>NW_017100209.1:837176-857609 GCF_001263275.1 Habropoda laboriosa | reverse complement strand
ACCAGTACCTCCACCTTCTCTCGCCAAGCTTCGCCCTCGTCTTTCCCCGGTTACTCGGCACGGTTCACTGTGTGGCTACTCTCGTTCCTTCCCTTCTTCTTTCACCATCTTTCACGCGCTCGCTCGCTCGTTTGCTTGCTTGCTCGGTGCAGTCGAACGAGAGCGCGGCCGGCCACTCGCAGAGAGTGCAACGTCTGAGAGAAGAGAGAACTGGAGACCCCCTTTCTCGCGGCCGCAACGCGGAATGGGATATCGGGGACCGATAATGGACCTTTCCGTGGGCTGTTGGCTGCCGCTAAACCCTCGGGTCCACCGAACCCTCTTTGCGCCTGGGTTAGAGAGAGACGGTGGAGCGGGGTGGAACGAGGAAAGAAACGTAGGGCAGGGATCGAATGGAGGCAGCGCGAGATCGCGCGCCGCCGGAACCTGAACCGCGGGAAAGTTCGATGATCCGGCTGGAATCGATCTCGAGGACGATCGAGATTCGGTCCGCGCTTCGGGCTACGACTACCCCCAAGGGGTTCAGTCGTATGCCGCATAGATATGAGGATTTGTAATTAACCCTTCGAGTAGAGGACAGGTTGGGGTAAATGTTTAGGACAGATGACGTTTAACCCCTTAAGGGTCGTGTCCGTATTTTACACTCGAAAAAGTAATCCACTTTTCATATTGCGATCTATCCCTCCTGTTCTATGAAAAACATTGAAGTCTCAGCGTTATAGGTAAATGGGAAACCTATTTCTATACGCCTAGGAAATAAAATTGATCATTTTTGGCACATCAAGTTGGGAAAAATTTGAGCATTAAGGGGTTAGGGTCGTCAATGAATGCAATATATGTACGATTTTCATTTTTTCAATAAGTAAAATGTTTTTGGTAGTCATATACCATTTATGCGATTGTATTGTCATTCTTTTCTAAAATTTATTATACATTTGAATAAAGAAAGGAAAAGTAGATCGGTAAATCCTATGTGTCCATTAAAAACCTGTTGAACGAGGAAGCTAATGTAATTGAGGTAGTGAATGGTACTCTCTGGAGACCTTAAAACAACCTTTATTGAAACGACCACAATAGCCTACTTTAATTGCAGTAATTCTAAAACAACCTCTACCCATTCACCGCTGTACACGAAATAAAAAAGAATCGCAAAAACTACCCCCCTCTCCCCTCCGTAACCCTCTCTCAAACCTCCAAAAGAAGAATAAAAACTGAAAAATCGTTTTCACCAAGCGTGTAACGAAATATCGTCGAAAGCGTGGACGATTTCTCCGGGGCCATCAGCAGGCTGGCTGGCGCGTTTTCGAGCGCGAGATAAGGGGCGAGTGCGCGAGTGCGCGACTGCTTTATCTGTCCGAACCGCGTCCTCATTCCATTTCACCAGCCGCGTCGTTCGATAGACGCCGCGCACGCTAATCATCCCGTCGGGCAATAAAACGCGCGTATATTCGGAGGGAGCCACCGCGATGTGACGGAATGTGGCAGAGCGCGGCGCGTCGTGTTCCAATAGTGTGTGCGTGCCGACGAACACCCGTCGAAAGTGAGAGTACCGACGAGGAGATACGCGCACGCACAAAAGGTTTATACGCGCGTGCAAGTGCGCGTGTAAAAGCACGCATACACGCGCGCGCGCACACTATGCTCTAGCCAGTAGGTTGCTCTATCGACCGTACGTATTCGCGTGTATGTTCCGCGAACGCGTACGGGACATATGGGTGCACGAGTGTGTGTGATCGAACAGACGCATCCACATGAGGATGCATCGACGCCAGCTGGAATGTCCGGTGCAACTTTATCGCAGCTGATCGTGGATCGGATTCGAGGCGACGTGGGAGTTAACAGGTATGCGCTAGGCGGGCCCTGCTCTCTCTCTCTCTCTCTCTGCGCTGTCCTAGTAATGCTACTCTGTGCATCGGAGAAAGTATAGTCGGAGGAAGAAATATGGGATGTGGGGGAAAAGGGGTGCGAGATTTTTGTGGATTATGGCGGAATATAGGGGAGTGGGGAATGGTGAATGAACTTGGGTCCTAGAATGGATACTTTCGAGGGAAAATTTATTTTTGTGTTTTGGAGAGATAGGTGTTGATAAGGAGCTCGTTAGTATGAGACGGAGAAGGAAGATTTGAACATTTGTGTGGATTTATGATAGGCTGATGTCAGTCTTGTTTTTAAATGGAAATAAAGTTTGTCGGCTGTTGGATGAATTAGTTTGAATGACTAAAATGACCAAAGAAGACACTTTTAGATGAATATAGTGACTTTGGATGACTGAAAGGTACCAATCGCTGAAATGAAAAATTCGAAAATTCATCAGAATTTAGGGAGTGCCAATCACTAAAAAGAAAAATCTGAAATTTCACCAAATTTCAAAATGCATCGAAGATACCAGTCACTGAAACGAAAACTTCGAAAATTCACCAGAATTTAAGGAGTGCCAATCACTAAAAAGAAAAATCTGAAATTTCACCAAATTTCAAAATGCATCGAAGATACCAGTCACTGAAACGAAAAATTCGAAAATTCGCCAGAATTTAAGGAGTGCCAATCACTGAGAGGAAAACTTCGAAATTTCAAAAGTTACCAAAAAGTACCAATCGCAGAAATAAAAAATTCGAAATTTCAGCCACCAAAAATCCCACAAAATCCCCCATCGAAGATCAACTATCCCACACTGTAACATCGCTAATCAAACCCACAAAAAAACACGCAAAAATAGATCAACTTTCGAGTGGAATATAGTTGGCAAAGTATACAATAAAATCGTCCACTGTAGCTCGTCAGAAGGAAATGTCGGGGCGAAAATCGCGACGTCGGGCGAAAGTGTGACGGAATCGAGGCAGGCGCGTCAATTGCCGCGCGTTATGAGAAAATAAGCACGTACGTACGTGACACGGGGCCGGAGGAACAGCCAGAATTGACCCCCGCGCGTTAAAGGTCAGTGCGACGCGGTGCTAACGACTCGATAACCACCATGATTGTACATATATTGGCCATCTTATCAAACGGCGCGCCGTGGGCATTAAATTCTATCACTTTCCCCCTGCGACTCTTTCGCGCCGTCCTCATCATCATCCTCCTCCTCCTCCACTTCGTCGTCGTCGTCGTCGTCGTCGTCGTCGTCGTCGTCGTCGCGAGGGGATCGTTTCGCCGCTCGATTTTCTCGTCGATGACCTCGTCACAGGCGAAATTGAAGGAATTGAGACACGACTCGCAGTATAAAGTGGATCTTAAAGGAAAACCAGAGGAAAGCGAAGCTCCAAAGTGTTGCTGTAACACGATTTTCGAGGAGGATAATATTTTTCTTAGCTACAAGATTCTTCCTCTCTTTTTCTACGAAATTTGCGAGTTCTTACAGAGATCTGTTGCTTTTGCTTTGCTTCTCCAATTCACTTTGACCATGCTACCCGAGAGGAGTGTAATTAACATTTTCGACTGGAAGGTCTTCTGTTTCGAGAAGGACACAGTAGAAATTTGAAATGAACTACAGCATCGCTACAATTTTCAGAAATTTCAGCGTTTCAAGATGTTTTCAATATTTTCAACGATCTACAAAACGAGGTAACCGAATCTCTTCCAACTCTAAGATAACGTAACAATATCGGTATCGTAAAATTAGTAATTCTACAACCGAAAGAATTCATATTCTCCCCCGGTAAAAAGATCCTCATTTTCCTCGTCCAATCCCACGCTACGCTCGGCACATTAATCCGCCATAAAGGAGAGCATCGTGATCCGAATAATATCTCCATCCATCCGAGCGAGCATTACATGACCATCTCGCAGCAGACATTCCCCATGTTACAACCCACTAAAACCGCAACACAGCACAGTACCTCTGCCCAGCGTTATGCCCAATTCTTTTCGCGCACGTTTTTCGTCCCAGATCCGGCCAGCAAAGGCGTGGCCTTGTGTGCAGAATTTTAACCGGACGATAAGTCGAGCGTAATACTTGCTCGCGATAACCGGAATGAAAAATCTCCTCTCCGTTAACCCCTTCTCTACTTCGCCGCTCTTAACCCTTTCTCGCCGTTCACGAAAATCACCATATGCCATAAAGAACGAACGAGTTGCACTTTCTTTACGACTCAACCCTTTCGCCAAGGCAGATTTTAACGCGTAACACGGCGTAACAGAAGCTTTTCTTCCGACCGCGTCGTTTCAACGTGCTTTTTTTTTTTAATTAAGACCGAAGTATGAAAGGAATTAAATTAAGGTGAAAGTGAGCCAAAAGACACTATCAACGGCAGTGCAAGTAAATTTTCAAAGCGTCAATAATAGTGAAAGATGTAATTTAGTCATATTTGTAGTGATAACAAGTGGAATGCATACCGGGTGTACCAAAAGGTTTAAACAAAATTTTGGACACGAGTTCTACGTGTCAAACGAAAAAAGGAAAAACAACGACTATACTCACCTGTACCTCGGCAAGTATAATAAGGCAAGTATATGTAAGCACAAGTACAGTGGTTTCCTCTTTTTGTTTTGACACACAGACCTCGCCGAAAATTTTGCCCATACTTCTCGGCACACCTTGTATATTTAAACACGTATTTCTTACTCGCAGAAACATTTTCATAATTGCTCCTTGCGCCACACAGCTAATGAAAACATCGAGCAGAATAAACAGAATAATACGCGGTAAAGAGCGAAAGGGTTAAGAGGCGAAGAGAAGAGAGAGATCCCTTAAATTTCGTGGACCGCAATCACCTCGTAAATCAGCCGGATTCTTTTGATTGAAAACAATCTCGATGCTCGACGAGCCGGTGGGTCTGGTTTCGGGTGCTGTGGCCCCACACGGTCGCTTCGAGGCTTGATTTATCAAGGTGCTACTATAAATAATTAGCTGCCCGTTGACAGCATTCGCCACTTTCTAATTCCGTGCCCAGCGCGTTTGTCCCCTCGATGCTTTCCTTTATATTAGCGCGGAGTTGTACGACGATTGTTTGTGTTTTGATACTCGTGATGAAATACCGGCTCCGGAGAGACTGTCTCGAAGGTGAGTACAGTCGGTGGAAACGTGACAAATGGAAACGTAACTTTCCATGTCGACGCGAAATTAACTCTCGAAAATCTTCTACGCACTTTAACCCCCTCGCTGCCATCAGAAATTCGATAACACGTTGGGTAATGCAGCCTCGGACGCATATGCTGTGTCGGTGGCAGTGACCGGGTAAATTCTCCAAATTGAAATTTTCGTCGATACGAGGCTAATACCTAATCACCTAACTGACTTTTCACCTAAATTTCACGCTTCAAGCGTGATAGCAATAAATCCCAATAGTCGTCGATTGGTCGAAATCATCGCAGGTCGATTAAACCGTATAGAGAAACCGTCGGAATGTTGCAAGTGTTGCGATCGAGCAACAGCCGGACGATTATTCCTCGCCGCGAATCCGGATTAACCACGCCGGAAATGAATTTGGCGGCGCGAGAGCCAACAGTTTCACCGGACTCTCCTCTGGCCTCTGGCTAACGTTTCCCTCCTCCCTTTGTTTATCGCGTCTCTCCTTCGTCCGTCGATCGATCGATCGCAGATATGCAACGTCTCTGCTAGAGCTGGTTCCAATGAAAATCCCTTAATGAGGATGGAAACGAACGGGGGTAGGTATATAGCCGTCTTTCGCCCTCGTAAACAAACGTTTTACGAGGCCTCAGAGCGGACGTGCATCATCGGACGGAACTTTTAATAGTTGGCCGTCGGCTTCGTTGCAATAATCGTGTCAGCGGCAAACGTTTATTGCCTCCAGCTGGGCAGCTTTTGGAAACTGGTCAGGAATTCCGTGGCCTGGCTTCGTCGTCTGGCTCCGCGACGCGTCGATTAAAACGTGTCTTTCGCGCGCGCTTCCTCCCGACTGCGAGCAAGTTTTTCCGGGGGAACGTTTCCAACAGTTACGCCTTTTTCAAACGCTGACGTAAGGCGAGGATTTGTCCCCGACGCGGTGTTACGCTTGTCTCGTTGGTAACACGCCTGTATAAGGAATTGACGGTTCTTCGAGATTTATGAATAAATTTTGGAGGAATTTTTTTTTTTCACAGGCTGAATAAAAATCGTATTTTCGTTTAAGGTTAAATTTTTAGGTATTTGAGAAGTTTGATACGAAAGAAGCAACATTCGTTCTTTTGTAACTTAAAAATAAATGAAATTTGGTTCGTTTCGTATTCATTTCGATGAAGACACTTTGGATGATATTTAAAGTTGAACGGCGACAATTCCCGAACACCCTGTATCCGACGCAGTCAGAACGGGAAAGTTCGTTGTGCAACGCGAACGGGTTTTCGGCGCGATTTACGGAGAAACGAAATTTTTCAGAGCACAAGGTGGGGGTGAGAAGGAAGTTCGGTTTTTCAGGCACGTTAGAGAGGATCTGGGTCGAACGATCATGTTGATCAGATACCAAGTGACCGGCGTTCGAAGTGTGTCGAATTTCTCTAGCAGGAAAATTTGTTGCACCGTGTGAAGAGAAAGCAAAGCAACCTTTGAAACGGAAAGTTTCCAGTTGCTCGTTTCCTTCTGTTCGCTTCGTTTCAAGCCCGTGCAATGGTGTACTGTAACGAGCCTTCTGTCGTTACGTTTCAACAAATAGGTATAATAGTATATTTCTGTGTATCCAAATTGTCCATTATCTGCACCCAAAAAAAAGAGACCAAAATCCAAAGGACCACAAAAAACATAAACAACTCCAAGAACTATAAAAACCTACAAAATCTATAAAAAAAAAAGGCTATTTAAAATGTCTCCAGAGCAAAATAGAACAATTAAAGCCACCTAAAAAAAAAATGAACAGTGGCAGAAAATCACTGTGCAGTGACCTTGAGCACTCATCTAACTCCACTCTGGCTATATCATGTCCAATAATAATCAAACTCGACCACAATAATTTAAAAACCTAAAAATCTTCGTCGAGATGAAACAAAACGTCTAGAACTGCATCTCGAGAAAATTAGGGGGGTTATTGACCGGTGACCTTGAGCGCCAATTAATTCGACGCAGGCTATATCTCGCCAAATATCAACGAATCTCCACATTAACGCGACAGAACCGAACAGAAATTCAAAAATATCATCTCCAATATCATTTTCTTCAAGGAAAATGCTCATTTTTCCCGCTGATCATTTAGAAAAGCCACGATCTTGACGTTATCGAGCGTTTTCCCGCTTCCCTCGCGACCGCTGGCGAGGCAACGTCGACGAATCCGCAGTTCTTTCGGTCGACGAGACACTTGGCCGCTGCTTTACCCCGTCTATATATCTATATAGAGGCTCTTACATGCCGGAGACCGCCTCGCGCCCGTACAGAAATAGCCTTACAGCCCGACGTGTTATGCGGTCTATCGGCGTGCCGCTGCTCGACAGACCGCTTGCTTTTCCCGCGATCCTTGCATCCTCCTTGTCTTCGCCAACGAGATCCTCCTTCACACGTCACAGGACGTCTACTCTCTCGCGCGCACACCGCGCTGATACGCGAGATTTTCGTGATTACGGAAAGGAAAAGGCGTGGGGAACTCTCGATTCGTAGAAGCTGATCCGACGATTTTACTGGGACACCTCGTTTCCTCTTTTTCAGATACACCGGGTTCTCTTTAATTTTGGATAAGATAACAGTGGTAGAGAGTGTGCTTTGATAAGTGGAGCACGAGGAACGAGGAAATTATAAAGAAACAGAGAAACACCGGTGAAACGTGGAGAAAAGTGGAGATTCGTTGATATTCGGAGAGATATAGCCTGCGTCGAATTAATTGGCGCTCAAGGTCACTGGACGGTAATTCTTCATTTTCGCTAATTTTCTCGAATTGGTTAATTAACCTCTTAGCTAAGGCAGATAATATATTACAAATAATGTAATACTGCGATCTCTGTCTGGTGATGCTTTCCACTATGAAATTACATCGGAACAGAGACTATAGATGAATAAATTATGATTTATTTACACGCGAAAGCCACTGTAGTGGCGCACGTTACAATAGGATACTCGAGGCAAATGTAAAAATGTTAATTTTCATATTATACAACAAAATGTTACACAAATCTGCCACTGTTCCTCCAGTTTACGGTACCGTTCAAAAAGATCACCTACGCTAGAGCTACTATAGCGGCGTTCAGTAGCCTAAGAGCGTTAAACTCGCAACTTCTACGAATTTAACTAAAAATTGTACCGTAATCAATCCGCAAGAACCTGTAAATCCCCGCTAAAGACTTTCCAGTCACCGATTCGATCGGGGGAAGAAAAAAACCAAGAAGCAGATCTCTTAACAATCGCGCGAAATCACAGTGGTCTCTGTCCAAGAACCGTGGAAAAAGGTGTGAACAACGCCGGCCGATTTCATCCGGTGTTTTTCCCGCTGGTTTTCGAGCGGTTCCAGCTATGCAAACAGCTCAATGGAGCAACAATAGCGCAAAGAACAGCTACAGGAGAACGACTTTATCTGTCACGCGAGGCCCTTCGACGACGATAATTCTCGACGAAGACGTGGAGAACGAGAAGGAAAAGAAGAAGAAAAAAAAGGGACAAGGAGAAGAGAACGTGATCGAACGTGGGACAAAAGTGTTACGACACTTTTTAGCGACAACGACGAGAGAAAAAAAAAAAAAGAGAGAAGTCAAGCTAATCGGTTTACGAACGATACACAACGATATATCGACGTGCGGAACAAATCGTGTCATTGTTTCAACGAGCACTGCTCAAAGCGACAGCATTGTGCGCCGTATTGAAACACGCACCGCGTGTATCGGACCGAAGAAACTGGGACGGCAACAAGAGCGATAACAAAGAAGCCACTGCAACACACCGCGCGTGGTTCAACCATATTTCATGTACACCTATATATACGTATATAATATGTATATTATATACGCGCGCGTTTGTTTATGAGCGTGGCTAGATAGGTGAACACCCGTATTGGAGATGTCAACGGGACTTGGGTAATTCTACGGGGAAAATGATTGGCTCCCTGCGCTTCTGAAACGATGATTCAGGATTTCTCGCGATGATCGATGAGGAAATTGAACTTTTGCGCGGAATTTTTTTTTTTTGTGGTTGTTTGAAGTCATGTGCGAGCAATAATTTAAATGCTACTTATTGCGTTAACCCTTTGGGTACTGAGATTCGATATAGGAAAAGAGGCCTGCTTGCTGAGTTTTCTGTTTTGTATATCATTCGAGGAATGGAGATTTTAATCGTGAGCTTTGAATTTATAAAAATGTGACAATTGTACTGTTTACTGGTCTGTATAAACGTAATCTTTATATCTGACAGGTTTTGAATTCATTTTAAGCAAAGCGAAGTATTCCTTCCTTTAAATAAAGTTAATGCACAATGAAACATTATTCTTCTCTGCGGCATTTTTTAATGCAAATAAAATCAGTATCACAGAGTACCACAGAAATTACACAAATTTCCCAAACAAAACCGTGAAACACCTTTCATGCAGGCATAAAAAAAGGATCCACCTAAATCTCCCATTTCTATCCAAATTTGAACTGGCAAAGAGTCCAGAGAATCCCACAACACCTTCTAACATAAACAAGACCCAAAAAATCACACATATTCCCTTACAAATTTCCCAAAACAGAAGCGCAAAATCCAGCCACAACTAAAAAAGAAAATCCACCCAAATCTCCCATTTCTATCCAAAATCGCACTAGCAAAGAGTCCAAAGAATCCCACAGCATCTAACGCAAACAAAACACAAAAATCACACATTCCCTTAGAAAAGCACAAAACACAACTTTTAATCCAGCCACAACTAAAAAAGAAAATCCCCCATATCTATCCAAACCCACAATACCAAATAATCCAAACCCAGCACCTAGAGAATTCGATCTGGGAAGAAGCGAGGCATCTCGAAGAGACGCAGCCAACGACCGAGGCAACGTTCCCTATTATCCACCCTCGAGCGATCTCAGCTCGTAGCCCTTCTACGAGCCAACGAACGAAGGAGGAGCGCACTTGTCGCGCACTTGGCCCGACGTAGGTTGCCCCTTGCCTCCCTTAGGGGACGAACAAGAAACACTCTCACCATCTCTCTCTCTCTCTCTCCCTTTCTAGTCGAAGAAAGGGAGAGAGAGAAGAAAAGAAGAGGAGGATACTGAACCAAGTCCTAATCCTGAGCTAAGTTACGGCGCATAAAAGTCACGCGGAATATCCGTGGCTCGTATCCTCGGGGAAACGAGCGGCGCCCGTATCTCGACCGTCCACGAAAGAACCTCGACGTTTTAGGAGGAACTACACGGTCACGCGGTATATATCACGAACGAGGGAGAAAGTTTCCATTCCTCGTTTTCGAGCCCTCGAGAGAGAGAGAGAAACTACGAAGAAGAAGACGACGAAGGCGACGACGAAGAAGAAGAAGAAGAGGTGAAAAGAGAAGAAGAAGAGAGACAGCTATGGCGCCGGTCATTGGCCCGTTGACGCAGGTATATACACCAACGCCTAACGGAGTGTACACGTCCGTGTTATGTACTTGCATTCGCCGAGTCAAGGATGCGATTTGCATACGGTCATCGGATGTCTCTACGTTCGCACCAGAGCCACACTGACGTCTGGTATTCGGTCTCTGTCGTTGGCCCGTTCATACGAATACGCACACGGAATAAAGAGACCGCGGTAGACGTGTACACACGCGTCGATACTCTTCGCTGTCTTTGTCATGCGAGGCTCTATGGCGCAAAAGCTATGCGTAATCATAATGAGTCGAGCTCCTAGGTATTATTCTTCGCGGTATGCGCTATCCGTGTACAATGCATTAAGGTTCGTCGTGTTTTTTTTCTCTTTTTTTTTTTGCTTTTGTTCTGGATGGTTAGATTCTTTCTCTTTGGAGGATCGTTTTTCGAAGGGGTGGGTTTTCAGAGGTTCTCGAGCGTCGAGAATCTGTTGAGTGATTTGAGGGGTGAGTGAAGAGAGAGTTGATAGTGGATCATTTTTTTCTACGATTGTAATTGTTTAGAAATTCTTTTCAATTTTCAAGATTTTGAATTTTGCTCTTGGAAGGAATTTTTTTTTAATGTTATTTGGTGTTTGAGTGATTTTGGGGTGTTGAGGATTTGTTGAGTGATTTCAGGGGTGAGTGAAGGAAGAGTTGATAGTGGATCATTTTTTTCTACGATTGTAATTGTCTAGAAATTCTTTTCAATTTTGAAGATTTTGAATTTTGCTCTTGGAAGGAATTTTTTTTTTAATGTTTTTCGGTGTTCGAGAGATTTTGGGAGGATTTGTTGAGTGATTTGAGAAAGAGTTGAATGAAGAATTAATACTGGACACTTTATTTCGATAATTTATTCCTATTTTGCAACTTGCAATTTTCGAACTTGCAATTATTATCAACTATTCTTTTAATTAAGGTTTCCCCTGTATCCCAAAAGTTAGAAATTTTGAAAGAGGAATCAGAGATTCTCAGAAGGACATTCTACTCAGACGAGGTTTGAAGAAGAAGTGAGAATTATTTGATGGGACTCCAAGATAAGAGTTCAACCCTTTCAAAGGACACAGAGAAGACCCAGGTAAAGGCTAGATCGCTAATATTTTCCTGTCACACTCTAAAAGGATTAATAATTACTGCAAGATAAAGTAATCTAGAATTGAGCGATAATCAAGTAAAACGAGAAGATTGAACAGTGAACGCTAAGAAAATGGTGAAGCAGTAACGTTCCAAAACTCGCTTTGACTCGTCGAAGTTAAAAGCTCAACGAGCCGAGGAAACAGGGATTCGATAACGTGCTGAAGATAAGGTAACTCAAGTTTTCTAGTTATCTTAGTTGCGTTAATAGCAAATGGTGCTTTATGACTGGTCTATTCCGTGGAGGAACGCTTTAACCGAGCACTCGCTTAATTACGACTTCTATTTCTAGTTCGAGAAGAGAGAATTGGTTTTTGGTGAAACAAAACTTGGTTTACATTACAGAGACGCTGATACAATTGTTTTAATAACGAATACACGGTTTGTTAATGGAGAAAATGTTGATTTCGTGGTCTCGGTATTCACTTTGCAATTGTTTTCTAGAATTCCACGACAAATTATTGTAAAGAAAAAATTTCTTTCCTAGTGCTTTCCAAAAATGATGTGATATAATATTAGAAAACGAAAAATTATTATTGTAAATTCTCTGTAAACACTATTTTTTCCATTTTGCTCTAACAATTCCTGATATTCACTTAAATCCACTCAAAATTAAATCTAATCTTCCAAAATATACTGCAAACACTAATAAATTTCACTAATTCTTTAATTTCGCTCTGAAAATTCCTGACACTCGTTTAAATCCACTCAAAATCAAATCTAATCTTCAAAAATACATTACAAACACTATCAAATACCCCTAATTCCTTAATTTCGCTCTAAAAGTTCCCGACTCCCGTTTAAATCCACTCAAGATCAAACCTAATCCTCGAGTATCCTCCGCAAACACTTATCGTTCCCATTAACCACTTCGATCTCCATTTCAACTCAGCTTCCAATAATCTCGTCCGACTGTTCAATACACCCGTCATCCCCTGTGCACCATCTATTCCCCAATAAACCAATCTAAAAACACGTTTTCTAATAGACGCGAAGGAACACAAACGATGAACGTGCTCGAAGCACGAACAAGTGCACCGTTTTCCGGTAGCATAATCGCTATTGGCAGTCGACGCGAGGTCGAAAGCGGCGTTCAACAGTTCGTAAAACGCAGCTCGAAGTAGAAGAAGAAGTAGAAGAAGAAGTTCGAAGGAGAACAGAGTGGTGCAAATGAACGGATACGTGTGGGACGGGAGGCGAGAGACAATTTTAGACACGAGACCGAATTTAACACTGCCACACGATGATATCGTAAATCGACTCGGGCACTCGTGTCATAATTTCATTCCCCGTTTCGCGCTCTCGATACGACATCTCTGAAAATTCTCTATCGGCGCGTAAATAATCGTCCCAGACACGAATATTGTGGAAACTGGGATTTCCGGCGTGTAAATTGAACGGTACAGCGAATGCGAGCGTTAGGTTGTAGCGAGTAATTTATGAGTAACGATTGCGAAGAAAAATTACATTTTTGAGAAAATGGAATATTTCTTCTCCATTTTGGGATATTTTTAGTTTCGGTTTCTGTGTCATTCGTCATTCACGAGGGACAAAATTAGGGTAGATTTTGAAGGATTAATAATTATTGCGAAGAAATGTAAATGTTGTAAATAATGTGTAATGTTGTCGAGGGTTGAAAGAATTTTTTTGGCTAAGTAAATTCTCTGAATTATCAAGTTGAACGTTGTTTTTCTAACAGGTGTCTAATTCGTAAAACATACGAGTCCTCTACAAATAGAATTCTTATTCCCCCAAGGATGCAGCAATAAATATCTCGCACTTCCATACTGCTCCGTTTGTATTCTAGTTTATCTCTATTTCCAGACGAAAATTCCTACGATCCTGTACAAACACACGTCGGAGGATCTAAATTAACCATCTTCTAATACGTTTCTTCGGCCTTCCAATTCTTAAGAAATCGAAAATCTTCATTTTCTCGTAGCTATCAGTTATTACAAACCATTTAGTTAAATATACGACCGACTACAATATTAAATTTATTATTGCAATATATATTTATATTCGTATAAATTTTATGAACGCGTAATATACTTTTTAGAAAAAATAAATGCTTCTTTTCAAAAATACTTGAACCGATCCCAAAACAAAAATTCCCCCAATTTCCCATCAAAATCGAACTAAAAGCCATACTTCAACGTCCCATCAACCTCGGCTAAATATTCACATTAACTTGTACCAGCAACACGAACCGACAACCGCAACATTTTCACATCCTCTCAACCACTTGAACAACAAAATTAATTCACTATCAACCTTTCGCCATAAACGATCATCGCGTACAATAATTTGTCGCACGTGAAAGTCGCACAGCAAGCAACAATTCACAGGCTAAGTAACGAGATTTGTTCGCGAAATTCGCGGCCAGAGAGCAGATAGCCTGGTCCCCGGGCCTCGTTTAAAATACTTCCAACGACAGGCGTCAACGATCGTGGACAGAAGAACGACGACGGAGCTCGTGTGTGGACGCCAATCGCAGCTGAACGCCAGTCACCGACTAAATTCGGCGGAGTTACACTTTCGAATTTGGCAGCACGGTAGAACGTGACTTCCGTTTCGCTTGTACTTCGCCCTCTCTGAACAGGCGACGCGTCCTTGGCTTCTTCTTGTTCGTCTTCTTCTCGTTCTTCTTCTTCGGGTCCCTCCAAAGAAACTCGAAACGGAAGGCGTGCGCGCACACACACGACGCCCGTGTAACAACGACCGATAGATAACTATAATAAACTCACCACACACTCTCTCTCTCTCTCTCTCTCTGTCGCAGAGAGAGAGTGGCGTGCCTCGCGTGAGGTAGGTCAGCGTCCCACTCGCTGTCGGAGGAATCCCTGGCACACTCCTATTTCTTTCCAGAACGCGACATGATACTCGCTGTCGAGTGTTCGTTCGGTACTTGCTCGAGAATTTTTTCATCTTTTGTAGCTTGTTTCATGTGCGTGTGTGTACTATTTTCTTTATGGGTGTTGCGGGTTTTTGTGGGACCTTGAATTTCGGGTTTGAGCGCGCTTTGGGAAATTGAAGATTGTCGGGGTTTTGAGGCAAGGTGTTAGACGTTGAGAATAGAGAAGGTGATCTCGAAATTTTGGGTAGCTTTTTTCAATATTACTTTTTCACACGTTTACTGTTGGAAGAGAGGAGAGATAGAGGGAATGAGAGAAAGGAGGATAAGGGAAGAAGAGAAGAGAGAAGGAAAAGCAGAGGGAGAGAAAAAGAGATGATAGAAAAAAGGCGAAGAGAGAAAAGGAAGGGTAGGAAAGGAAAAATTAAATGAGAAAAATGAGAGATGAGGGAAAGGAGAGACAGAAAGGGAGAGATTAAAAGAGAGAGGGGAAGAAAGAGACGTACGTTGAATTTTCCCCTACAGACCCAGTTCCAGGTCCCCGGTGTGCTCGACCTCGACGCACGAAACGTGTCCGGTGAATTTCGCTGAAATTCCACCTCTCGACCCAACTTCAGGCTCCTCTCGCGATCGTTGACGCGCTCGCGAGTCAAGCCTGGTCGACGTCCCTCGGCCGGACGAGTTATTAACCATAAATTTGTTCCACGGCTACGAAGCACCGGCTTGCCCCCCTGAATAAGAAGAAGCGCCTCCAACACAAAAGACAACGTCGTCGTCGTCGTCAGCCGAGAAAGAGCATTGTTCAGCACTGTGGCTGCTGCTGCTGCTGCTGCACCTTGTGATTTTCAGCAGGGTCTCGTCGTTTTCGTTCGCGAAGCTTCTGGCTCGTAAGAGATGGCTCGTGACGTGATTCGTCTTAAACAAGGCATTTTGCATTCCTCCCCTGGCTTCTGCAAGTCTGATTTAAGAAGAGAATATACGCCTCGAGACTTGGGACCACCTCATCCTACTTCTTCTCCTTCTCCTCCTCCGCTTCTTCTTCCTCTTCTTCTTCGACGTTCCTCTTCGTTTCGAGCAGAAGACGTTTCTTTCCACACCGTGGAGAAACGAGTCTCTCCCTCGCTTTGAGACAGTAGAACGAGTCGCGTGAGGCAGGTCAGGCGTCCTCGGCCACCGAGAATGATTCATTTTCAGAATGGGCTGGAGAGGAGGAGCTCGTTCTTTTTCATCGAGGCATTCGCATGCCTCCTGCCTCCGTAACATCTTCCAGAATTGTTCGCGAATTGTGTCGTGGTGGTTCAAGTCTTTTAGAACCTTGGTGCTTTTTTTTTTCTCTTTTTTATATCTAACTTTGGCGAATTTTTTGGGGGAGCTGATCTTGGGTTGAGTCTTCATATTCCGTGGATGAAACCTTCGTTTCTTTTTGTAATTTTGGCGAATTTGATGATCTCGAGTGGAGTCTTCGTATTCCGTAAATGAAACTTTAGTGAGTGTAGCGAATTTTCGGGGGAATATAGTGATCTTTGGTTAAGACTTCCTATTTCTCGGTAACCTCCGTCTTTCGATACGTTCGACGAGCTTCCCGCGAAGAAAATCACTCTCTAACGGGGCGAATTACTCTCGAAGCGGGTCAGTGTCACTCTCGCGGGAGAAATCATTCCCTGTACCCTTCACTCGCTTGACAAAACTATTAAAATTCCGAGTAATCACGCAGTGTCATCTGCGCTGACCATCGGAGAAACGAATCCAAGGTACGGCCTTCCATGTTCGCTTCGCCGAAACGTGTACTTCTCTCTTTTTCTCGCTGCAATTTTCCTTTCAACCAGAACCAGATGAGGAAAAAAAAATTTCAAAAATGATCACGTCACCACTTCTCCTTCTAACCAGCTGCAATTATTATACTCTATTATATCCGTTGAAATAAAAGAATTCCAAGAAAATAAGAGAAACTAAAGAACACTTCTGCACCAAGAAACAATACTTCATATGAATTTTTCTTTAACACAAAAATACTTTATCGAGATGCAGATAATTCCCTGAGAAATGAAGGAAACTTCTAATCAATGATACGTTCGATCAATTTTTTGCCAATCAGAAAATAGAAAAAAATGAACGCAAAATTTTCAATCTTCCTCACAGAGGTCTAAAAATTTAACTACCTTACCTCGTTTCATCTGTTATTCAATTTTCCCCGTTACTTAAATTAAACAGAAGAATTTCGTTCCCCTGGAACTTCCTTACAGAAAGTGTCGCCGCAACTCAGCGGAATGTTGCTCGTTCACTAGGAAAAATACGTGGAAAATTAAGCAAGCGGGTCATTAGCATTCTCGGTAACTTGGCTCAATCTGACGAACTCGCGTTTCAAAGCGAAAGATACTGGCCAGCCGAGAGAACAGAGCACGCGTGTTTCTCTCACACTCGTATGCAGATCGGTTTGTCAACCTGTCCATTATTTCATATCTCAACGAGGCAACAACACCGTTCATCTCTCTCTCTCTCTCTCGCAGCGTTTCGATTTTCCTCCATTACCGCCGATGCAAATTCTGCCCTCCGAAATAGTAACATCGGCCTCCGTCCAAACACGTACTATTTGCATTCGTCGCGTCTATTATGCGGCCAACGAGATACGCGGCGTGTCATTAACTCGTCTACATTTTATACCCACGTTCTTTCATGCGAGACTTCGTAAACTAGCGAATTTTTCCTCCTGAGCTACTTTCATCGTACGAGTTTTCGTCCCTTCTTTTTGGTTTTGTAGCGAGCACTGATAGAGGGCAATTTTCACTTTGAGAACTTTTTTTGAATTATGTGTGTTCAGGTATTTAATGGTTGAATAGTTGAAATCTGAATGATATCTGAGAGCTGGTGAAATTTCTTTTATAATCCTCACTGATAAAAGATAACCCTTGCTTTGCGATTACTTTTGGAGGTTTCGTGAAAAAAGGGAATCTGGATATTTGGGAAATATAGGAATTTCGCTGATAAAGGATAATTTTCACTTTGAGATTATTTTTGGAAGTTTTACAAAAGAAAAACAAAGATGAATGTTGAAATCTGGATATTTGGGAAATATTGAAATTTATAGGACACTCTTCACTTTGAGATTCTTTTTTAAATTAAATGTCCAAGTATTCAACAGTCGAATGGTTGGAAAACAGGGAATGTTGAAATTTCATTAACATTTGTAAAATACTGAAACTTGTTTCGTAATAATTACTGACAAGGAACAACCTTCACTTCGAAATTCTCGAGAGAAATACAAACATACACGTTCCATTTTCTCATCTACCCAAAATTTCTCTAAACAACCCCATATTCCACTTTTCCCCAATTTCCTCCTCCACTATTCTCCATTACTCTATCTCACTCCAGTATCCCACTTTCTCTCGTCCTTTTTTCCCCACAATCATTCTCTATATTCTCCGTCGCCTATGCTCCATTTCCCCCAACAATTTATCTCCATCGTCCTCCCGTTCTACCTGCAGAAAATTCCTAAGTAACGAATCGCCGGAATAATAAACCAGCCTTCGAAATCCAATTTCCACGAGAAGAAATAGAGAGGAGAAGAAGACGAAGGAAAGAAGTAAAAACGACAGGAATAAAATACACAATCGAGCGTGTATCGAACGAGGATAAAACAGCTCTCCAAGCGACAGACACCTGCATCCGAGCATAAATAATCCGGCGAAACGAGCCCGCGTATATCATAGCCTTAACCGTAATGAGTTCGCGATGTATCTACCCGAACCGGGGCGTCTTTCTGCAGCACACCGACAAAGCACGGCAATGTATAATAACCATCGGTGAAATATACGCGTGCCACGGCCAAATAAAATCGTCAGCCGTTGCACGTTCGCTATCGAGAGCCATTATCTTGATCAAAACTGCATCCTTGATGATAGCACTGAACCATCGGTGAGTGAGAAGGTACTAAGGCTCGAGTTATCGTTAAATTTTGTAATTGGGATATTAAAACGGGGTATTGATTGTAAGTAATTTTCTCTTGTTAATTGAGGAACGAAGGTGAAGGAGAATATGGGGAATTTAGAGGGACTGGGGAGATTTGATATTGTCTTTATGGAAGTGGGAAGGCTTTTGGGCGATTTTTAATTAGAGTTTGTGGAGGATGGGGGGAAGTTGCGGGTGGAGGTTTGAGATTACTGTGCGTGAAAATTTTGAGAGGAAAGTTAGAAATTTTGAAATCCGTGGAAATTGGTATCGGTGTAAATTGAGGAAAAGGAATTTCAAAGTTTGCGATTACCATGCGTGAAAATTAGAGGAAAATTAGAAATTTATGGAAATTTGTTATCGGTGTAAATTAAGGAAAAGGAATTTCAAAGTTTGCGATTACCATGCGTGAAAATTAGAGGAAAATTAGAAATTTAAGAATCCGTGAAAATTTGGTATCAGTGAAAATTAGTAAATACTCTCTAAGTGAAGAAAAGAAATTTCAAAGTTTTAAATTGCAATGCATAAAAATTTTCAGAGAAAACATAGAAATTTCCCTGCAAAATTAATCACAAATCCATGAAAAATCGGTGTCAATGTAAATACTCTCTAACTGAAGAAAAGAAATTTCAAAGTCTGAGATTACCATAGATAAAAATTTTCAGAGAAAACTTAGAAATTTCCCATCAAAATTGATAACAGATTCAGTATCACTGTAATCTCTAAATAAAAAACCACAATGCAACAAACAACAAAAACCTACTCACTCACCCCTCCAAAAAGAAACCCTGCAATATGCATCTGAAAAAATTCGCAAACCAAATTACCCAGAAATAAAAAAAAAAGACTCGGTAATATCCAAGCAGGTACTTAAGAGCCCACGTTGTACACGTTGTCGCAGGTAACATTGTACAAAGGAACGCTCGCGGACTCGTCTGATTACAGGGTAGAAGAGATCCTCGCGCGAATAAATAGAAACGGGGCGTGTAACACAGGTTCAAGAACGGTTCTGATTGCATCGAATTTCTACGCGTTAACGCGAGCGCATCCGTGAAACAACGGCGTAAACGAAAGCGTTGTATGAATTCACGGTGCAGAAAAGACTCGTTCGATTTCGTTTGGGAAAAAGCGGGAGGGAAATCGACGAGGGAATTCGAGGAAAGGGAACAAGAAGAAGAAAGTGGAACTGTTCTGTGTTGATGGTTGGGTGTTGTGCACAGCCTGGGCATCGTCCACGAGTTATCTGGACGAGTGTTTACCGTGCTATCGCGCTGCTCCGTTGCTAATTATCTTCAGCACTTTAAGTGGTCTTCTTGTGCACGCTGGTGTGTCGAGCGAATTCAAGCGGAGAGCCAGAGAGGATCGATAATTGAAGATTTTAAAGAGACGAGAGGAGAGCGGATTTCTTTTTTCGAAAATTCGTCCAAACAGGATTCGTGGAATGTGTATTTTTAGGGGAACGCTCGAAATATCTGACCCACTTACAATCGATACATTCACGAACTATTTATTAGCAATATTGCTAGGCGAAAATATCTCTTCGATATGTCAGCGCGAAATCGCCGATTTTCGTTGAATTAAATTTTGAAAAATATATGAGACACATTTCTACTTTTTTTTTTTTTCTTTTTTAGGAAATTCATATCGAAGGGATGAGCCCAGAAAATTGAAAATACGAAAGATATTTTACCGAAAAATTACTCGAATGTAGAAATTGTCAGTTTCTAAACGAGGAATTGAAATTTGAAACAATTTGAAATGAGTAACATTCGAAGAGTATTTCCTATACGAAGAATCTTATCTATTAAACAGGGAGGAAGATTGACTAATATTGGTTTAATATTACACGCTACTTTTTAGACAGCGGTAAAATAGGTCAGTGATAACTGAAGAACCAAAGAACTGGAACTTCTCGATTGTGCTGTGTACCATTTCGAAATAAAAAAAAAATAGGGCAATGATATGTCAGCGATCGTTAGATATCTGATTCCATCGAGTCGAAATTTGAAGAGTATCTTTCCTAAAATAGAAAGCAGCATACATCGATAAACCGCATCGTTGTGTACCGATTAGAGGCTA
>NW_017100209.1:827317-837127 GCF_001263275.1 Habropoda laboriosa | reverse complement strand
CGACCAATAATAATACACGTTAATTAGGTCAGTAATTATTACCTACCACCGATCGAGAAACTTTGTGTTCGCTAAACAAAAAACACACTAAAAAGAAAGGAAAAATTGCTTTCGAATTGTAGAAATACAAATCTAAAGAAAGAAAATAAAAAAATTCTCATGCGCGCTCCAATGCAAAAAGAATTAATTTTTCGGTGTAGAAGAAAACTGTTTTATCGATTAACGAAAGAATGAATTTTGAACAGATTTCATCAACTAAAAAAAAAAAAAGAACAATGGAAAAAAGAGAGATATATAAATGGCATAGTTTACAATTTTTCAGTGCAAACTTTTTCAATGCAAAATTTTTGTTAAAATCACTTCAAAGCTGGTTTTACATTAATCGACAAAGTGGATTTTTTTCCTCCGCTCAAAGATTCAGTTCTCGCAGTTTCGCGATTTTATCCATTGAAACGACGATATTACTGCGAGGAGAAAGGCAGAGAGAAAAAAAGAAGAAGAACAATCTGAAAAAGGAGAGAAAAAATTCACATATTACTGCGAGGGAAAAGAACAAAACCTGTCGATTTCGAAGCGTAAAATGAAATGGTTCGTGGGAAACGCGCACGAACACACGGATCTGCATAAAATTCGCCCGATACTCTCTGGTTCGCGAAAGCGAGCATCTAACAATGAGTCTGCGGAGTTTCGCGAGCGAGACAACGTATCGCGACTAAGGATCGATTTTCGATGAGAGAGAACATCGTTTAAGCGGATATTTTCGTATCCAGGTATAAAATATCGACTTGCATGGAACAGTACAGTAAATTCTCTACAAGAGTTAGTAAGTTTGGATTCTACAAGTGACAGTATAGATGGTCCTACGCCTAGGTCTGCTCGCAGACTAAGAAAAATTGAAAAAATCAAAAGAAAAAACGCGAATTCGTATCTTTTTCGATTCTAGAATATAAGAAAATTTGAATAAAATACGCGACGAGAATTGGGGAGAAGCATAAGTTAAACGCGTAAAAATATTCAATAATAAACGAACTAGGGATGAAGCTATTATTTCAATACGCGATGCACTGACTCTAGTACTTACTAAAATTCAAAAATTCTCGCATAAATTCCAAAAATAGATTATTAATTACGGTAAACTACTGAGACGGTTTAATTAAGGGTGGGCATGGTGCTGCTTTAGTTTGAAATGATTTATAAACACATAATTAACAGAGGAAAAACCGTGAAACGGCAAAACGTCAACATTCTAATTGTTATAACATGTAAACAAAACTTTAAATTTAGTGTAAACAGAAAAAATATATAATACAATTTATTTCACGGTATTGCAACAAATAAACGTTGAATCAATATTTAATTCGTATAAAAACAATTATTTAACGTAATAATTTTACCTTCACTATGGCTATTTTAAATCTACGACCACAGGTCAACCTGATTTCTAATCCTTACGAACTTTAAATTCAGTCTAAACTGAGAAAATATATAATACAATTTATTTCACGGTATTACAACAAATAAACGTTGAATAAATATTTAATTCGTATAAAAACAATTATTTAACGTAATAATTTTACCTTCACTATGGCTATTTTTAATCTACGACCACAGGTCAACCTGATTTCTAATCCTTACGAACTTTAAATTCAGTCTAAACTGAGAAAATATATAATACAATTTATTTCACGGTATTGCAACAAACAAACGTTGAATAGATTCTTAATTCGTATAGAAACATTTATTTAAAATAATAATTTCACCTTCACTATGGCTATTTTAAATTTACGACCAAGGGTCAACCTGATTTTTAATCCTCCGAACTTGATTTCACAACGAGAAAGTAATAAGATCGTTGAAACGTACTTATTTGTCAAAGAAACTTGCAAAAATGTATAAATAATAATATGTAATGTTTTAACAAATTTTTGGAAGTATAAATTAATAATAAAATTGTGAAAATTAATAAATTATACGTTATTATAACATTAATAGAATTATGACTAAACCGAAGTTCGAAGTCGAGTATTTAAAGTCTGATATTACGTGCCTAGCGAGTGCCGGTAATTGTTAAAATTTGTTTAATAATTAGTAATAGAAATTCTAATTGATTCTAATGTATACAAGTGTTACAAGAAGGCTGAGTGTGTACAGGGTGGACATAGACTAGCTAGTAGCCCCCGACCACTCTATCAATTTTTACAATTTTGTTATAAATTTATACTTCCGACAATTTGTTATAACATTGCATATACCAATTTATACGTTTTTACAATATTCTTCAATGGAAACATAGGTTTTAGCGTTCTCGTTACTTACTCGTGGTTAAATTAATTTCGTAGGGATTAAAAATCAGGTTGACCTGTGGTCGTAGATTAAAAATAACCATAGTACAGCTAAATTTATCGTGTTAAATAATTCTTTTTACACGAATGAAGAATGTATTCAACGTTTGTTTGTTATAATATCGTGAAATGAATTATATTACACATTTTCTCTATTCACACTGAATTTAACGGTTATAACGATTAAAAATCAAGTTGACCTGTGGTCATTTATCAAGAATAATCATAATAAAGCTGAAATTATTGTGTTAAATAATTTTTTTAATACGAATTAGGAATTTATTCAACGTTTGCTTGTTACAATACCATGATATAAGTTATATTATACGTTTACTATATTTGCACTAAATTTATCGTTCTATTTACATGTCATAACAATTATAACTACACGTTATGCTGCGTCCGTTTGTTTTTTCTGTGCAGTTCAACCTAATTTACTTAAATTTACGTTGCGAGACAGTATAATATTTACAATTCTGCCTGAATTTTTGAAATTCAGAAAAACACAGGTAAACTTCTATTGCATTTAAACGATATTCTCCACCAAACTGGACAAAGTACAGTAACACTTGTACTGTCACTAGACTTGTACTGTCACCTACATTTTACTGACACTTGTCGAATCGACCCTACATTTTACTGACAATTGTGGAATCGACGCTACATTTTTTTTTTTTTTTACGTGGAGGTAGGCCGACTCTATGTGATAAACAATTGGCAACCAAACGGTGGCTTCCTTGCGGTCCCATGACCGCAAAGTCCCTGACTCTACGAGTGTCAGGTTTAGCTTCCTTGCGGTCTGACACTTGTGGAGAATATACTGTATATGCACATATTTTTCTATAATTCTCACAGCGTATCGAAACTTAGAAATGACAAGTAGAACAGGACGGATTCTCAACGACTGTCGCCATTTTCTTCGAGTTTTGAGACGAAAAAACTACTCTGTCGCCATTTTGGTCTCAGATTTCTTTGAGTCTTCTATTACGAGAAAACTGAAATAAGAAAACTGCTCTTTCGCCATTTTGGTCTCCGATTTCTCGGAATCTCGATCACGAGAAAACAGCTCTCTGTCACCGATAATTATCCCTCATTTTCTGCTTCATACCATGGTTCAAAGTTCCAACGATGGCGATGCAGAGGTGAATATTAAGTGACTGTATACCTTTATCGGTGCAATTATGAATGAAAGGACAAATGTTGCTCGAGTTAAAGAGAGGAAAGAATGGTTGTGGATCTGATCGTTGTGTAAAAAGCATGCTCGTTCGCTAGTTTTTAAGTAGCAATTACAAGCTCGTACCTTGGAATATTTATAACAGAAAAATTATAGACCGACAGAACGTTAATCGTTCATAAATCATTCAATTACTACGCTCATTACCATTTAAATACGACTAACAGTGCTCTTTGCATTCGTAATCACCGCGCCACTTAGAAAGGAGCTGCCTGCGCGGAAATCGACTAAGCTCAAACTCGAAAATTAACGTATAGATCGTTGGGGAGGAACTGGTTCGTCGTTTCAATAAACACTGCCAATCAGAACTGAATCAGAATCGAGAATACCAAGGACACGGTGGATTAAAATAATGTGCGCACTTTAATAGGGTAGATATGAACGAATTTAAAAGGAAGAATCGAGGTTTGATACAGAATAATTCTTAAAAAATATTCTACATTCGTTTTTTCCTTGATTAATCTTATCAGAACTATTGCTCTTGGGATATTTGGCCTAATATCTGCGAATCTACCGAGTGACAAACGTAAAAACAGCCTCAAACGCAAAATACAGCTCTACAGTCTCATTCGAATCACATTTAAATAGCAAAAATGCTTTAATTTTTATCATTTTCACGTTTATCGCTATTTTCACTCCTCCACGAAATTCACAGGTGTATTTCACGTTTGGAATTTCAAAAGCCCCACTCAGTATCCCGCTCAAAAGAATAATGTAAACAAAAGAATTTGTATTTTTATTAAAACCTCAATATTTTCAATTCCCACATACTGTAGTGAAAATAATATCGAACAAAGTACCTCAAATTTAAATTCCTACCGAAAACAATAAATCTAAAAAGAAAAAACTATTCGTCTCACAACTATAACCCATCATATCACAACAAAAACCAACTTAGAAATACAATAAACCAGCTTATAAAAATAATTCCTCTAATTAGCAATACGTAGGCTCTCCTCTATCTTCAATTAACTAAATTACTCGCTTGTGTGTGTAGAAATACACACGTTATTCACATAAATACCGTAAAACTGCAGCTGTGTAGATTTTTCTCCCAAGTTCGGCTGCTGGTCGTGTTCCTTCTATGCAGCGGCAATTTGCGAGGAATTAGTTCACGCGAACGAATACGCTAATTATGCAAATTAATTCGAAATCCGCGTGTAATCGAAACTACGCTGCTCGAGGGAGCACTGAATTTCCTACAAGACTACAATCGCACTGAACAAGCGTCGTTCTTCGAGGCACTGGTTCGGCAAGACGCGTAAACACCGACTGAGGACATTTCGCCCTTTCCGATTTCATTTCGCTGTTAACGCGCAGTTTGCCTACGAGGAAACCTCGGTCTAAACCTCTTGTCCCGATCATAACATCGCGTGTGGCTCGTTAAATTTCTTCCGGGAAATTATAAGAAACGCGAGTGTTGACATCGAGCCAAACACGAAGTTAGATGTCCTTCTGAGAGTGAAACTATCGCGAGAGTTGCTCTCGAGAGTACTTCTCGCGAGTCGACGCTAAGTCTGAGAGTTGATTTATCGTGACTTGTTTTTTAATGGATACAAAGTCACACTGCTTTTGGACAGTTAATTTGCAAATACGAAGGAGTTTGGAAATCTTGAGAGAACTCTCGTGAGAGTGAAGAATTAATCGTGTTAGAAAAGTCCAAAAAGCGAAGGCTTGAGTGGGCCATGTGCAGTCTTCTGCTGCGTTTCCCCCTCGTAGGGATAGTTCTGCCTCAAGGCTAAGAAAGGCCATATTGTCAAGGGGGTCCTCTTGACTAGGTTTTTCAGGAAAGATAGAATTGTATCAGCACTCGTACAGTATAGTTCGAAATACAAGGATTCACTCTGTTTAACCGCCCACGTTTATATCTTATTCCACCGCTCACCACCGTTATCCTGACTGATTTTTCTCTTACAGTCGAGAAATGAAATTACCGAATTAATCACTCTTCACGAAGATAAATCTGTGTTGTGGGATACAAAAAACTTAGAATCTTGTGTTAGCACAACTTAAGTAAATTTAACACACGATAGGGTATTAACCAAAAATGTATTAAAGTGTAGTGATAAGCGACTGGTAAATGCTTCGGTGTCCGTCTCGCTCCACGGCTATTTCCAGAGTGTCCTCTCCGCGTCGTATCCCGTTGGAGCCCCCTCGTTCGACTTTCCGGGGAAAGGGTTTAGTTTATGGTACCCTCTTCCTGGCTAACAAAGTCCAGGCCACCGCTTCGCCGCCGAAATCTCGCATTTCTTACACTTGTAAAATTGAAAAAATATATGCTAATTGTGCAAACTGGTTCGAAACTGTATTTCATTCGGTGTCGTATGAGTGAAAGAAACGCTGTTATTCGGTGGGAGTCTTTCTTCTTATCCCTCGCAAGAGATAATTCGTTCAATAGGAAACTGACACTGGAGACGATAAAACATACAGTTTGTACACAAGGTGTCATTTTCTAAGCGAACTCGATCAGTTTGTTTGCGAGATTTCATTTGTGGTATCAATCTAATCGGCAGAGTTCAACGCTCCACGTGCATTCCTAGAAGTGATTCGAAGGCAGGTTTCACTCGAAACCCGAGGCTCAACCCTAAACAGCCACTCGATCCCTTCTACGCTACTCCAAACACTCGTCATTCATAGCCAACGTACGAGAAGTTCATTCACATTGGACATTCCTCGAGTCCGTTCCTCCCTGGGGTGTGCTACGAACTTCTTAGCCCTCGAAACGAACGGTTAGATCAGGTTCTGCAATTCGTACAACCCAATTTTCCGCCTATTTTTCGCGATCACTGCGAACCTCCCTTCGTGGGTTCAAAATTTCTGGAAAATTCAATATCGACAGGTGGAGAGAAATGTTTTTGCAGCTTGAAAAAAAGGGATGTGAAATTTTGCTTCCGTGGATTCGACGGAAAATGTATTATCGAAGGATGGAGAGAAATGTTTTTCAGCTCGAGAAAAAGTGGATGTGAAATTTGGTATTTTTGGTGGGAGAAAATTTCAATATTTGGAAAACTGTGTTTTTAAATATGTCAAAAATTTTCAAATAATACACTTGGAGGATTGTATTTGAAAATTTTCAAACAGAGAATAAATTCTAGACAACGTCACTTTGTTAACTGACTGAAAAAATGTTCATTTTCTTTGCTACAAAGCGTAAGGAACGCTTGAAAATTGAACACTTTTACAAAGTTCAGTTTGAATGCTAAAATGGCCTAGTTCCAGCAATTTTCCAAGATTCGTATCCAGCAATAGGAACGTCTAAAAATCAAGCACCATCAAAGAAAGCAATTTGTCAATCTTCCAAGAGGCGCTAATCAGCGACATGGACAATTTGAAAGGCAGAACAACCTGCTACGGCAATCTTCCAAAGTGCAAACCAGCCATCAGAACCGTACGAAAATTGAATACCATCGAAAAGACTAATTTCAAAGTCCGAATAGCCTACTTTAGCGATCTTCCAAAGGCTCCAGCAGCTGTCAAAAGCGTGAAAAAGTCGAATAGGATGTAAAAAGGGCCGATTTCAAAGGGGGAAGTCCAGACACGAACAAAGTCTCAAAGGGTGAGAGGAAGGCATCTGTGGAAACACGGTGAGCGTGCACACGCGAGAGACGTCATTCCGTGGTAAATTAGACGAGATATTCTACAGTGTGGAGAACATTTCTCAACACCGTTTGTTGTTGATATTTCGTCGAAAATAACGTTACTATTTCTCTTGTAATACGTGAATTATTGTAAAGCACAGTAGAAATACATAAAACTGTTATCTCCGATCAGAAGTTTCTTTAACCCTTTAATCTGGTGACATTTTTCTCAAAATTACATTTTAATATGAGAGAACCCTATTTCGGTCTATATAAAATATTTAGTGGTGACAATTGTGGAAATTATAGCGTTGGGGTTGTCAAACCTTATCAAACGAACACCCTAAATCCTGTAAAGGCAATTTTTGCCAATTTTTCTGAAGTTTCTTTCATTCGTCATTAATACTCCACTAAAAATGATCGTGCTACAATTTTTACAATCATTCTGTGACATACTGTGACATAGTCTCGAAAAACTGTGAATACGTATACTTTTCCCTTTTCCTTGCAATCGATTGAAATGGTAACAAGTTTCTCTTTAAACGAAAAAAAAGAAAGGTTGCTGCACAGATGGAGGTCTTCCAATCACTCGCAGTAATTTTTAAGAAATACGCAAAGTGTTTCACTTCTGTTTCCCAAAAAACAGGTGTGTTACCATTTTTCCCAGGGAAAAATCGTGAAAATCCGCCGAATCCACGCTGGAAGATAAAACTTGGCACACTAAATTTAGAGAGAAGTCTAGACCTGGAACTAACAATAAGCCTGAAAGGGTGAGGAAGGCATGTGTGGAAACACAGTGAGCGTGAACACGCGAGAAACGTCATTCCGTGGTAAATTAGACGCGAAGCTGATAGGCCATTCAAGGCCGCGCTAGAGGCCTGAGAAGGAGAATAGCGCATTTTTCTAGGCTATTGATTGCGTCTACCGAATATAGGGTAATATTCAATCTACTTAATGGCACGGTTGCCTGCGTGCACCGTCCTCGATTTCATCTCACCGTCTCAGTCGCTGGAATACCGGGCCTCCACCATCTTTTTTCGTTCCACTTTTGCACACCTAGGCAAAATATACTCTCTCTCTCCCACCTCGCCATTTTACACTTTTTTTTCTTCTCTCCCTACCCCAAGAGGAAAACGCGTTTTCCTTACGCGATCATTATTGTTCTTATTCGCTCGATTGCTTCCCGTGATGATGGTATTAGGTCGACTTTGTTGCTTTTTCTTCTGGACGGTGGAATTCAAAGGCGAAGAGCTTTGTTCGAGATTCTTTTTATTAGTTTCTGTCATTGTTGTTGCAAACTGAAACGCCTCCAGTAATTTATCTTCCAGGATTATTATTTTTATTAATTAAACTATCGTTGATTTTATTCCGAGCACAGAAATTCGAAGGGAGAGCTCTTTGCAGAATTTCTATTAAAGTTGAACGAGTGTTTTCAATTCTATGAAAAAAGAATGGAAAGTGTTTATTTTTCTGCAATTTATCTTCGAGGATTATTATTTTTATTAATTAAACTATCGTTGGTTTTATTCCGAGTACAGAAATTCGAAGGCAGAATTTCTATGAAAATTAGACGAGTGTTTTCAAATAAGCGAACGAAGAATAGAAAACCGTTTTGGAAAATGTTCGTTTTCCGTAATTTACCTTCTAGGATTATTATTTAAATTGTTAAAATCATTGTTGGTTTTATTATAAATGGAGTTCGAAGGGAAAGCCTGTTGCAGAATTTCTACCGTTCGTATTTTTCCTTTTCTCCTACGATCGCTTCTACACGTAGCTAGTTTAGAAAAGTATGTGAACGAAGATCGGAGATTGTAATTTAATTAAAATGCTTAGAAAATTGTTTTGGTATTATGTGGAGCATAAATTAGAGGCGGAATGTTTTCAGCGTAATATTGCCGGAGCAAAAAGAAGCAATGAAAATGAAAATCTTGTCACGGTTCTGTAGTGAAATGGTTTGTAAATTTCATATATTGTCGTATCAGATGTGGCTTACAGCCGTTTTCTAGTACTGTGTACACAAGTGACTTGGTATGCCGTGGCTGAAACTTGTTTATCAAGGTATCCAGACTCAAATACCTCAGACTTTTTCCTACAAACAACATATTCAAAAGGTCTAGTATATTTGTTGGCAATAAGCGAATTAGCGAGCTCGAGACAACGCGTAAAATCAATACACTGCCTAGTGACCGAAGAATTTTCAAAATACCTCAATTTCTTCGTGAACAAATATCGAAATTGCATATTAATCTGGTGACACAATGTTCACGGATTGATTAACTCATTTCTTGGGGAAGCAGAAGAATTTTTCTATTTATTGTATTATTAATTTATTCTAATCTGAAATTTACGTTTTCTAATAGCTGAAATTTTCTTCGTTTCTTACCCACTTCAAACCTTTCTCAAATTTGAATACAGAACACTATAGAGAAGATAAAATCTCTATAATAATCTCTGAAGATCTAATTTATTCTAATTTTTCTAACAGCTGAAAATCACTAATTTATTCTAATCTGAAATTTACTAATTTATTCTAATTTTTCTAACAGCTGAAATTTTCTTTGCTCCTTATTCACTTTAAACCTTCTTCAAATTTGAATACAGAACACTACAGAAGAGACAAAATCTCCATAATACTCTCTAAAGACCTAATTAACAC
>NW_017100209.1:819682-827268 GCF_001263275.1 Habropoda laboriosa | reverse complement strand
TCTTCCACGTTAAACACTTCCAAACCTTATCTACTATCACACAAGGTGTTTCAAAAAATTGATAACACCATTATGAAAGAAATAAAAAAAAATTACACACACCAATTTACTTTCCACGAATCATTCCAATTTCCAAGTTCTCTACACACCTAACTACATCGAAACAAAAATTAAGTACACTACATTCAACTGCTATTATTCTACCATTAACCCTTTTAACCCTAACTCGAAGGCCCTTTTTCCTATAAGGAAGTAGCAAAAATTAATGTAATTTTTTAAAACTAATATTTTTATTAGAACTTGGTTCTTTCAAACTATTTCACTGCTGAGATCTCTAAACATGTAGCGAACAATTCACGGAGGTCCATAGACCTGCTGTCTTGGGAAATATCATGCTTAAAGTTGCCTCTAATGGTAAGTACAATGTCGCTTCTTAGTCGCCTCAAATGGTTAAATTACAAATAAAAAGAAACACCTAAAATCGAAACTTGTACCGATTCATTTTCCATTAATCGTTCTAATTTCCAAGATCTCCGTACACCTAACCGCATCAAAACAAAAATTGCATTATTCTACGATTAAGTAACCAAGGAAAAAGGAGCACCTAAAAATTTCGTCGATCACAGAAAAATCGAGTCTCACGCAAAGTGGCCAATCGACATCGGCAGAAAAAGAAAGGAGATCGTGTTTTGAATGCGACGTCGAGAGAAGTAACGCGGAGAGAAACCCAGTTATCGAGAGACTTTTATGGAGAGGTCGCGGCTGCTCCAGCAGCGAAACGCCTCGCGCGTCTTTTCCAACTACGTGAATTCCTCGTTCGTGCTCTTCGTACACCCGGTGAATAATTCAACCATTTTTCCCCCCTATTTTTCTTTCTCTCCTTTTTCATCTCTCTCTCTCTCTATCCCGTCGAATGGTTCTCGTGTCTTAAGAGGAAGAGTGGAATCGATCGAAAGGCCGCGTCGCGCCGGTGTGTTCGAGTCAGGTCCCCGAGAGTCCGTGGTTTCAGCGACGCCGTGAAATCGAGCACGTTTTCCAACGATCGATCTCTCGCGGCTCTGACTAATTCCGTCGAATGAATCATTCCATCCACTCTCGAAAGAACACGGCCAAAGTGCATTGCACCGGACCGAATTGAACTTGAATCCCGAGCGCTGGTTGCGCTCTCGTGAGTGAGATAACGCGATGCGTTTCTTTAAATAGTCCTTGCGGTTTTCTTTTCGCCGTTTCTGCCGCCCCTGTTGCGTAAGCCCGCGAAAATTTCTGTATTCCGCAGTGTGAAAAGTTTCGAGCTGCGGGGAATACTGAAGGTTTGGGCAGATTTGGAAATTCCTGTATTCGACTGTGTTGGATTTTTGAATTATTAGATTTTTCGGTATTTCTACCGATGAAAACGGAGTTGACAAATTCTTCAATGTTAATAATTTAAGAAAAATGTTACTTTCAAAAAACAAATTGCAATTATTTTGTGTTTCTTTAAAAAGCTCACATTCTATTATCTGTTAGAAATGAAAAAAGTTGGAAGCACTGGAATGACAAAATTTGAAAAAAAAAAACAGATATTCTTCTAAATAAGCTATGAAAGTGTTTGAAAAAATGATCATGCACATCCTGTCTCGAGGATTTTCTCCGTCCATTAGGAACGAACCTCTTCCAATCAACATCCTCGGCTGGTAATTAAAACGAAACGAGACCACGTCAGTTTCCCGTATCGATCCAAGTCGATCCATCAGACGGATTACAGAACGTCGTTCGCGTGAAACGAGCAAAATAAGCTTGACGAGAGCGTGGAAGTTCGCGTCCAAGCCGCAGATCGTCCGCGAGAGGATTTCTAACGAGGTGACGCGGCGCTCGTTGCGAGCAACGCCATATACACGCTCCATTCCCATTACGTGCAAGTATTACGGGCATAAGCGGCGGAGGCGCGGCATACAATACGATGTACAGGGTGTACCATAACATGTGGGCATAGTGGTTAGTTAACCTTAGGAAGATTGAGCGAAGGATCCTTGGTTTTGCGTAAATTGCAAGTGGAACAGCTCAGAAATACGGTTGCTTATTTTTGACAAAAAGCGAGAGACTAATGGGAGAGATTTGTATTCTGCGTAAATTAGGGCAACTGAAAAATACAGTCACTCATTCTCATAATAACAGAAAATTAGAAGAGAAATGAAAGACTAATGGAGGATTTCGTTTGCGTAAATGAAAATTGAAGCATCTCCAAGATATAGCCGGTAATTTTTAATAGAAAATGAGAAGACAAATAAAAGAGTAATGGAAGGAATTTTACTCTGCACAAATCAAATTTAGAGATTTTATTTTTGAAAAAAGAGAAGACTAAGAAGGAGATTCTTTTATGCATAACGATATCTCAAGAATATGGTCGTTTATTCTTAATAGAAAATAAAAGATAAACGAGAGGGATTTGTATTTTGCACAAATGCAAATTAGAGCGTCTCAAAAATATAGTCACTCATGTTTAACAGAAAACAAGAGAAAAAGGAAAGACTAAAGGGGGAATATTTTAGAGCATCTCAAAAATAGCATCTGTTATTCTGGATGAAAAATAACATACCAAAGAAGGAACCTTTTTGCACAAATCGAAACTATTACATGATTGGAAAAGTTCGTGTCCGATTTTCAGAGGTGGCGGGAAACTTTATCACACTTCGGTACAGACGTTTGTTTCAGCGTCATGCTACGTTCCTATCGAAAGATACACCGCTTGTGTTTTATTTTCAAATAATTATTCACCTCGTTTAATCTTGTTTTCAAATGAAACGTGCCGCTGCACAAGCCGCTTGCGTTTTATTTTCAAATCGGGTACGAACTTTTCCAATAAACCCATCCACGACACAACGACAAAACCTCAAAAAATCCCACGTTCGAACCGAAAATGGTCACTTGGAACAATTCCCCCAAAACCGTCTAAACAACTATCACAAAACACGTTCCTCTCCGTCACGCGCAACTTACGCACGTACATTATGGTACACCCTGTACAAAACTAGTCTAACCTAGAAACGAAGTGGAGGGAGGCTCGATCGAAAGAAAAATCGGCGGTTTCTCCTCCGGAGAAAAATCGAGTCTTCCGCCTCTCGAGATGAAACCGTTCCAGTTTCCCATGCGTGACCTACTCTCGACACGAGGAAGGGACAGCTTTACAACGCGTGTGTGCACGCGTGTGTAAACGCACGGGCGTGGACCGGCAGTGTGGTCGGGAAGGAAGAAGAAAAGCCGTAGGATTTCTTGCTCCTGTAGTTTTCTAGCCTCGAACCAAGGATCGTGGACTTTCAACGATTTCTTGCCGCTCGCGACATCGTTTCTGTGGTATTGGCCTCTGTTCGACGATTCTCGATGGAAATCTCGCCAGGTTCGAAGCGATTCTCGTACGGGAAACACGGGAAACGAACGACGATTCCTTCTCATTCCATGAAACTTTCTTGCTTTTTCTAAGGTAGATTCTTTCGAAAAGAGGGAAAGTGAAGGATTTCGAGAAGATTCCAAGAAGTTTCAATTTTTAAGCATCAGATCGAGGTCTCGGTGATCAATTTTCGAATTATTATCTCGCGATTACTTTTATTTACTCGTGATTATTCTGTTATCCTACTAAATTTCATTAAAAAATTTTACCGAATTAAGATACGAAAAGCACATATTTAACTGAGAAGAAAAAATCGCGGGATTCCAACGCATTTTCACGAAAAGAAAAAATGACCAAGTGTAAGTTTTGATTTCCTTTACTCGAGTGTTGAGGGGGTTTCGCTGGTCGGAGAATGCGTGAAATATGGGGCATAAATTTCGGAATCGCGGTGAAAACGTCGAGTCACAAAGAAAACATTGCACTGTTTGATGTTCTTTGATAAAAAAAAAAAAAACCGAGAGGAGAAAGAAAACTCGGAAGGTGATACGAGTTTCGTTTAATTGGGTCTTCGAGTTCTGCTAGCTGAAGAACGCACGGCATATGGATTACGGCAGATACTTCGCCATAAAATGAACGCTATTCGTAACAATCTCAACATTTCTTCAAATTTCATTCACCTGAATTCCAAATTTACCAAATTTACCTTGCCTATAAAAATTCCAATTAACACCCGAATAAACACAGCGAACACTTTGCAAATATTCCAAGAAGATCGTGCTGACGCACGAGTGAACGAAATGTGGAACGATAAGCCGTAAAAGGCAACGTAAATGCTACATAAAAAAATATAAACGCGAACAAACAACGTTTAATTGCCTGAAAGAGAAAGAAGAGAGAATAGTAAAATAAGGATGAATCGAGAGCTTGCAACCTGAAATCAGAGCGCACCATTCAAGTTTGGATATTGATTGGCTGGTAGCAAGAGGCTGATAATAGGCGAGAGATAGAGCTCGACTTATCTGTCGCGTCGTTTCTAAAGAAACAAAGCTTGATTTACGAACGTCTTCCTCGAAAAATTGAGGACCGCGGTGTCCCGTCGCTTCGAAACGATAATGTCGCGTTTTCAACTTTATATACGTTCTCTCAACATTTTCGAACCGCGATTACAGATCCTTCCTTTTCATTTATTTTCCTCGGGTTTTTCTCTTTTTCGTCGTTCTTTCGCTGCTTCAGAAGCGTCGACATACGAATTCACGGTTCTTTCCGCCTAAGATTGTGCATTCTTCGCGAGAACGAACGTAATTTTGAAAAGCAATTTTTCCTATTTTTTTCTGGACGCTTTTTCTTTCATCTTCTGTATTCTTTCGCGTTTCAGAAGAGTAGATATACAAATTCCCGCGTTTTTACCTGTTTGCCACTGTGTATTCTGCATGTGAATAAACGTGATTTTTAAAAGTGATTTTTCCTATCTTTTTCTCTACTTTTCCTTTCATTTTCTGTATTCTTTCGCGTTTCAGAAGCGTCGACGTACAAATTCCCGCCTTTTTCACAAAACACTGTGCATTCTTCGCGCGAAAAAAAAGTGATTTCGAAAAGTAATTTTTCCTATATTTTTCTCCACTTTTCCTTTCATTTTCTGTATTCTTTCGCGTTTCAGAAGCGTCGACGTACAAATTCCCGCCTTTTTCACAAAACACTATGCATTCTTCGCTTAAATAAACCTGATTTCGAAAAGTAACTTTTCACTAATTTTTTCATTCGCATTTCAGAAGCGTCGAGATACAAATTCACGCCTCTCTACCTATCCACCACTGTGCTTCCTTCATGCGAATATACGCGATTTCAAAAGGTAATCGATACCTCGAAACGCTTTCGAAACAAGGATCCCCGAAACGAAGAAAGCCAGTCAGAGCTCTCCTCCGGTGGTTGTCGACGCGATTTATCATTTCTGCGAACCGTGCCGATATCCGGCCACGAGTTCCACTTTCTTTTCTCTTGAAAACCCTAAAGACACCCGTAGGGAGGGCGTCACGTTTTGGTAATTGGGGGGTTCGTTTCCAAAACCTGATCAAAGTCCTCGATTTCACTCGGTCGCCGGAACACGTTCCTTCGAATAACGTCTAACCTGACGTGGAGAAACTCTGTCGACGCGGTAGCAAATGCATTTCGATAGAACTGGGAAAATATTGGAGAATCTTCGTGGAAAAATACGCGATCAACGTTGGAAAACTGAACGGTGACTGTAAGGTATTACGTTTAAGTGTAAGAATCATCGTGGAAAGTTACGAAACGTAACAAAGTTGCAAAGTTAGGTTAGAATATTACAGAGCAAGCTGCAGAGTGGATAAAAAATTTGGAAAAAATTGCAAAATTGCTGAAATTTGTCGAATCTTCGAGAAAAGCTGTAGGAAGCTAGACTAATGCTTCGTAAGATTGTACAAAGCTGTAGAATCTGTAGAAGAAGCTGAGGAATATCGTAGAATTACTCCAGAGGACTGCACAAGGTTTTAAAATCATGGAGAATTCTCTAATTTCCATGGAAATCTATGTAACGCCGGTGAATTTCTAACCAAATCCACCTGAAGCCGCGAGATCGCTAAGAATCCGCGAATCTCTGTGCAAAACGGTAGAATCCTCGGGAAATCTACCGAATCCTTGTGCAAAGCTGGGGAATCCCCATGGAAACCTAACCTAACTATCTCGAAAATCCCTAAAACTCTGCCTCAAATACAAAAAAAAAAAGAAAATCGTTGCAATCACTACAATCTCTAATTTTCGTATCTTTTTCATATTCGCAAAAATTCGCAAAAATATGAATCCTCGTGCAAAAGCTGAGAAATCCCCGCGGAAACTTAACCCAAACTACCTCAAAAATCCCCACAATTCCACCTAAAAAAAAAAACGAAAAAAAATCACTAAAATCTGCACAGTCTTCGATTTTCGCAATCTCAGGTTGGAAAAATCGCGATTTCGCAGCCGAACCACCGCAAAGCTGAAAAATTCAAGCCTTAACAGCGGAATTAACGAAATTGTTCGAACAACGACGACGACAACGGAACATAAGGCGCGATCAAGCAAACACGTGCACAAACAAGCAACGCAACAGTGTCGACGCTCGTTAAATCTGCAAACAACCGGCGCGTGGTTATAGATAAATTTTGTCGAACGTGAAAGACGAAGAAGAAACCGAAACGGAGGAAAACATAGAAGCTGGTTCTTCCTTTTTCTCGATAGAGACGTGTAACGCTACCATGGTTAAAGTTCGTGGATATATTCGATAAATTCGAGGGCGTGAATGATATATACATATATTGGCGAACGAAGGAGAGAAGATTGGAAAGAGGCGAAATCATTCCGATGACACGGCGGAAGGTCGCGAGACGAGACGGGGGGAAAGAAAACTAGCGAAACCACCGCTCGAGACATTTTATTACACACGCGCTGCCGTGATATATTTTTTTACGACGCGAATAGATAAGGGAAGATCTCGACGTCGGCTCGGAGCTTCTTTCGAAAGAGATCATCGACTGTATCTGCCGCGATAAGAGGTTTGGCCAGCGCTCTTTCGCGTTAATTGCTACTTTTCCTTCGTTTTTTCGGCGGTTTTTTCAACCGGCTCTTTGTTTTCATTGGTTGGGAAAATTTTTGGAGAACTGTATTCGGTTGCAAAACAATGTTTACACGTAATTTGAGAAATTTGCTTCAAACATGCTGCTTGAAATAATTAGAAAAATCATTTGTTCCTTATTTATCAATTTTTTAATTTTCTTTCCTTCTGTTTGTGTATATTTGAAATGAATTAATTAAACGCTTTTTTTTGGATGAATTACTTTTTAAGCGATCCACGATCCTTTTTTTTCTAATTTCCAACAATTCTAAGTAATAATTCTAAACTAATTACTTAGAGAATCCATAAAAGGTTTCATAAAATATATTATTATTTAATGTGAAAATATATGATGATTTTAAATTTCTCACAAAATAAGGTAATTCCCCCAAAAGCAGTTCTAAGTAATAATTCCAAGCAAATTACTTAAACACTCCCTAAAAATGTATCAAAATATCCTTAGAAAAAATGTTCTCCCCAAAAATGCAAGCTAGTTCTTCCAAAAGCAGTTCTAAGTAATAATTCCAACCAAATTACTTAAACACTCCTTAAAAATTTATTAAAATCCACCACTATTATTATCATTATTTTTCAAAATACAAAACTCCACTACGT
>NW_017100209.1:818753-819133 GCF_001263275.1 Habropoda laboriosa | reverse complement strand
ATTCAAATTTCCCTCCAAAAATGTCCCGCCCAAAAATACAAGCTAATTCTTCCAAAAGCAACGAGCAAATTACTCATCTAATTACTTCGAACAAACAAACACCATCGGCAAACGTTTCCACGTGAAACGACCGATGGAAAATTGCGGCTGAGAAGAGAAGAGCCGATGAAGCATCGGTGAAAAGAGATCAGTGTGGCCACTCACCTGGGAGCATTGATGATCGGTCGGCCCATTGCCCGTTGCTGGCGCTTCTCGTTGCTGGGAAGGCGCAGGTAATCTTGGTCGCCAAAGAGGAACAGATCCTTTGAAATAATCATGTCCACCGTGTGGTTGCCGGTTATAGCTGCCCGCCTCTCTCTCTCTCTCTCTCTCTCTCCCTC
>NW_017100209.1:803111-818739 GCF_001263275.1 Habropoda laboriosa | reverse complement strand
CCACTGGCTGAACAACGCACCACGACGACGACGACGACAACGACGGCGACGGCGACAAAGGCAAAGACAACGTAGACATGAAACGCGACGGTATAAACCTCACCAAAGTCCCGCCACCTCGACGACACGTCCGACGCGATCTCCGATTCTTCTTCTTCTTCTTCTTGCCTCTCGTCAGCAAACGAGGAACATCTTCGATAGCTGTACTTGCCGCGACTTCGTGATGATTTTTCGCTTAGACAACACCTCGTCGCGAGCATCAAGTCCGTAGGTAAATAATCGAACAGATACGGTTCCTCGCGTTTGCTTCTTTTTTCTCTCTCTCTCTCTCTCTCTCTCTTCTATTCTCCTCCAAGCGCACGATGCGAATTCTCTCTTTATTTCTTTGGTAGAATCGTTTTATAGATTCGGATGCACGATCTCTCCGATAGAGACGACGAAAGTTCGAAGTGAAAACACAACGTTAGTCAAGCGAGTGTTATTGGGTACTAGTCCAGTTGCAGCAGCATTGTTGCACACGGAAGCGGAAACGTTGTCGGTAGAGAGTCCTTTCGGGAGAAGTCTACTTTTGTTGTCTGGAAAAGAAGAAATTCGAGTTGACGAAGTGGCAGAATTGTTTCGAGAAACGATATACGAAAGTTGAATGTTCGTTTCTGTTTAGGTGAGAAGTGAAGTTGAAGTGACACGTCGATATGGTAGAGCGCGGAAGCTTTTAAACTTTCCAGGAATATTATCGTGAAATAAAGTGGCAAGAAATTTTTCGAGATTAATAGACAGTCGTAGTGTATTATCTTAATTTTTATTGAACTTGTAAACCTGTTGTTTATATTGAAACATGCAAACGTCGTTCTGTCGATAACAATATTTTTATTCCCTTCTCGCGGATATTCTAACCTATAAATGTAAACGCCCAAGTACAAAGGAATAGAAACACACAAAACATGGCGGAAAAGAGCTGCAGCGCTTTATTCCATTCTGGTAAAGCTCGCGAACCTTTCACCGGTGCACCGTCACTGTAAATACAAACACAGAAACCCACCGAAAAATAACGAAAAACAGTGACAAGTAACGTGAAAGAACAGAAGGACTTGAGAGAATGTCAAGTTCCTCTATTTTCAAGCGTGGCTATCTATTCGCGAGAGTCGCGGGACAATTTTAATACGGCTTGTACGGGCCGTAAGTTTAGAATTACGAGCGGTCCGTTCCGCTGGTCCGCTCGCGCAACGAATGCCCGGAATACGCGGTTCGCTGTTTTCGCGCGCGCGAGAGAGAGAACGGCCCGCGTTCACGCGTTCATTCATGATCGTCTATTACCAGTGCCAAAGGTAATCGTGTCCGCCGGGTAATCCGTTACCAGCGACGAGGCCGGCGCAAAAACGGGACGCGCGAGCTTTCTACGCAAAAATAGCGGCTTTCGGACTGTACGAACGTTGCATGACGGTAACGAACACCCGAAAAAATTCGACATTATTTTTGACGTGCTTTGAACCACGTACTTACGCTAGTTTTCGTGTTATTCTCCTTCAGGCAGCTCTTTTGTCTTCAAACCGGCGTAATCGATATGTTTTTGTTGAATAGAGAAGGTTACACTGTGGTGTACGTTGTTCTTGAATCACCTTATATATCGTGATATACGGTGTAACTACATTTACTCGAATGCACCGGGTTTAAACTAGTCAATAACTATATTCAAAGAGGACACTACATTCACACGCTTAGGAATTTGCACTACGTAAATGTAATCGTATCAGCCACAGTGACGTACTCGAAAATAGTTTGCATAATGGAACGCTCGATAGAAGTTCGGTAAATAAGTTATTGAGTAGAATCACGTTCTAATAAATAGAATTCTACTGTAACTACACGCTTGCAGCGCCACCCTACAGATCGCCCGATTTCAAAAGCATAGAAACTGTACTTCGTTCATTTGTCGTTTTATAGAAACACGGACAAAAAGAACGTACGTATTATTGTTTGAAAAAAAAAAAAAAAAAGAAGCGTGATTCACCTTGCATCGTGAAATAAAAACGCGAGTACCATACGTCGAAGGGAACTATTGTGGCCGGAGGATATTCTAAACAAACCCGGCAGAACGTAAATAAAAAGTGCTGCCAACGTTACTCGCAACGGAACGTTTACAGCTTCCGAAGCCTGATGACAGAGGCATTTAAAAAATCCGCTTCGATTTCATGAAACAGAAATACATACGCGCATATGTACATGTATATGTATATACAAATATAGGTCACCTATTTTTGTCCAACATACGATGTGCTACCGCCGCCTGCATGTACCACACCGTCGATCGACTTCCGAATTCTTCGCATAATCCGAATCGCCGCCATTACGCCGTTCTGGATCGTTGTTATTTATCGGGCAGATTTGTCAGTCGTTTAAAGTCGCGAAGTTCGTGTTGTGCGCGCCGATCCATCCAAAAGGAAAGACGAATATGGTGGAGGCCAACGGTCGTACCGTAAGTCGGCGTTTCAAGCTGACGAAGTAAATCGAGCGGATATACACGCGTCGCGCACGAGAACGTCGTCCCATATTTACATCGCGCCAATTTTCACCCGCCAACTGTTAGACATTAGTCACGGATGAGTGGCGCGCTCGTGTATCGTGGACATACTTCCACCGGCCTGGGATGACTTTGACAGGCGTTCCTAATTAGTCGAAACGAAGAGGACAGTTCACGGGTCTGGATGATCGGGCAGTGCCATTTTAATTTCACAAACTTGCACGCGAATCCACTGATCGCCGCGAGCAGACGCGATGTTTCCATTTCCGTTCGACACAGTCTCGTAGAGCGTGTCAACCTTCGAACGTGAAATTAGCAACAACTGGGGTCACGCGACCGATGCTTCTCTGCTCCGCGCCTACTAGCGGCGCTGATCGAAATCGACGGCGTTGAGGAAGGTTATGGCGCCGGTATACGAAAGCGATGCCCGTTAGCCCTAGAAAGACTGGTGGTGGGGGGTTCGCGGAACCCACCAGTAAGAAAGTGTCAAGAATGTGCTGTCCTATCCCGTGGAACATATTCTTTAAATTTGATTTAATACTTATCCAGGTAATACGGAACGTTAGAATTTTGAAAATTTGTCGATAAAATAATTATACAGAGTGTTTAATAATCACTGTTCTTACTAGTAACTTTTTAATAAAGCGTTCTCAAACCTATACTTATATAATCTTTTTTCCTTATTTCTACGCGTATAACCTACATGCACAGTTTAATCGCTTAACTTTATTGACATTTTTAAATGCTAAAATTAGAAATGAAGATAAAACGTCGAAGAATTGACAAAAATGTAATATGGAAAAATAGATAAGGTAACTGGCATGATTCGAGTTGATCATTTTTCTTCTTTATCGCTTTCGTATGGCGTTGATAGTTTGTTTACGTATACGCGGTCGGTATGCTCGAATTTTTTTACATCGAACGAATAAATTAGAAGTTGGCAACGCTTTCGACGTGCGAACCAAAAGGAAATGGAACGGTATCGTTGGTGGTTTTATTTCTTTTTTTTCTTTTCAATAAAACCCAAGATATATTTAGTGACACGCGTATTATCAATGAGAATATACCAGGATGATTAAGAACAATTATCTCGTCGCGAATAGTACGTTTCGTGTCACGGGTGCAACGATCTCGGCCCGCTAAACTGCGAGATCAATGAACACGACCGGTCGATAACTACGAGCGAGATTACCACTTCGAATTTTGATGACCATCGTATATTCAATGGTTAATCATCCTGTGCCTGATATTTATAAATTACACTAAACCTAAACATTCTTCCATATTTTTTAACACATTTCGCGTCGGTCACATAAAAATCCGCCTTTTTGCATAAATTCTATTCGATATTATTAACAATATTTTTGCAAATATTTTCACAACCATACATCTTTTTCCTGATATAATTCGTATATCTAAATGACAATAAACTAGTAAAAATATGAAAAAAAAAAAGAAATATCAATATTTCACGTAAAGTCTCATTTCCAAGTGAAATACAGCGGCGGTTAAACGAGGTCCGCCTTAATATTTTTCTAAAACATTAACTCTAACCTCACAACCGTAAACCTAGTTATTTCAAACAACAGACACAAATCAATGAGAGGATGAAAATGTTGCTGACATTCGTTTCCAGCAAACACGAAGGGGACATACACGCTGAACCCTACGAATGAACTAATTGCCATGTAATTAAGCGTGCGTAGGGAAGAGTGGAAAGAGAAAGAACGCCACTAGCAGGCGGTGTTGGCAAGATAAGAATAGGCGAATGACAATGTACAGAGAAAAACTAATTTGGCACGGACAAAGGAAACATAAACAATGCAAACGGCCGTTTGACAATGCTAGGTAGTAGCGGTGTGACTTAATTTTTCCGCCTTCACGCCGGCTAATTACCACAGAATCGGACGCGTGAGCAGGGCAAAAACACGTACTTATCCTGATTTACTTGATTAGAATACACAAGTCAACCCGTTGGATTTGTTCCAAAACGAAGTTGTTCCTTTCAACGCTACAACCGTCCGGCCTAATCGGCGTTTTCGAGCATCGGAAATCAAATACACGGCTAATTTGAAATAACGTGTGAATATTACGCGGTGGATGGTCCTGCCGCCGCGCGATCTACGTGTTTCCTTGTAACTTCGTTGCCTCATCGTTACTATCGATTCCGCAAATATTGACCGTGAAAAGTAAGACGCGCGAACGAGGAATTTTTATAATGAAAAAGCGTCACTGTTCGAACATGTTTCTTTTTCTTTCTTTTCCCTTGGCTGGATTTATTCTTGACACGAATAGTTCATCCGAATTTCGAGAAACGTACACCGTGGCTATAGAAAGAACAAGCAGAAAGATAAGGTGCTGTCGACTCGTGGCAAAGTCTACCATTCGTTGATTAGATACGAAATTAGAAAGGTTCGTGAACTTTAACGAACAAAGCGGCGAAATGGAGCTGACTCTTTTTAAGACAGCGAGACGAACGACCTATAATATTGAACGCTTAAAAAACTTAGAGATCACCGTCGTTTCTTTTCTTTTTTCTTTATTTTTTCATCTACCGTTATAATTATTATACGTATAATGTTCGTCAATGTTAGGTTTCAACGTGAATTAACTGCTATATACATTTTTTTTGTTTTACAAAGGTAACATTGAATAACAGTGTTTGGAAGTATTTTTTTTTTTTGGAAGACGATTGGCTGCACTGCGACAACCGCCCAATTAAGTATTATTACGAAAATACGATGTTTATAATACCTACGGTAGGTAAGGTCAGCGTATTGGTGATAAGGTCATTGCAAGAATGACGTACGCGTCCTTCGGTTGCTCGTCCTCGAGCGTAAAGGAATTAATTTTTAATGAGAAAATATCTGGTTTCGTTGAGTCTTGCGTAAAGTCCTTTGCTACGTAGTAACGTTTTCGCGAACATTTGTTTATATTTTCGACTTGACTCTCCAATGTTATGGTGGAATTTCTTGGAATTTCTTAATTGACTCTGTTGACTAACAACATAGCCGAGGTCGGGATTGTATTACAGAAAAAAAATTCTGTATATTTCCTTTCGTGACCGAGCGAAGTATCGGGGAAAAAAGTGAAGTTGACATGTAAAGAACAAAAACCATTTTTCTACAGAACGAAGAAACGAAAACTAAGATAGAAATACTCGAGAGAAAAAATATTGACGCACACCGATCACGATCAAGATATTTTCCTATAATAGGGCATTGACGTACGAACAACCTTTGAACGAGAAAACACCGGTCGCAGTGAATGACCCTACGCCCTTGATACTCTCGAAACACGTTCACTCTGAAGCTCGCATTTAAAGCGAATACCCGCGTGACAAGGAGGAGAAAACAAAATTATCGTGCACCGTGGAGGCGATGAAAAAAAAATTAGGTCGGTTGATGCCGCTGCCATAATGCATCGCAGCATCTTGCGAACGAGGATTCCTAAAGTGGCACGTATACATGTCGCGATAACTGCGTGGTATTCTCGAGAATCTCGATTGTCGTGAATCGAAAATACTCGAGAACACGAAGTGCCAAACTTCGTGAGATTCGAATGTATCTATTGAGGCACGAATGGCAGTGGAAGGTTAGCTCACCGATTATGTTTCTTTCGGACGACAGAAGGAAAAAAAGGTACAGCTTTCGAAGGTAGTGTTATGAAGAAGTACTCACGTAAAAAGCAGGAAAGATTCTAGTGTTCCGCGTTGCAGCCCTGATCAAGGTGTGTACGTAGCCTCGATCACAGAGGAACACGAAGAGAACGTTCAGTAGGTCTCGAGTTCGATGTTGGCCGTAGCCGGTATCTTCGGCCTCGTCGTCCTCGGCGTCGTCCTCTTCGTAGCTCCTGTCACACATGCACTGTGCATCGGCCACGAACATGCGGCCATTGCGCGGCACGCAGTCAATGAACCCGCATTGCTTTTCACCCGGAGTCTTTGCCTTTTTTCCTTCCTTAAAGCCCTGCACGCACTATCACCGGCCTCTATCCGCGGATCTTCGGCCGCACACTCACGACATATATTCCGGTGGCGGTTTTGCACGAGGAACACCCGACCCTCCCGGTGTCACTGGCTCTCTTGCCTCTTCCTGCGCCGTTTCGTCGTTGTCTCTCTCTCTCTCTCTCTCAATATCTCTCTCCCTGCCTCTCGTGTATATGTATATGTGTACGATACGCGGGTGCGCACGCGCGTGTTTCACGTCTCTCCTCGCTTTCGCACGTGTATATACGTATGTATACGTCGCGACGAAAATCCCTCTCTGTCCCTCTTTTATTTTTCCCTCTCTCCCTCTTCCTACAGTCGTTCAGTGACCCTCTCTCTCTCTTTCTCTCTCTAATACCAACGCACGCGACTAGCGATTTTTCACCGGGTTTTTCCTCTCTCTCGTTCGTGATTCCACTACTCGAGGGAAGAAAGACAAATACGAATAAAGGAAAGAAGGGGTTGCACGGTTAGACACGGGATAAGGGACCGCGGTGTCGTATTCACGCGCACTCGCCACGGACTGACTCTCTGTACCGGAGTCTCGTGCCCCCCCGAGGTTCGACCACAGCTTCGCGACGCGACACTCGCGGCGGTCGGATGCAGACTGAATCGGACGCTACGTGCCTCGCTCGTGTATTGCCAGAACGTCCCTCCTGTTCACCCTCCCTCTTGCTCACTCGTTCCTCTTTCTCTTCCCCCTATTTACTTCTCGCCGCGGTGGCTATCAGCTCGTGCCAGACCCCAGGTTCATTTTTACTGGCGACGCGCGAATGCACGACCAGAACGGCGGGGGTGACTGGCGCGAGGGGAGAGAGCGCGAGGAGAGTAAAAGAAAGAGGGACTTATTCTCGAAATTCAGGATCTTTTGTTGCCCGAAGCTTCCTGCTTTTGTTCGATATAGATTAACCAGCGACAGCTGATAAAAACACGTTCGATGACACGACGCGCTTATCGTTTAAATGGTCAGTGAAGTTCCGTTGCTAAATAATTGTTTTTTTTTTCTTTTGCAATCCAACCGATTTCTACGTTGTATTTCTAATTCGGAATGAATAAAAATTGTGTGAGGGTGAAAGGTCGAGTTCGTAAGTGGAATTAAAGAATGCGATGAATTGTAGTCGCATAAAGAAAATACATAGTATGTCTGATGTATCGATTACAGCATTTCCTCCGCGGATCACTAACCTTTCGAAGTCTACGATTTACATATTAATACAACGGCGCATCAGTGATGCCATTACTCACTTATGTCATAAAATGAGTAATATTCTATAAATATTGGACATACTTTCTGTATTCAAAATGAATCGTGGAATAACAGGATTCGAGTGAATTTAAAAATTAAATTCGAGAGATCGATTGTATTTTGTCAGTGTTATCTTCAAAATTTTATTTTCTGAATATATTACACACTTGATATATTTCCTTCTTCTATTAAAATTATGATAAAATTGTAGCGAATCAATCATTTTATTTCAATATATTAACGATCCATTTATTAAAATAATTAAAAAGGGAGTGAAACATTCAAATTACTAGAACTATTTTGTTATACTCTAAAGCAGTGAATTAAATGACTTCTAATTATCGAGGTAATTACATGACTTATGAAATTGTATTAAACTGCCTTCAAGCGTCGTCATACTCGTTATCTACACCCTTTCGTACATCAGAATCAGAAAATCCCATTTCCTCATCTTTTTGGCAAACCAGTTCTATAATCGCACTATGACCAACAAATAACATTAGTATCTTATAGAAATAAAACAGAAGAAAGAATATTTAAACATAAAACTTACTTTAGTAGATCACCTTCGTAGCTATTCCACGATACTATTCCTGGATGTGTCGTTTTATACTCTAATATGTTATTAAATTGTTCTTGTAATTTCTGTAATTAGATAATAATAAATAAGTATAGGGGCTCTTTACATACATATAAATTTTATATTGCAAATATTTCTATTTTCATACCTGAATAAGTTGTGCAGTTCGCGAATCGCAAGCAACAGTGTCACTAGTCGTTATGCCAACAGAATAATTTCCTTCACCTTTTTCTGAAAAAAATTGAAAACGTTAGTGAACACATATCAAGCAACGTAAATGATATAAATGATAAAAAACACGTACTTATAATCATATTTGGTGCGGCAAATAATAAAATGGTTGCGGTAACGCACGTAGTGACGTGTAAATATATTGCTGTCGATCGTTGCTTTGTAAAATACGTGATATATGGACTAGGAAGATCCTTAATTTTATTGTTTACACTAGACGGATGTATAGCCACGCTACCATCTTCTGGAGTCCATGCAAGTGTTCCAGTTTTTGTAACTCTTCTAAAAAACACAAAGTAAACAACACTTATCGCATGTTTTTATTTCGACTGTTTGTTATTATTTTTCACATTGTACGCACCTTACAACGGCAATGTTGGGATACATCACAGCACATACTATTGCTTTCACTAACGTTGCATTCTTAGAATTTTTGTTGGCATTTATATCGCTAGGATTATCTGTTTCCATGAATTTCATTTTACATAAATGTTGAGCGAATTGACTCTTCATTTCGGAAAGAAGTTTGAGCGTATTGAAAGAAAGAAAGTACTCCCAACAGAAAGAACCTGCATTCCCCCTTTTGTACATATATTCAAATCTCATTAATGCTTCAGATAATGCGATATGATCGCTAAATTCATTCAGGTTAAGTTCGAGTTTTCTTTGCCTTGCTTCCTCCTCTTTACCGAGAGGACAGTAGAATGCATCTTTAAAACTAAGACTCGCTGCGATTGCAAAAACTGGTTCTACGCACGAAAACAATGCTCCCCATATAATCATTTTTCCTAATAAAAATAAAAATTAAACTGTTTATTACAAAAAATTGTTGTTGAAAAATTATACAAGATTAGAATTAACAAATGAAAATGTTACCCGTTCGAGGATCGAGTGGCAATTGAGCTAAATGGTATCCTAAGGGAGTCAAATTCTCATCATTATCTAATGCATTCAGAGATCTGAGTAACTCTAAAGACAGATCTATAGCTTTTACATTTGGAGGATCCATAACACTCGACAGAAAAGCTTTGGATTTGCCCAACTGCAGAATTTTTATTTGTAAAATAACTTCTTCCAGACGTGTCCTTAACATTTCGGGTAACGGATATTTGTCAAAAGTCATTTCCCTACCTCTCGAGTACAAGTGATAACAGACACCAGGTTTTACTCTAAGAAAAAATATAATGTATGACTATTAAAATAGCTACCTTAAATGACAAATAAATTTTTCAAACAATTTTGATAAATTGTTAAGATAAATAAGTCTTTATTTTAAATATGTTCTATTTATTTCAAATAAGTCTTACCTGCCTGCCCTACCTTTTCGTTGTTGAGCATTAGCTAATGATACCCATTCAGGTTCTAAAGTCTGAATATTTTTCTGAACATCAAATTTACTAAATTTAGTTTTCCCAGAATCAACAACATACACTACATCTTCAATAGTTATAGAGGTTTCAGCTATAGAAGTTGCGATTATTATTTTCCGAACTCCTTGAGGTGGTTCTTTAAATATAGCTTTTTGGTCGATTGTTGGCATACGTGAATGAAGAGGATAAATAACATATTGACCTATGTATAAAACAAATTTTTTAACCGTAAAATTATTAAAAAACTGCTCAGTATGTAATACACCATATTAAATGTACTTACTTTGTGGATACCGTTCGCTGTCCAACATCATTCTGTGTAACTTTATTATGTCCATCATACCAGGAAGAAAAACTAAGATTGCTCCAGGACCGTTTGCTCTACAGATATATCTAATTAATTCTTCTATAAGTTCAAGAGACATCATTTCACTATGTGGATTTCGCAATTGATCAATTTCTTGTCTCGCGTATTTTTTCTGTAATATAATATGTGAGAAAAATAATAAAATAATAAATATAACAGAGATAATAAAACAATGATAGCACTTGCCTCTGCTATAAGCTGCCGTATATGAGGATCTATAACATCGTGAAATTCATCCCTTTTTTGTTGCACTTCTTTATATTTTTTTGTATACTTTTTATAATTTTGTGGTAACGGAGCTACCTCGGGAAATTTAAATCTGTAATTTAAATTATACTACAATACTTTTCTCACATTATTTTGAATGAACAAACTTACCCTGTAAACTTTAGAATGTCCTCCAAATAAAATTCTTCGACCGGATAAACAAAACCTGGAATATGAATAATCGGACAACCATTGTAATATTCCGAAAATCTTTCGGAATTAAGTGTTGCACTCATTAATAAAACTTTCATATCGGGTCTCTAAAAAATTATATTTATTTTACATAAAGAAGTCAACATGTATATTTATTTTCAATAAAACTAAACGTACTCTAGGGATAATGAGTTTCAGCAGAGCAAGAATAAAGTCACTTTCTGTAGATCTTTCGTGAATTTCATCTAATATAATATGAGAAAATTCTTTCAAGGCTGGATCACCTTGCAAAAATTGTAATAACATCCCAGTAGTACAAAATAATATACTGCCCCTATTTCTTGGTAGTACTCTACATATGAAGAAAAAACATGTAATATTTTTTTCCAGGTAAATTAAAAAAACGATAATGATAACATACTTTTCAAGCCTGATTTCAAAACCAACAGATTTACCAAGCTTTTCCACTCTCTCAGCAGCAACCCTCTCAGCAACAGATATGGCTGATATCCTCCTGGGTTGAGTGCAAATAATTCGTGTAGTACTACCATTACCTTGCTCTATTTGGTCATCTAATATGAATTGAGCAACTTGTGTTGTTTTTCCACAACCTGAAATACATCTATATAATAACTATATCTAAGAACCCATCCAAAAGCTTATGAACATATTTATATTACACAATACATTCATTAAATGTACAGATAATAATACAAATATGCCTAATCATATATTATTTAAAACTATTTATTTTATCTACATAAAACTTGAATAAAACCTTACCAGTCTCTCCACTTATAACAACTACTTGATTTTCTTCTAGTAGTTCTAGTATCTCTGATCTTTTCTCATATGATGGTAATTTTATTCTAAATTTCATCATTTTCTCATATTCTTGTAAAGATTGTTTTGCCTTATATTCCTTTAATAACATATCATCTAAATCACTGTCCCTTTCTAATCTTGACTCAACAAGCAAAGCTTTAGCAAGCTTCTCTTGTATATTGCCTGATACAATGTTCAAAAATTTTCTCTTAAATTGAGAGTCATGAATATGCACATATTTTTTCTCTAGTTTGCTATTTGTATGTTTTGCATATGCATCATTATTATATAGACTATCATAATACTCTATAGAGTTCTCCAACACACTTTCAATCTTTTCTTGAACACATAGAGGTAATTTTATAACTCTATTTTCCATTCGCTTAGTCTTTCCTCTGGCCTTATCCCTATAGTAGAGCCCTATATTTCTACCCTTCAACCAAGGTGGATGACCTTGTCCTCTACCTCTTGTACGACCAGTATGTTCAACACGTGAACCTCCAGATTGGGAACTTTCTGCTCTATCTCCTAAATATCAGTTATAAGATAAATTGTTGTAATTGTAAAATATTGATAAAAGCTATGCAAAATTATCATTAACTATATGATTTTTTTAGCATTAAGTTGAAAAATGTAACTTGAATAATTGTAAGATTTTTATAAAATTTATATAGCGGAGCATGTTAAGCTATAATGTGTCACATACTGTCAAATTTTTATAGCAAAATAACATACTATATGCAGAATATAATTCTAAAAAGCCGAAACAATTATATGGATAAAATTGCACTGCGACAGTTTTTAAATAATATTAATTACCATATTTGTTGTGTCTTGTATACGTTCCTTGTGCAGAAAAGGACCCGTAAGGATGAGACATAGTAAACTTTCTTATTCTAAATAATCGCTTTAAATCATTAACGCTCTTTGTTCTTGATACCACAGACAAAATATAAGATAGACCTAACATCGCATTACATGGCCCGGAGACTGAGTGGTCAAAGTTACCATTTTTGTGTCACATACGACATTATCGGTTGATAAAGGAATAATATTACAACGCCACTAGGGCGGTAGAAATTGCAATTAAATAACGCGATAATCAATTATTCAAAATCGGGTTCCATTGATGAATTTAATATTTTTAATAAGAGAAACCGTCTATTCTAAACATGCCACGTATAATTTGTTTCACTTTCTCACGTTGCGTTCTCACGTTCTTCACGCATTATGCATTATGCATAAGTTCAAGTTCAAGAAACCCAAAATTTTATTTGAATAAACTTATTTGTTTGTGATGAAACAGAAGAGATTTTTCTTAAATCTATTAACTTTGCCAGCTTTGATAGTCGGTCTGAATATAATACCTAAATCCACCGTTCTAAATCGTAGATGGCATAACAAAACTTTCGATTTTTTTCACTTTCGGTATCATAAATCATGTAACACCAAATCCCATAAGATGATAAATCTATTCTATACATCGTCTATGTTGATATAAAATTTTCGGCTACTCAAGTATTGGAAAATTCGGCGCTCTGTCTAGAGACATTTTATATTCCATTTTCACTAAAAGTGCTTCTAAAACTAAACCACTAGTACATGCTATACCCAATCAAGATTTAGTTTATACAGGGTGTCCCGTAACTTCTCGAACACCCGGAAATGGGGGGTTGCTACAGTAAGTCATTTTTCTCTCTAGCATTATTAGAATTGCAATGTAAAGTGAAATCTCTAGTGGCTAACTCGTTAATGGCAGTTGTGTCTGCTGATTTTTATCTGCTTTAGTAGTACGGAACATTTGCTCTACGTCTCGGCAAGTAGTGTATTCTTGTAAGATATCAGACATGGGTAGCACGGCGGTAACTGCAACTCCAAAGAAATCAAATGAGAGCAACGACCTTAATGAAGTTTATGGACTCAACTTAAAAATCCTCCCGTGCAGTAATCAAGTGAAAGAATTGCAAACTATATTGCGGGACAAGTAAGTAAAACCAGAGTATAAATCAGTCCGATTTGGCATATATGAATAGTTTTTTTTAGTATTAAAATGCCGGCTTATTGTATCGTTTGTTTCCGATTAAACAAATTAATGGACACGATGCATATTCATTTACAGAAACACCACGAGGAGCGACTTCAAGTTCTACGCCGACCGCCTGGTAAGTCTTACTTTTTTTATTTAATTATTCGCTTTCGCGTATTGTCATCTACTTTCATAGTAATTACCCTTAATTTCAAGTATTTTCGAGTGAAAATATATATGTTGCAAGAGAAATATATATGCTTAATAAGAATAAGGAACTTAGTAATGTTCGTTTGTTCTCTATGAAAAAAAATGCGGCACCAGCCGTGGCCATGTTTCGCAATGTGTATCGCTCTTTCGTACTACGAATTATCAACGAAATGCAGTTAACTACGTTTAAACAAATTTTTTTAAATATTTTTCGAGAATTGTCGAATTCACATTAATTTTATAATTAACCTTCCATTAGATTCTGATTCACTTTCTCTAAATTTAGATGTTCCTTATACAAATTCTATGTACCATTAAAAGGATTATTGTGCAAAATTTGTTATGGATAAAATTAATTATATAAAGTGAAAATTTTTATACAAATGTAGGTTTGTATTTTGCAAAGTATTAATTTACAAGAAAAAGAATTACAAAAAAAAAAAGATTAGACAGATTAAAAATTTCAGATAAGACTGGTGATTGAAGAAAGCTTAAATCAATTACCTTTCTCCAAATGTGTGGTAGTTACACCAACTGGAGCCAAATACAATGGTTTAAGATACCAAAAAGGAAATTGTGGAGTATCCATAGTAAGGAGTGGAGAGGCCATGGAACAGGTATAGTGTAATTTTATTATTTGCCACTAAAATTATCACATTATGTTAATTATATCATTCTTATTAGGGTTTAAGAGACTGTTGTCGTAGCATAAGGATTGGAAAAATATTAGTTGAAAGTGATGCAGATACACATGAAGCCAAAGTAGTTTATGCAAAATTTCCAGATGATATATCTGAAAGAAAAGTGTTGTTAATGTACCCAATAATGAGTAAGCACATTTTAAATGATACTTTTGATTGAAGTTTTTATATATATTACCTGGCAATATTAGTAAATTATCTTAAATAATAGGTACAGGAAATACTGTGATAAAAGCCATTGCTGTCCTAAAAGAACATAATGTACTTGAAGAAAATATCATTTTGTCAAATTTATTTTGCACACCAATTGCAGCGAAGACTCTAATCACTGCTTTTCCTCAGGTATGTTTGCTCTTTATGCATGACATACATAACTGCAACATTAATTTGCACAGCCATTTCAAACTTTTTAAATAACTTTTCTTCTTTTATATTGTGTAGAATTATTTTTTACAATTTTTAACAAGTTTGCTAGAAATAAAATATATCGTCCAAACAAATGTGATATTTACAATACTTTAAGAATATCTTTTAAACAAGCTCATCTAACAAAAATTACAGACAGAAAATTTATTATTAACTGCATTAATCAAATTATGTATTCATATTTTATCATAATATACCAGAAGTGAAAAATTCCTAAGTTAAGCTGTATTTAAAAATTATAAATGTACCCCAATTTTTTGAGCAAAACTAAATTCCCTTTTACAGATGAAGATTTTGACATCTGAGATTCATAGCATTGCCCCAAATCATTTTGGACAGATATACTTTGGTACGGATTAATTATCTTTTATTAGTATATTATAAGTTAGTACATAAAATAGATAAATGAACTAATAGAAAAACAATCACAGAAGGTGACGCGTACATCTAAAATATGATTGTAGAGAATGATGCAATGTATGGAACGAAATAATGCAAGAAAACAAATAGTGACATTTTCCTTATAATATTGCCATTGCTAATGTTTATAAGTTATTTCATTCACTATGTGAAAGATAAGTAGTTAAGCATTAAAATTATGTAATAATTTTATATAATACTTCATAACATTATATGAAATATTATATAAAATTATAAGAACAATTTAACAATATTACAAAATGTACTATTGACAAGTATATCTTAACTTAATAACACCAG
>NW_017100209.1:800014-803073 GCF_001263275.1 Habropoda laboriosa | reverse complement strand
TAATTTTGCATAATATTTTATTCATTTATTTATTATGAATAAAATACTTGTTATGTTTAACTCTTCAGCTACTATGCCCCACTTTTTTGGGACGAAGCGCTATTATAGTGGCTTACTTGTTTTCTTGCTTCAAAAGCTGTGTTACGTTGCGTAGGTGATGTAGAAATGTCTTCATTTGTTTTCTCGCAACACGCTTTAGTAGTAGTATTAAGTGATATCTCTGAGAGATATCACAAAAATACATAAATGCGTAGTTGAAGGCATCGAAACACCGATCGCGGTACTAATTTCACTTACATATTCTCCGCGTCAGAGTAGTCCGTATAAGCGATACAGTTGCACGGCCTGCTCTGCCGTAGTTAAAGGGTTAAATTACATACTTTTTAAATTTGCATATTACTTTTTAATTTAATATGCAGTTTGTAATTTTATAATGAAAAAAATTAATAAAACTCTATTAATGCATCTAAGGAAGACTAATAGAAGTAGTATAAAGTATATATAGTACAAATATTGAATGAAAATCATTCTTGTAGAAATATAGAAAACTATGTAGCTCTGGCAGTACTGTATTATTATGTCATTACTTGAAGTTTCATCAAAGTATTCATCTTTATATATTTTACAAACTCATTTTTATAATACTTAAAATCTGATACATAAGTGTATATTTCAAATATTGTGGTACTTAATAATTGCTTTTAATTTGTAACTTTTTTATTAATGTTAACCATTTTTAAATAATTAAAGAGCAAAATACTTTAATTTCTTGAATGAATATTTTTGTAGAACTTTACAAAACAAAAGAGTTACATTTTCCTTTTCTAACTTATTCTTGAGTGTGTGTATGTAAATATGTATGTACTTTACTTTTATGTATATATTCAAATGTTTTAAGAACAATATACTTAATATTTGTTTTCAGAAGACCATGTACACCTTCTGTAGATTGATTTTCTCTATGATCAGAAATAATATGATTTATTATTATTTAACCAAGATAAATCATTCATATGTTGATTGATTAATCTTCTCTGCATAATACATCAGTTAAAACTTTTTTCTATTTTTTGCTTTGTATACTAGAAACTATGAATTTGAAGCACGATCTGCAAGGTGTAACAATAGATATATTTTGATATCATAATTATCTATCAAAATTATAGCTCACTGAAAACTGATTATTTTGTTTTTCACACTCATGAGAGAGTTATATTTGAATTATCTATTGTTTCAATGCAGTTATTAAGGGGTAGTTTTCTAATGTTAGAAACAGAATACAATGTTAAAACATCAGTTTATCAATATTTAAATATCATCTTGTTTTTCTGTTTGTATATAAATACTATTGTATGCTGAAACAGATATCTACCTTATTGTGAACAGAAATCACTACAATATAATAAACAATATAAGAATCTATAATACTTAACTAAACATCAGATTTTAGATTAACAATGAGTTTAACATTGATAGTCGTTCCATTTCGATATTTTCTCATTCTCATTCAGAAAATCCCGAATGTATTGATGTTTCGAATTATATTTGTTTTAATACATACAAATAGTGTATGAATAAGTACAAATGTTAGCATAATATCCAGCATAGAATTAAACATAAATTTTTAAGCGCATATATTAAAATAATTTGTGACATTGACATTTATAGATGCTACAATTATCATCTCATTTTTTATGAATAGTTATAAATGAAAAGTAAAAACAATTTGTGATAAACTAAAAGATACTTTTCATAATTATTATGTTACTAAAATAAATACTAACTTGCAAATTGTAAAGGTGTTAAAACAGAAACTTATGGAAGTATATTGCCACTTGTATTCATGATTTTTTGTGTAATTATTGAATGATATCTAGAATTGATTATGCAGCTTTTATGGATAGACTTTATTTTAGTTGTTTCCCCTCCTTACCTGTAATTTGAAAACATGGAAAGTCTAAACTTTAATGTCCCTATGATACTATTTAAAAACCGTTTTACCTTGCAATGTGCCTATAAAAAAGCTGCATTACAGTCCCTAGAACTGTGATTTTAAGAATCATATGTGCATTATATTATGTAATTTGAGTGTACACAGATGTCTATTATTATTATGAGTAATACTTGTGCACTTATTACACTGTAAGTTACTCCAGAGTAATTTTCAACATTTAATAACAGTTTTGTACATTTACAATGAATGTATATTAGTGAAAACATTGTATAATATGTATACATTGGAAAATATGAATAAAAATTCATGGCAGACACTAATTACTTAACACAAGAAATCTAAAATAAATAGAACTTTACAGAAACAAAACGTTTTAATTTTTCTTTTTTATTCATTTGCAGATATGACAAAGCATTGCGATTATTTTCACTCTAATAATTTAAAAGCAAGGTTATAATGCTAAAAGTTTGATAAAAATAACTATAACATTTATCAGTCTCTTATTTAAAAGAAAAGTAATATCTTCTTAGTATCAATATATATTTTTAAATTATTAACCAGCAAATACTAATAGACATACTTTTTAATAGTTTATGTATTTAGAATATTATATATAATTTGTAGATAATTATCTAATAGAAGTCTTCATAAATACATGAAAAAAACGACAATTATGGTTTTCAGGCTGTTCTCGTTTCGTCGTACAGGAAACTACAAATGTACAAGAAGATGCGCAAAGATAATTGAAGAATTTATACTACAAACGTTATGTAGATTTTAGAGTTTAATTTTATTTACTAACAAATTTCAACAGGCAATAGCTACTATAAAAGTGGTATACCTTTAAGTGTAACTATACTACACATTTATAATGTTTGTTTGGTTTAAACGTAACTAATTCCTGCTTGAAACTTGATTGAAGTCTATTGTTTACACATGCAAAAGTGTATATTTTAATGTGATATTCGAAGATAGTTGAAACTGATGTTTTATTTTTATTACTGTTAACAGAAATCCTAATCGTTTACTTATTGTTAATATGAAAAAAAGATTTATTTTTGAAAAGTAATTTAATTATGCGAAGAATCTAATTGTTAATAATTAT
>NW_017100209.1:795018-799964 GCF_001263275.1 Habropoda laboriosa | reverse complement strand
TATAAATAATAATATATTTATAAGAATTTTGTTTAAAATGTGCCTCATTTGTATCCGCGAAATTCACTTTTTTGTCGATATGACTTTGCTACGGTTATAATATGATTTCTGTCTTATTTTCCTACAGTCATTATCCAAGTGAGCAACAAGTGAGGCATAGTATGTGAGAGATTGTATTTATTGAGAGAAATAACATCACTCGTATATAACGAACTAGTCAACCACAGGCAATTAACACTATTTATATTTCTTAAACTTTTTTTTGTACATTATAAAATAAATTTACTTACCAGAGTGAGCAGAAAACATCCCTAAAATAAGTAGATCAAATTCGAACCCTGTAAATTTTAATATTAGTAACATGTACCTACATTATAAAAATCTGTAAGTGTTAATATTTATACATTATGTAATAATACATGTATATGCTACGTTGTACAGGTGACAAGATAGTATGTGTAAAATTATTTAAACAGATTCTTAAACTTCTATCATGATATTTATTAGTAAATTTTTATATGCATGTAACAATGATCGGCACGATTCATATACGTTATGTATAATGAATATTGTTCTCGTAAATATATAATTTCCAATACACAATGTTAAAATTTATTAACTGTAATGGTCATGTCCAACACCTATTGTTCATGAATATATCATTCTATAATAATAACGAGGTGGACATCTCGGTTTGCATTTGTAAAGCTTTTCAAGTTTTTTCCTAGTCCGATTTTAATAGCAAATATTTGATATTCAAAAGCTGCGATACGTTATATTATAATTAGTCAGGCTTATTATCTCGTGCATAAATATCGTGTCTTTGAACCTCGTAGTTTATACGTTGTTTCGCCTAGTAACAATACAGTTCATGACACTCGCGTAAAGCTTTGAATTTGTTCGTGATTAATACCCGCCTATTATCTGGTAAGTGAGTATATTGTAAAACATACTTTGTCAAGCTGTTTGCATAAGTAACATAGTACGATTAGATATATAGTAATCGATATTAATTTTTGTAGAAACAATTGTAAATAGGCCTTTGATAAAAGGGTTTTAAATTCCTCACATTTCAGTTGATTTGTATCTCATAAGTAAATATTTTCAGCATGAGAAAAGTAAGCAAACTATAGCTATAGGCTATATATTCTATTCCTGCTTTGTTCTTAGCTCTTTCTGGAATATCTGTACGAATTAGATTATAAATATAACTGTAACAAATTAAACCGCAATTTTGTCGGATATATTATGCAAAACTAAGAAACCTGTCCTAAATTAACCCTAACTTTCCTGGAAGTAATATTGAGAATTATTTTAAGATGTACTTGACCATAAAGGATCGTTAGTGCATACGGTATTGGTACAACCTAATATAAATAATTTTGTGTCGTCTTTTGTAAAAATTGCACTTTATGGAAAACTGAGTGTTGTACTGTCTGAACTTATTCATATTACACAACAAGAAGTTATATTCTTACAAATTTCTTAGAAAACCAAACAAGTGAAGTTGCCATAATTTTCAATCAAATCATTGTAACTTTCTTTACTTTGGAAGCATACAGCTTGGACTACTAATAAACGTACAAGGACACCTAATAAAACTCAGTGCAATAATAAATGATTATTAAGTAAGAAATTCAAAATGAAAACAAAAGTTAAAATAATTTTAAGATAAGATATGTCCATCTAAAATTCAGTATTATAGTTTTACCAAGTAATAGGACAAAAAACATTCTCAATACTGAAAATTTATTACTCCTAGCACATGGTTAGATCTGTGCTTAAAAATAACAGATAAAATACAGTATAAACAATGTAAAATATCAGCATAAGAAATTAAAAAATTGATATTATCTACTGATATGAAGAAGGGTGAAAGTTCATTATCTTCTAGTCAGACCTATCAAAAATCTGATGGTGAAAACATGCTTGATTGCAATATAAAATATTTCTATAAAAGTATCGCTTATACTTCATTTATACTGTTCGTTCAATATTTTTTCTGCAGAGCAGAAATATTATCTTGGCAGTACGTTCACTCAGCCTTAGAAGTGTGATAAATATAACTTTTATAAAATACCCCTTTTGGTAGAAAACCAAGGATGTCAAAGAAATATAAAATGTCCCACTATCATATGGGTCTATTTCACACCTACTCTTCTTTCTCTTGGTCACCAGATTTTTCTTCATTTTTATCAACATTCTCTTCTGTGGGTTCTGCATCTTCTTCAGTTTTTGTTCCACCATCATGTTCTATAGATTTAGGTTCGTCTGACTGTTCATTTTCACTTGGTAAAGTTGTCCTTTCTTCAACACTAAAGTGATAAGGAAAAAAAAAAGGAAGTATTTCAATTATCAAATATAAAATTTTTATTTTTAAAATGGTTAGTTATATAGGAGAATAAAGTCAAATGTTTTCAGTTATATATACTCATAGTTACAACAATTATCTAATTTAAATGACCGATAACAAAATTATGCAATCAGTGTCTCTATAGTGCTTACCTTTCTGCTTCTACTGCAACTGCATCTTTGTCTGTGGAAGGCTAAAATAAACATGTAGTAGTTAGTGTGAACAGGGTACAAATTTAGTGCCAAGGACAAAACACCGGCAAATAAACTAAGACAATTGCAGATCAAATTTAAAAGTAATGTTAAAATGTATACACATATAAATTAAATAACATAGGTACATTTAACATTTTCCATAGGGTTGCTGAATGAAGTTCCATTAATGACACTTACCTCTCGACTTGTGGTATTTCCATTTTCTTGAATTTCCTTAGTTTGATTTGAATCAGTAGCATTTTCTGTTGCACTAGCTGGAGGTGCCACTTTCAAAAAGTCTTCCAATTCATCTATTTCATTTGCCAAATCGAAATCTTCATAATCCTGTAGGATGATTCATTATAAGCATTTATAGTTCAAGCATGACATTTACAGACTTCATACTCAGAGTTCTAGAAGCTTGTACAAAATGTGCAAAAATAAGATATCTTTCTAAAATTATTTATTCAAACAATCACTGTCATTTATTATAACTTAAATTATTAAATGCTGTAACTCATATAATGACAATTACCCCGCAATATTCATCTTCATTAAATATTTGTGGAGGTAATGGATATTTGCTATCTCTTGCAATACTATTAGATTGCATAAATTCTTTATCCATTTCCTTCCCTGGTTCTGTTATGTCAATAGTTTCATATTCCACATTTTTACTATCTAATATCATCAACACACGTTGTTGCCTCTTTTTCACCTAGAAAGGTATAATGAAACATGAAGCGTATGCACTTTGCTCGCATATTGTCTCAATTTCACACAATAGTAAATTTCAAAACTTGACGATTAAATTTTAACTGTTTCACGATCTGTTGCAACGCGAGGCAATGTATCGATTCGGACAAAACGTACGCCGTTATGATCTTATCAGTGACTGTTCATGCTAAAACCTAACGGTACTAAAAACGGTGCTGAAAAACATATACGAATCGGCATGGAACGAGATCGTATCAAAAAATCGAACAAAAAGTCAATGATGCGCACGATCTTGCAGCAAGTTCTTAATTGCAAAGAACATAAACACTAATCGAAAAGTTCCACTACCTAAAACTTGCGGCTCTATCTCCCACGAGTATTTTTTCATTCGCATTCGATGCTTCACGCAACACATTTCATGTTCGGTTTCACGCAAAACGTGTCATTCACTCGAGACCATTCTGTTAATGACCAAGTCTAACATACGTTTTCCTAATATCGAATGCATTCACTCAGAGGAGAACTGCATATCGATGGACGCGTACGAATCGTTTCGACCGATAAACCGTGTGGCGTGTCATTCGATAAGGATCCTCGGTCGGTGGCAGTGCTGATTATTAATCGACGCGTCGACTGTGAAGTTTTCTAAATGTAACCCGATACAACACAGACGTGAAATATCGTAAGAATTCGGGTGCCCGGTAAATCTGGCATTCTCTTCGAGTCACACACATTCACAAAACGCGTACAGCACGCGCATACGAACACACGCACACAGATTCTCTCTTTCTCTCTCGCAGTTTACTCTCGGACAAAATATATCTTTATATTCTTTGGTCGCTGCGGGTGTTTCGCACTCACTTCCTTGTTGCCGCTGATACCCGATATGTAGATTTTGACGACCATTGTTAGCCGGCGCTTTCGTATCAATTGACACTCTCGCACTTCTTTGTCGGTGTGCGCGACGATTAGCGGTTTCGCGGAGTGATAAGCGATCAGTGAATCACTATAAGCTATTAGTCAGGAGATCGCTGACGGTGAGCAACACTGATTTAACGCGCACGGGCCTGGCTAGTCTGGGATCCACTGGCTACGTCATTTCAGGCCGGTTTTCGAGCGTTCTCATGCGCGTCTCCACGGCGGATTCTTTTTTCCTGTGGCCACAATCGAACTGCAATCCTGTCGTCAACGTACACCTCATCGAAATCTAACGGTGCAGTATTGAGGTCAACTGCGCGACTACCTGCCCGTGAAAATTTTTTGACCAGACAAGATTGCATACCCGCCGTGCCCGTGCGTTCCCGCGTTGGCAGATTTTAACATAAATGCGGTTTTCCATTTGGTTTTCAGCCTGGATTTAGATGTTCCACGATAATAGCAGAAATGATCATGGCAACGTGCGGTTCGTGTTTATTTAGATGATACGCGGGAGAACGTATTCGTTTATTTTCTCTAATGCGCAATTTAAATTCGAGCTTTTCGTAAATGCGCCATTGCGCTATCACTTCCGGTGGCTGGGGCGCGCAGTGAGGATCGGACTTTAAAGCCTCTCTCTCCTTTTCCGGTTCTTTTGGAACGTATCTTATAATTGTGCAAAATGGTAAGAATTGTTATTGAAAAATATTTCGTGAATCTTGTTGAAATATTTATAAAATTCATGGTGTTGTGTTGAATAAGATCAT
>NW_017100209.1:794559-794948 GCF_001263275.1 Habropoda laboriosa | reverse complement strand
TATATTTAAAATTTGTTGAAAAAATTGATATAATATCACGATACAGCTAACCTAACCACTTTGTGTCAAATAAATATACGTTTATTTTATTTAAAGGAAATATATATATTTTATAACATATACATTTTTTATTATCATGATTCTCACGATTTACGGTGGAATTAAAAAAATCATAATATTTTTCATTTTGTGATAATATACATAGTTATACGACTGATCAGTGCATTTAGTTAACAAAATAACTTCGTTTGTCTCTACCAGGCAAAGCGTACGAAGAAGGTTGGAATCACCGGTAAATATGGTACCCGATATGGTGCATCCCTCAGGAAGATGGTTAAAAAGATGGAAATTACCCAACACAGCAAATACACCTGCACATTCTGTGGCAA
>NW_017100209.1:752554-794504 GCF_001263275.1 Habropoda laboriosa | reverse complement strand
AAACCTTTAAGAAAGATATTATAACTCTCTATCTTGATACATTGCATAGAAAAATTTGTCTATTTTATAATAGGATGCTATGAAGAGAAGTGTTGTGGGAATTTGGTCCTGTAAGCGCTGTAAGAGAACAGTTGCTGGAGGTGCATGGGTTTATTCCACCACAGCTGCTGCCTCTGTTAGGTCTGCAGTTAGGAGATTACGCGAAGTTAAAGAACAATAAATAAATGTAATAAATGTTTCATAACAATATTTTGTCTACTTTATTTAAACCCTTGGTCCTACTTTTATTTTATTAAATAGAAACTATTTAAGAATTACTATATAAAGGAGCAATATTAAAACAAAGATTAATTTTTGATAAATTTAATATGTTCATGACAATTCAATGTATGATACATGAGACTTAAATTGTTCTAAGGAATATTCAGTAATGTAAGATAGAATTTTAATTGTTGTTTAAGTTAAAAAGAATATTTAGAAATTACTTTGGAGGCACATCAAAACTATGGTATATCTATTTACATTCACATTCTCTCTGTTCTAATGAAGTATATCAAACTTCACTATAAATAGATACATTATTAATTTTATAAATTTTCTGCAGTGAATTTTATTTGATTGGAGCTTTATGTAAAACATGAATTTATATTATTTTGACTAAATTAACTAATCTAATTAATGCTTAAAAAAGCATGGAATTTTTGAAAAATATATAAGTATTAACCACTGAGATTAGCCGTTACGCACATATGTATATTATTTAAACTTAGTAGAACTTACATAGGTTATTTTATTGTCTTTGAAGGTATGTTAATTTCAGTATTTTTCTCTGTTATAAATGATTTAAAATCTTTTTTACTTATTAAACGATATTAATGTACACATACACAAATTCATGTGTAACATAAAAGTTTAAAAGATGACTACAAAATTTTTTTAAATAAATGCTATCAATTTGTATGTCTGTACCAATAGATAATCTTTAATGTCCCAATGTAATTCTTACAATTATTTTCATTAATGATATAATTTTTATAAATAACTCTAAATATTAGCCTAAGGTGAATTAAAATAAAAATAATAAAACACATATAAATTCACGATGCAATGGACAATTTAAAATTTAACTAAATTTTATAAATTTAAACAACTAACAAATTATCTACAAAATTCTGCTAATACATTTCGTAATTGAGTCGCATTTTCAAATAATATATTGATTTAATAAAAAATCAAGTCCTGTACAAAAATAAATACTATCGTCTTGCATGAATAATTAAATATATAATTAAGCTGTAAACGATAATTTGTTGCACCATCACCATTCTTTCGTGTAACGTAAGATTGAGTATATTCTTTGACATTAAGGTTGTCCTAAATTGGAATTTTTAGTGTCATATATATTTTAAATATTATAAATGTAGTTTAATGTCTTCTCATTAGAGTTGCAGAATCAATTAATTTTTTCCCCTCAACTTCAAATGTAAGTATAACTATCAGTCAACATTTTCAAGAAACAATGTTTTACTTTGTTGTTGACCATCTTCCTTTTTTCGAAGTATGAGAAATGTTTAACTTCAGTTTATTATAGTAATGCAAGGGAAGGGCTCCAGAATCTGATAACAACATTTTTACATTAGTCACAGGAAACTGTTTCCTTCATGTCATACTCAACAAGAATATTGCACTCTAAATTTTCGGCACGCTCCTAGTATGTAGAAGGTAAAAAGAGTCTGAATCTATGAAGAATTATAACTATGTAGGGTGTTAGGAATATCATAAAAATATCTAGCCCCATTTTTTTTTAAGAAAATACGGAAGACATTCTGTCTCGAATTTAAGAAAGTATTTAAAAGTATAACAGTACAGTGAATAACAGTCGATAGTTTTTAATATTCTTAAACGATATCTCGTTAATCTCATATTGCTATGGCGAATTCAGGTATACGTACATTTATCCTTTTAAACAAATAAAAAAGAAAGTAACAACTAAATTATACGAACGAGATGCAACAAGGAACTGTTAGAAATATCAGTATAAAAAGATTCAGTGCTCTTCCCTAATTGCTAGAAAATTGTACAGTACAAGTTCTAAATCGTAATCGGTAGTGTCACAATAATTCCACTTGCACCCCCAACATTCATTCTGTAGTAGTGTGATCATTTATGCCATAAAACATATCTGTGTTTTAGCGCACTGATATATCTTCCAGTCATCCAGCATTGCACTCATCCCATATTATCAAATATGTCTCTCTTCTCTTGTATTAACAATTATTTATTTATAACAGTGGTCTGATATGCTTTCCTCTCTACTGTTTACTAGAAAAAGAAATGTTCACATACGTGTCTCTTCGTATCACTTGTGTACATCCACACACAGCTGGAAATAGTTTTCTTTTCTTTCAACACTCTTGTGCATTATCAATCAAGGCATACCATGAAAAATGGCAGTAAATACACGATATACTGCTAGTAACAGTAAATAAATCCTATGTAACTAAAAGCATTAACTTCAATCTCCTGTACTCAAGGTGTAGTCAATTTCAGTTTCATGATCACCATCAAGTTTGTCGGTATTCAATGGATCGACAGAACGTGATACTGGGCTAGTTTTCACGGAACATTTAATACTATTTTCCTCCTTGATTTTGCATGTATGAAAGTTTCTTGACTACATCAGTCCTTCAGTGTAGCATTAAATAGATCAACAAGTATTACATGCAGATGTTGCACTTAGAAACACCTCGTATTAGCTGGCTTGCCATTTGAATTTACTACGCATTATCCATTTCTGACCGATGTTATGTGAATCACACGGTGCTAAGACAGGTTGCATTGCGTCGTTGGGGCGAGGTTTCGACAAACAGTGTCCTGTGTTAGTATGTTTGATCATTTTTGTCTAGAAATGAATGTATATGTTTTAACGAAACACCTTTCCCCCTGAAAATTCTATACAGCTAAAAATTCTACATGATTATGTACCTCTTCGTTATAAACCCATGCTTGATTTCCACCCATACCGTGACATCTTACTATTTTGACAGGACCTTGGGGACTAGCTGCATCAAGGCACATATCATCCGACATAATTTGCTGTCGTTTAGTATAAGCAAACACCTGTATATAAAAATTCTTATTAAAACTGATGGAACTGATATTTAAAAGAAATGAAAGAAATGACATTCAGTTATTTACCTGATTGCCACCTAATCCATGGCAATAACTAATTCCAACATTTTCGCCAGTTCTCCTACCCATAGTGTCCAAACAAGTTTGTGTATCAACATTTTGTACATCACCCAGATAGTGATAATCTAGTGGCATTGGAGATTCAGGATAAATGTTCTCCAAGTACCATCTAAAGCTTTTACACTTGAGACGTTCTCTTAACTTAATCCTTTCAGACACATCTCCAACAGCTACATTTCGCGCTCCTATAAAATAAAACGATCATTTGAATATCCCTCGATTAGTATTTTATTTCGGCCTATGTAAATGCAATAATGTGCTTGCATGTATGAACGTTCACTGAAAGAAGGGTGTGTTAAGAGTATGTGCTAAAATAAAGATATTGCCATGTGTGGTGTACTGATGCTATATGCTTGCACTTGGAAATAACTGTGCTATTGTACATCGATATTTCTTCACGCTTTAAATCGAGAAGGAAAAAGTTCTGTATTCCTCTCAATACAGAGTGTGTAAAGGAACTACTTCGGATCAAGTAGATTGTATCTTTTTTTATTATTATTACAAACCTCTTTCTTGAGGCTACATCTATAATCTAAAATAGCATTTACTCGTCTTAAGAATGCACAAAATAAAATGAAATGTTTCCACATTAGTTCCCTGACATTAACGGGTATCTGATATATGCGTATGTAGGCTGGTACCCGGCTGCATTATTAAGCTTACAATTACAATGCAACTTATAAAAGCATACCAATCACCCGACAGGAAGAGTAAAACATGCAAGCTAAAAAAAGCAAAAAAAAAAGAAGAAAAAACAAAATACGGTAAAGGCCGTTTATGGAGAAATCAGCGAATATTGCAGTCTATTATTTTCTCTTTCCAGTAATGCTGGTGTTAGTGCTACCTGGATTAATGTTGTAATAGAAGTACTTCCATTGGTCCAACCAGACCTCTGTGAGTCGCGCATTGTTGTGGTTCACTATCTTGCTGGTACCACCAGGGAATGTATATGGTGTTGACTTACGGAATACATGACCGACGTGCGAGCACGTTGCGATTTCCAATGTCCCACCACACATCCATATCTAACCAACTCAGTTCTGTTAGTATGTTAGCAATTACAAATGATTGTTCATAAACACGAAATAAAGAAAAAAAAAAATACAGAAAGAGCTAATACATTGAAATTCAGAATCAGATTGTATAATTCAGACGGACGCTCGTTCTCCTCTCTCTGGTACCTATAATATATTATTCGCTGATAAACGTATCAAAAAACAAAGAAGCAAGCAAATTCATTTTGTTAGTCGGCTGGATGGATGAGTGGTTAAGACTATACCAAAGTATATATTGAAATGCAAAGAAATCTATTGTATTCCTGCAAATCAAATTTCATGGCTAAAATTCAACTAAAATCCCAGAATCCGTTTTACATATATGGACACATACACACACGCACGCGCGCATACATACACACCAGACAAAAGAATATTCAGACAAAAATATGTAACAGTAATAACAATACATTGATATATTAGTGACACTAACAAACACGCTTAAGATTAATTTCGTAATCAAATGTGAATAAACTAAGTAATTATGGGTGTTAATATTTTCAACATCTAGCTTGTTATATATTGTTACTAATTGCAATCTTTATTATTTGGAAAGATCCTACGTTTCAACGAGAGTAGAATACAAACACATTTCAATAACTTTTTCACATTGGGTATAAATAAAAAAGTGTGCTATAATATAGTTTTCTTTTTATATTAATATTATAGCACCGGTTGTATCAGATACCCGTCAAATACGTGTAAATATTATCAATATTTCGAGTACATATTCTACCAGTATGCAAGTCCGTTTTACATTAGAATCGACTAATAACTATGTGATGACAAATAGCAAACTTCTAATATGATTTTACCTTCTGTTTCTTGTAGGAAATCTGTTTTCTTGTAAAGATAAAATTAAAAGAATCGCACACTTTTCTACAACAAAACTTAAAGATTGTTAAGGTTTTGTCTAGTATCAGATAATTAGCGTTATTAATTGGCGTAGTTCATGTAAAAAAAAAAAAAAAAAAAGTATACAAATGAAATGATACACGCTGTTATCTAACCTGGATTCATGGCATAGTAAAAATCTCTCCACTCATCCATCCAGACTTCGGCCACCCTAGCCGCATTGTTTAGAACTACTTTGCTGACACCACCAGGGAATGTATACGGACTCTTGTCTCGGAACACATGTCCAACGTGTGAACATGGGCTGATCTCTAACGTCCCACCGCATTGCCATACCTACAAGGTACTTATGACTTCACAAATGAAGATAAAAGTGTCCACAGCTAAACCCTCTATGCTTGGAATTATTAAATGTTTTACACGATCATATTTTCAAAACTCCAGTATCCCCAAGTACACAAGTTACCCATTATTTAACATCAGAATTCTTAAAGTGTCTTTATACTTTAATTATTCAAACAGGTAAAGCATCAAGACTTTAAATTCTGACGTTAATCGTGATTACTCAATTAACTTCTACATCACAACAGCATACAGAGAAGAATTTAACAGATAACTACAGGTAGACACAGAGAGAAATTTTTCTTATGGAGCTAACAGCATTAAAGATTCAGCGCAATCAGCTGTAAAAGCAAATACAAAAAAAAACAGATGTACGTTTGAATTTCCTCTTTTCTTTTCTTTTTTTTTTGGAAATAAAAAAACAATTAGTTTTCTGTAGGGAATTACCTGCAAATTGTTTTTAGTCACCATAATTTACATTAAAAATACTGGAATAATACACGCATGTATATTCCGTGTTCGATACTTTTTATTTGTCCGCGTGTTTCGCAACTTCATTTCCATTAAATAATCTGACCGCGTAAGGTAAATACTGTCATCGATCAATACTCACCCGGAAGCTCATTTCGAGGTTTTCACCGCCCCAAATAACCATGCCATCATCGTACGCTCCCAGTTCATAAAAATACTCCTTATCAATAGAAAATAACCCACCAGCCATTGTTGGCGTTCTCAATGGAGCCGTTCTGTCTCCCAATCTTCTATCCATTTCTCTTTGCGCCACTCTGTACCTTGAAGATTTAAAACGTTTCATATTAATGAACCAATTAATGAAAATATCCATTAATAATATATATATATATTTCCTGTTTCCTTCAAAGTAGAAAGTTCAGGAAGCCAATTTACCATCTAAAGTTCAATTTCCAATTGAAACCACCCCACGTCATGTCGCTAGCTGGAATATACTCGAAGGTATCGTCGCTAATTACATCAATAATGGGGCAAACGACGGTGGTTCTGTCATCAGCAATTCTCGAGAGCAAAGGTTCGAGCCAACCTTGTGTGCATTCGCAATGGGCATCCAGGAATGTTATAACTTGTCCCTTCACGTGCTTTGCACCGAGCAGTCTCGCTCTGATTAGGCCAGATCTCTTCTCCGTACGGTACACATACGTAGGGACTGGCAGAGTTTTTACATAATCCTCCAGTTCTTGTTTCAAGTGATCTGTGGATGAAGAACAATCGTTAACAAAATAGAATTTTACAGAATGAAAAATAAAAAGTAGGGGAACTGAATGTTGGTAGCTGTTTGTTCCAATTACAACAAAGCTACTGTATCTCGACAAAATTTATTCCAAACTCTAAAACCTACACTCTCAAGAGCGCTCACGCTTGAGAAGCAGCCGCGCCAGACATTACAACACCACAGTCATTCAAAACACCACACCCATCCATTGAAACCACTCCTCATACCAGACCAAACCCAGTTCCTCCACAGTCATGAGAACATCCCAAGGATTCACCTTGCTCGCTCTTATCGTCTACCAGAATGATCTCCTTGAGCAGTGTCCTCGGGGACCGATTGATCACCGACCAAACGGTCCTCAGCAGCGTACTCCACGCCTCCTTGTGGAACACGATCACTATACTAGTGTCAGGCAAGTATTTGTTGTACTTCTTCGTCTTACAACCCTAGATTGAACTGATTCAGCTTGAAGAGCTCCTGCTGCCTAGCTTCATCCTCTGGCGAGATGTGCACCGCTGCGCCCATCTCGCCGGGCATTCCCTTGTTCTCGCGAACGACCTTAGCCGGTCTCCATAAATGCAGCTCCGATTGCTTGTATCGTCTCTTGCTCTGCAAATCACCCGACTGAAATTGTTCGTCTTTTAGCGCAGCGGTGTTCGAATGGGACAAATTTTCCTCCGTGAGCATCTGTTGCTGTTGCAGCTTGTTGTTCTCTGCGCAACCCCATCCGGACCCTCCGATACAGTCCGAATAGAGCATCAGCACCATCACGTCCACCAAGAACCATACCAGCGACGTGAGCAGTATCACTTGACACGTGTGAATGCGAATCCTGGAGCGGAACATATTGTCACGGGGCCGGTCACCTGGTACCCTGAGCTCATCACCCGATCTTCGTGGTTGGTGGCGCGACGAGCTGCTCTCTGTATGGCTCTCTTGATCAACGACCGTTCGCTACACCGAATCTGAAGGGAGGTCAGCCGGTCAGTCTGCTCTGCTGGTCCAACGAGTTACATGACTACGCTGGCTGCGCGTTTCGCGATCTGGAAATAGGAGGATTTTATTAGATTGTTATTTTAGAAAACAAAAAAAAGAGAAAAAAGAAACAATGCTTTGGTAGATTTAGGATGGTCAGAACTACAGAGAGGTATTGATTTTCGGATCTACCATCGTTGTGCAGCTTTTTTTATTGGCGTTCGATGAATGCTAGTGACGAAAGTTCTTTCGGTTTAATTGTTTATCGTGGTGGAATGGAAGAGACTGAAAAGAAAAGCATGATATTTTGTAAGTTGTTAAACCTATTGAGTGACTAAAATGTTTAGAATTAAATTTCTTTTTTTAAAATCACGCGGTCGAACGGGGAAGATTTAAGTAATGGCGTTGATTAACGTAGTGGATCGAGACGAAGTTGACCAAGGTTTCCCTAGTTCCCTAAATTTCTGTCAATTCGCTTGTTTAAGCGTATTATATTTCTTGCCGCGACGATGGGTTGTTAATCAGTGTTACCAGGCCACTGCAGTGGTGATCGTGAATTTATGGTTGTTAAGAATCGGTTCATGACACGTGGAATATAGGGTCACGCTAATTCTGGGAATCGAAAAGGGGGAAAGTGAGGATACAAGGTCGAGAAATTGTCTTACTGTCACGACTTTCTAAAATTTGCTCACAGCCAGTTAACACGCCTCTTGCCGTACGAAAATCGATTTTTTTAACAGAACTTTGAGATCAAGTCAATCAAATATGTAAGACAGATGGATGAAGAATGACATTTCATCAATAAACCATTATTCAGTTTTAAGGTACTGTTCATTTTCTTAACACATGATTCTTCGCGTCAATTTTCCTCGAAATCTTTCCAGTAATTTTGAACATCTGTTAAACGATAATTCAGTCAGTTGGTAACGTTTTAAAATAATACAAGAAACGAAATATTATTCATTCCAAATGATAAGAAAGAAAACGGTACGATCTACTTTACCTACCAGCAACGCATTAAGACATTTAATTACAAAAGAAACCCTAATATAATTTTAATTTCTCTTCATACCCATCTAATTTGAACAACGAGTCGAAAACCGTCTTTATTTGTTTACTAAAAGCTTTACCCTCGGGCTACTACATTAATTACCCAAAACAATTTCGTCGATTAGCCCTACACAGCCAATAGCCGCTACGCGAGCTACACACATACATAACCTCCATCAACGTGTCACAATATCCTGGCGCAGTGCACGTACCCTGTCTGCTCATCGTCACTTATTCCATCCTACAAACCGCAAAACCTAAACGAACTTTGACCCCCACGGGACTAATCCTTCCAGTAAAAAACTCAACCGTCCAACCACGTCTAAACGAGCTTAAAATTCAGCCGTTGGCAGCAGCGTATGCATCGATAAAGAACGATCGACCGATCGATTCCAGGCAAAATGGACGTGACACCCGTTACACGTCCAGAACCCTGTGGAACGTTAAACAGCTTGCTCATAAGTATTTCAATACCGGGTATAAATAATTTCGTTTCAATGTGCATATTCGTACAGTTTAAAAACTGAAACACTGTTTCGATTGGTACAGCAAACGTTCTTGCGGCGAACAATCGAGCCGGAAGTCACGCGAGCCCGTTTATTTATCACATGTGTATTATGCACGAGGACCATTTACCATTATCGATTCGTTTCCACTCGTTCCTTGGCACGTACGAGCGAGAACTGTGGAAAAGAGAGCGAACGAACCTGTGTGCTCGATACAAACTGCACACAGTGCACATTCTTGCGTTTTCGCTCGCGATTCCCGCGCGCGCACAGAGAGTTCCTGTGCCGGTTTGAATATTACACGAGCTTGAATGGGCAGAAAAAAAAAGAGAGGAGAGGCGGTTCGCGCTCGGAGGCACGATTTCGAGAGCACGAGGAGGAACAAAGACGGTCCTGTACCACATTTTATGCGTTTTGATCGACGTAGGGATCGAGAGGCTGCTTCGAATAGCCGCTCGCTCTTTTTTATGGCCGTGGATATAGACAGGGGAACGAACGTGATAAATGAGAGATGAGAAAACCTTTTGCCGATGGGAGTTGATCCTTTCTTTCGGGAAATGGCTGCTGTCTCTTTTTTTGCGCTGAAATTTGAAATTCTTCATAGGTATTGCTGCTTTTTTTTCTTTTTTTTTATCGAAAGGCGTTTAGCAAATAAGCTGCACTGGAAATTGTTAACCTCCCGCGCTTCACTGACGCCGTTGTATTAGAATAAAGATAATTAATAGAAGATGTAAAAATAAATTTCTTTTCGATGCGAAACATTTCGCTTTCAGAAGTTTCTCACTGCAAAAGTGTGCTGCTTGGTCGATCGTATAAAAAAAAAATTCTCCGAGAACAAAGGGTTAATTTTACAGAGGAGATAATTAAAAGTATGTACGTAAAAAGATGCGCTTCGGAAATAGCTTGTTGAAAGTTATAATTATCGTAGAAATGAAATTGGTTAATTAAAAATATTTGCCTGTGTTGCAGGTACTCGATTGAGAAATTGTTTCTGGACAATTGTAATTGTTGCAAAGGTGGGATTTATCGATTGATCTAACGAAAATTCGTTTGACAAATACTTCTGCAAACGTTGCAAATTTTCACAGGTGTAAAATAAATTAATGGAAAGTACAGTGTGATTTATAGCATGAATAAATGTATTCTTTTTTTTTGTCGTTAATTTGTAGTATGACTCTTTCAGAATCTCACGGGTGTTGCTTTACATTTGTTCCTGATCTAAGCATCTAAAGATCAGATAATGAATACCTTCTTTCTAAGTGTTATTAAGTAGGATAAAAAGATACAGCAGGAAGAGAGTTAATTGGAGCTGACATATGACTAATAAAGTACAGCAAGGAGTGTAATTAGAAATAGATTTAACACAGAATTAAGCTAGTCGAATTTCTTTCAACAGAAACCTGTGGCTCGACATGATTCATAATTGGACTTCTCTGGGGAAGCAATCTCATGACACCAATCTGAAAAGGATACTCATCTCAGGATTTTTCTTTCAAGCAATATCACAATAACAATATCCTGTTTCTTGATACAACTGGATGCAATGAAATGAGTCTAGATCAATCCTTACTTAAACGCTACTCTCGCAAAAAATTCTTTATCCTGAAATCTCCCATTCTATCCACAGAAATTGAAGAAGAAAAAGCAAGCCATTGAAGATCTTGAAGAAAAACCAACTCTCAACATTTACACTCATTGTCTCATCGAATTAACCATTTTTCCACTACTCTCAACTTCTCACAAAATCAGCATGGAGATACATACGGATCCCTGAGGAAAGGTGAAGAAAGAATACACAAACAAAGCCATGAAAATTCAACAAAGAACCAACTCTCGACGTCTCTTTCCAAATTCTATCATTCTCATCCCACTCAATTACCCATTCCTCAAGCGTTACAACACAGCTTCTTCTTTAAACCAGCATAGAAACAATTTTCTATTCCCAAAGCCGGTTGCTGTTGGGGCAAGATAAAGAGGCGAAACAAGAAGAGCGGAAGGAAGGAAGGAACTCGTGCTGGCCCATTACTTATACAGTTCATAAGCTGCTTAAGGCTACAGAGAAGAGAAAGAGAGATCCAGCGACCGCGAGGAGCGTGCACAGAAAGCGAGAAGCCCGTGGTCGTTGTCACGTTTATAATAATGATCGAGCGATCGCGACCACTGTTGGAAGTGTTCCGTGGAAATTCATGGAAACAAACGAACAGTCTTGCGTGCCTGTTACCGTGCACCAAAGTGGAGTCTAACGAGGACGTCCCTGGGAAAACAGGCCGAAACAGACCGCCTCCTGGTGGATGTTAATTAATTAGCGTCTCCGTTAAATCATTCACTTTCATCGAGATAGAGAACGCGTGTCGTGGCTGATAATTGTATGCCATAGGAGGAATACACGAAACGGAATCGGCTTCACCTGTGAGCTTTCCCTTTTTCGCACTTTAACGGAGTACAAATTTTGCACTTTAACGGAGTACAAATTTCGAATGATAGAATTTATCACTGTTGCTTTTCTCTTTAAATATTCGAATATTACAAAGAGGCATTTGTAAAATTGCAATTTTACTGCATTTTGATAAACAAATGAAAATACCTCGATGTAGATAGAAACGAAAGGATTTTAAAAAAGAAGGGACATCGTTGATTAAAAGAAGAGAAATATTTTCTACAATTCTACTGCAGCTTTTCATTCTTCAGGCAGTTTTAAATTCCCAAGGAGGGTCTAGGGTTGGTAGCGAGACAACGACGGACCGTGACGCGTTAATAAAACCCCTGTGTCTCGGTGTTTCGGTCGTTCAGCATCCAGAAACGCAAGTTTCGCGCAGCCAGCCGGCGGGATGCTCCAAGTTTGATGAGAACGCGCCTCGAGGACTCTGTTCGAGGCTGGAACCAAGTCTGCCATGCAATAAGCGGCTGGACGAACTTCGACCTGCTGGATGAGGAATGTTAAACAAAATATCTCTCGAGTTGGGTCGCGAATCTCGTGACGATAGTTCGAGGCTGGTTTGTCAAAAGGGTGGATTTTGTTTCATTTCACGCAGGAGAGTTCTGTAGTAGCCTCTGGAGAGGGACTTGTAATTTTAATTAGTATTGTAGAGGAATTGGTGTGCTGCCTATAGCTTAGGTTTATGAATTTTGATTGTTTCCTTTTTTTATCTTTTTAAAGGAGATACAGTTGGTGGTATTTAATTGTATCGTGGTTCTTCATGAATATTTAAGAGAGTAGATAATTAATTTAACTGTGTATTACAGTCTGATAGAGCTTGCCAAACACAACGCCATAATTTTCATTCTGTATATAAGGAAGCTCAATTTATTTCATCTTATCAACATTAAATTCCTCTTATTCTCAGATTCATCAATGAGATTTCAATGATTTGAGGCTTTGAAGCAATGCAAATAAAAATTCTAAATTTTTAGTGTCATAAAAATTCTGTGCAGTTGTGTCTTTAATACAGTTTCAAAGGAAGCTCTTCTTTAAAAAGAATAAAAGAAAGGAAAATTGCCAAGTCTGTGCAGTTAATTTCTTCATCCTGAAAGAGTTGCAATTCTTAAAACAGTAAAAATGTGAAGTATCAACGTGAAGTTTCAAAACTGTCGTACAATGCAGTTGAACTCGTTAGAAGATTTTTAGAAATTCTGACAATCCTATACAATAGAACGAATAATTAACTTATCTATTTTATCGTCGTTCTAACATTTGCTGTTATTGCAAATGATTTTTCTTTCCAGCTAATTTTCAACGAGAACGAAGAGTCTTATGCTGTTAACGTATTTCAGTATTAATTACAGACTTGGGAGTCGCAGGTGTTCCGCAAGGCCTCCAGCAGCCAAACAGCGATGCAAATTAATTGCAACACTTCAGACTCCCTAATTCTGCCTGCTGCATTCTTAAATTTCCGCAAGTCCAGCGGAGTACAACCATCTCCAATTACAAAATCCACCAGAATTTCCAACAATGAACTTATCTCTAGCCAACTAACTACAGAGAACTCACGACCTACGCTAAAACTCTCCGAGTTTCAACATCTGTTCTAGAGGGTGAAATGATTACTCGAGAGATTAAAATTCAACGAAACAACACAGCCAACGGAGGAATGCAAATTTATCGAAATGTTGGGAGAGTATTCTTTTTTTTTTTTTTTTTAAACAGAGAATTAAATCTATTTTCAGTTACGAAATTTAGTAGAACTTCCGAAATAATGAATTATGCAGAATCCTCAAGTTGTACCGAAACTCGCATAATTTTCAATTTCGTAACATCTGTAGATCTCAAAATCGTTGCCAAGAGGAAATTAAAATTGCTAATTTAACAGCATACGACACCAGTGAATTGGAATTTGTCGAAATATTCGAGAATTCTTTTTTTTTTCATTTGCTACAATTATTTATCATTTCGAATATTTTCTTCGAATATTTTTTAAAAAAATAACTGCAACGACGAACTTTGTTCAGTTGTAAAGAACGATTAACCTATAACAAAAAGTCACACGATCTAAACATTCTCTTGCAACATACTCTCCAAGAGATCAGCGTTACTAATTCAATAATATTTTCCACAGAATGGATCCATAAATAATTATGAGATCTCTCACATTCTCACACTCTCACAGAAATTAAAACCAACAAATATTAACACGTTTCTCCGAGAATATTTCCTTCAGAGCACACAAGTGGTTATTCAAGGCATTAAAATCGTATTTTCCACATGAAATTACAAGTTTCTTCCACATTCTAATTTTTACTCCAGTTATAAAGAAATAACTACATTTCCACGTAAGAAAAAAAATCCTGCATCGGTTCATAGACAATTTAGTTTTATACAACATTTCATAAAGCAAACTTGGTTTCAGGAACGCATTCATCATGAATGAGGTACATAACAGCATCCAGCGATTTCACCTGGTGACATGATTGCAATTTCAACATTTTCTTCCTCAAAAAAAGAAAGAAAAACTGAGAAAAAAATTCAGGTACGTTCTTGACATGTACCTCTATCATAAATGAAAAAAATTGTGCAGAAAAACCTTCTTGTTACTTCAAAATAAATTCTCAAAGAAGCGATACATTTCAGACAGGTGAAAGTAGTCGAAATCTTGGAGGGAATGGAAATTGATGAGACATTTCTGAAGCTTTCTCCCTACTCTCTCTCTCTCTCTCTCACCCTATCTCGATAAAACCGAAATTTCCAATTCAAAGTCGCCGTGTGTCTACGCAATCGGACGTTGCGACAGACCGGTTAATTATAAAATTGAAATCACCGGTACGAGAATGGAGCGATGCCGAATATCTCGTGGAAGGCATCGTGTTTCGCAAAACAAGAGGGGACGTGCTGGAACACCCGGCCATTTACGAACGCAAATTAGCGGAATAATAATGAACCGACGCGTAATGCACTTGTGCAAACGAGATACGGAAAGAAGAAACGCGCGCTCTTCTCTCTTGCTCAACGTTTCCTTCGCGGATCGTTCCTCTTGGCTCTATGAGAAACAGCAAATCGAGAGTGCCGCGGCTGAGAATGCTCGATAATACGTGGAAACTCTTGTGGTCGTTGCAAAATACTCAAGCAGATATACAGGGTGAATCGCGAAACGCGAAATCCTTGTATTATTTACTTTTGCTGGTGAACCGATCGAAATTTTCTTTTCGTGTCGCGTAGTATGGTTCAAAGAAGCCTTTAAGATGATTATAGTACATTCTTTTTTTTTTTAATTTTCGATGTCATCTTCAGCGTTTTTTTTTAATTTTCGAGGTCGTCTTTAGTCTTTTTTTTTTTAAATTATCATAGGTCATCTTCAGGTTTCTTATGTACAACCGTATAGGAATTTTTTTGGCTATGAGTTAGCCAAAAAAGTTGAAAAATATATTTTTAACTCAAAACAACATATCCCTAATTTGAAGTTTCAAACTTACACGAAAATTCACAATATTAGTTCAAAAACACTCAGTAGTTGACAAATAAATGACTACTCACTTCTTTCTACGAATCTGCATTTTTTAAAATAATTATTACGATATTTTTGACTGGGATACTTCCTTTCACTGGTTCTTTAGTTCAGACGAAAAAGAAATTATAAGTTTATCTGCAAGAAATTGAAAGTAATCTTCAAAACTTAAAAAAAATAAAAAAAAACAAATGGACTGATAAGAAATGTACTAGTCATCTTAAAGGTCTCTTTGAACTGATTTATTAATGAACTCTGAACTATTACGATCGAAAAAAAAGAATTTCGATCGGTTTCACTAACGATAAAATAATCGTAAGACGAGCACGTTTCGATGGTTCACCCTGTACATTTGAATGTTGGCGCATCGACGATTTTAATCGCTCCTCTCTTTTACGGCTATCGTTGTAAACGTTCGATCCCTGTTGCTCGATGAAGATTTACAGACCCCCGGGGCTTTTTCAGAGGGAAATATCCCGGCGTTCTTTCGATGGAAATTGTTACAGTGGATCGAAATGAGACGTTCGAGCGTGTTTTTCTACGTTTCGCCGGTGAAACCGGGTCATTTAGGAATTTTTATCCAACGAAAGTTCTTCGACCTTACAGTCACACACCCGAAAATAATTCCAACTCTCTCTCTAACGAGCAACCCATTTAATAAACACGATTTGGCCGAGAAATATTCAGAATGTCGCACGATATAGAAAATATTACAAGATTCTATATTCGAGACTTGCACAGAGACAAGGTGAATAACATTAGAAGTTTTTTCATTTTAACAACAGCAATTTTTTTTTTTTTGGTTATTCTGTTTTTTTTTTGTTTTAGAAAAGTTTCCTAAACATAGTCATCTAAAATTCCATATCACAGAGTGTTATCACCGTAGTGAAAACTGAGCGACACAACAGAAAAGTCGCGTTTATCAGCGTTCTCGGAAATCGCCCTACTTTTGTCGACTCTGAATCATAGAGCAACTGAATTTCGTACGGCGTTAGAACGCACACGCTGTGATAACGTGAGTTCCACTGATAACGTCTTGCCTTGGCTAAAAAATTTTTTTCATTGTTTCAGTGTAAATTATGGGGAAGAGAAATTATCATGTTTTGTCACAGAGAATGAATAATTTGGAGATAATTTGTAACGTACGCGAGAAAAATTGTAGATGCAAATTAGCGACAATTTATTCACCTTTTATCTATTATATTTGACTTTTAAACAAATCTTTTCGTTGTTTGTTTAAATTATCTTTGAAAAAATTATCACATTTTCTGTCAGAAGGGAATTAATAATTGCGAGAAAATTTACGAAGTATGGAAAATTCTCGATGCAAATCAGTCTAGATTTATTCATTTTTCTATTCATTACATTAAGACTGTGAAACTGCAAAATGATCACATTTTGTGTCGGAAGAAAAATTAATAGTATCGAGAAAATTGTCGAGGTAGGAGAGAAAAATTCTAGATGCAAATCGGCGAAAAGAAAAGGTCACAGTTTTTCAATTTTTCCTCACGTAAATGCAATTCGAACGGGAGAATAATCTTTCAAAGGAACAGAGGCTATCGGTATGCAATTTTCGCGAAGAATACCGATGAGAGGTGTCTTCACCTTTAGAAGCAGAGTATTTCAAACTGAAGCAACCTAAATATCTATCCGAATTATTCGATCTTATAGATTTTCATTTAAAGAATGATGCTTCGTTCTTGCATAGAAATTCTATTTTCGTAGACAACCTTATTCCCTATTTTAACTTCGATTTTTGCAAATTTGCGTTGCTTACACATTTTATTCTTTTTTTAAATCTATACTGCTGTCCACCTTTTTTGTAAGATACACAAATTTATACCAAGCATATCAAACAAAAGAAAAATAAGAAAATACGCTAATTAATATCGTAGAATTCAACATATTTGCGTTTTTACATATTTTATGCACAATTTCACCCCTTTCTTTCTCTCTTGTAAGCACTGCTCTCCATTTTTGTGGAAGACAGACAAATTTATACCACACCACAAAGCATACAAAAAGAGATAAAAAATACTAATTAATATCGTAAAATTCGACATAATAAATGTAGATCCTAGAAATTCGATCACGAATGTTTCGTAGAATTAATTACACAGAAAGAGAGAGAGAGAGAGAAGGGTGGAGGAGAGAACGCGGCGCTCGGGCTAATTTGCAGTTCGTTTGGTTAAATGGGAATTAAAGTGAATCTGGTTTTACGGCGGTCACCCTGTACTGAATAGTTGGAAATGGTTAAACCGAAGCTGCTGGACGTATATAGTCCGGAAACAAATAATCGTACAAACGCGGGATTATTCGATCGTTTACGTTACTTCGATTGTTCGAGCGAAATTGTGCGCGAGAGTGAATGGGAAATCAGCCTTAGCGAATGCCACTCGACGTTTTCTGCTTTCACGAGTGCAAGAGTCCTTATGACGACTTTAATGCCTTCGCTATGTCATTCTTCCCCGTAGAAATCTTTTTTTTATTGCGGATATTAAAAAAAGAAGAGAAAGAAAAAGTGGAGATTTGTCGATAACACCGAAGAAGGTTGATAGAAAAACTGACGTCTGTGGATAAGATATGAGAAACTTTGTTGTTTTTTTTTTAGATAACAGAGAAGATTTTGTTCGACCTTATTTTCACAGAAGCTTATTTACTTAAATTCTTACTTAGAATGATTTTTGATCATTAATTTAACTGCAAATCAGTTTCTCGATTTCTCGAAAATTAAGTCTGATTCTTGTCCTTTCGATTAACACTTTGCACTGTAAATTAAAGTAGATTATCAAAAGAAATAGATGTAAATGAATTCATAAATATTTACAATTTTTCCTTTCATTTTTTCTTCTTTCATAGTCTTTTATCTACAATTAAAATAAATTCATAAACATCGATAACCGTTTCTTTTCAAAAAAAAGATTCTTTTCTTTCCTCCCATTTTAATTTTCAAAAGTTTCACCGCAAAAGTATGCAGAAGTTGCAAATTAACCATATCGAAGTGCAAAAAGTTAATCAATTCTTTAAAAAAAAATGATAAAAAATATCTTCTATCGTTCAAAATCGTCAATCAGAAAATTTCCGAAAAAAAAACGATCCTTATCAGATTTCGAAGCTACTTTTTCACCATGCGCCAGTTATCCGTGAGAAAAAAAAATAAAATTCGATAACGCAATTTTACACCACTCCCCTTTGGTCGTATATCACGGCGAATTCTGAAGTAAAGTTCACGAAAACGAGATGTAGAAAATAGAGGCTAACTGTATCAGTCGTGGAATAGGTTAATTCGGGTAATCTAATAAAAATTGTTCTCTGGTCGTTTCCAGGTCCGTGGAGAAAACTGGCCGGGGCGAAACTGTGTCTAAATTTAAACGGAACATTCCGAACAGCACGGAGATAGGATCGGGAATAAAATTTAATGACACAACTTCCACTTTCATAAACGTGAAACTCTCACGGTGAATCCCGATGCTCTATATATATATATACATATAAATTTTAACACGATTGTAAATCGAAATTGCGCTTAAATTTCGTAGGAATTAGTATTCTCGGTGTAAGGACAACGTCGTAAATTCAATTTGACGACTCTATTTCCAATTCCTATCCTCTGTTCTACTTAGAATGATGAATACACTAGCGCAAACTGAACTGTTAAGTTTCTATGATGAATTGTGGAAGTTTGCTGTACCGCGAGCTTGACAAACTTCTTATTTTAGCATTTTTTTAACATTAATTTGTAGATAATGTAAAAGTTCCTTTATAATGGGAATATTAAGAATAATAAAAAGAGAATCATTCTTCGGTTTTTAGAAAAATTGAAGGGTTTAGAAATTCGTAGCAAAAAATACTTCAAGTTAATAACAGATTAACTCTTATCAATTCTATCATTGCAGTGTACTTTTGAAAAGATAGATTTTATGGCAGACTAGGTCAATTATGTTTGATGAGTTCAAGTGTGCATTCAGTGCAGTTGAAATAGCAAGAAAAATAAATGATCGATCAGGAGAAAGAAGCATCTCTGAAAGGATCTTCAGAAATTGATCTGAAAAATTTCAAAAATAGAGAAATACGGTTAAATTACTTATTGGACCCTGTAATTTTACGACAATTGGAGAATTTCACAGAAACTTAAAATTCGTCAATTATTCTGATTAAATAAAATAGTTAAAAAGCAAAAAATATTTTTTCAAACTTCTCAATTCGAAAAACAATTTCATATGTATCAATCTAATAATTGTAAACATATTTTTATTTTATCATATATTAATATTTTCATTGCATTGAAATTTTTTTTTAAGTTAATAATGTAACTACTATCAGCTGCAAGTAACAATTCGAACTAGAATAGTATTGCGAGCGTACAATAAGAGTGATACAGCAGCGCAATTTTAATTTCCCCCTTTAATGCTTATCATAATGATGAATGTCAGACATGACAGTATCAGCGTTACCGTGAACACTATTGTGAACGTCTGGCAGTATTCGAATAGCCCCATTCACCTACATCAGCAAGAGTACATTCCTGCACCATTGAAAACTCGTCCAAATGAAATTATAATATGAATGAGCCTGGCCTTCGAACGCAAAGAAACTGGCTGGGATCAGGTTTAGTTAAGCAAATTTATATCTTTCTTCTTGAGTTTACTTTTACTTTTGTTTCTCTTTGCTTGCTTGATCTCAGTTCTCTTTTCCTCGGAATTTTTCATGCTTTCTGTTCCCTTCAGTTTATCTCCGAGTAGTTTACCTTATTTCTTTGCGCGGATCTTTTATCTCAAGCTGAATCGTAAATATGCAAAAGACTCGAAATATATGAGAATTTATAATTTTGCTCGATAAATTAGAAATCGGAAAATTTTCCATTTCGATCTGTAAGTTTGAAACTTTCAAAATTCCTATTTTGCCCTGTGAATCAAAAATTTGCATACTTTTTTATTCTATTTCATAAATTTCGGATTTTCGAAATTTCTACTTTGCCCTATAGACAAAACTTTGCATATTTCCTATTTAAATCTACGACGCATAGATTTTCAAAAATTCCCATTTTCCCGCGCATTTGAAATTCACTAAAATGAGACGTGCGGGTCCCAAGTTTACAAGAATCCCCATTTCGCACCGTAAGGACCATGCAAACGCGCTTACACACTCGAGAAGGGGAGGTCGTAAGCCGTAGTTTCGCAAACCACCGTCAGAAATTGAATTTAACAACGCAATTTCCATTTCTACGTTTCACGCGCGGTGATAGATGCGGCGTGGCCAGCTACTTTCGAGGCACGTCCTCGGCTCGTCTTGGAACGAATCCGACCAAGAGTTTCGCGCGAGGCTGCAATAACTTTTCCCGTGAACACGTACAAAACGCTCGAGAGCCCGAGACGCGTTATGGATTTTACAAAAGCGTTTCAACTTGGTCGCACAGCGTCGCTACCGTGACCATAACTCTCCACATCGATCTTGATAGAACTTGAAATTCTAACCTAACCTAACCTCTTTGAACTCGTTCCTGCTGCAGCAAACGATTTTCTCCACGTCGTTTCAACGGTCCACAGTTCCTCCCCAGAAATTTATATCACGCTTACGAGAAGAAATTCCCTTTTTGGATACTCTCCCGCGATTTCGTGGCTGCCTCCAGGGTATTACTAAACAAATCCGGGGATCTGGCATTGTTCGAGAGGTAACGGTTCAATAACGCGTAAGCGCGCCTCGTAAATGGAGAAGCGGGGCGCCACTTTGTTGTTCCCTTCGTGCCATCGATTCTGTAATCGACGGGGCCGCCGTTGAATCTTCAACGACGCTTCTGGGAGTCGGGACGCGTGCTTCTAATGCACTGTTTCGTATTTGTTGCGCTGGAAACGAGGTGGAGCTCGTGTGCAATTTACATTTTGCCAACCACGCGAAGTGCAGTTGATTAGGAGTTTGTAACGTGTTAAGTGGTGTCATTTTTCAGTCAGAAATTCCACCTCGCACGCGCTGTGTAATTAAGAGTCGGTGAAACATTTTCAGCCACCTTTGTCTTCGCTTTTATAGAGGCTGACGCAGAAGTAACCAACACATTTGAAAGATAATTCTCTTGAAATTTTTTAACCTTCGACTTATCGAAACAATAAAAGTGTCAGAGATTTCTGCGTCACCCTGTATACGTGAGTGTAATTTACGATACGATTAAGTGCGTAGAATCACTGAAAGAATTTCTTAATATTCTACGCAGATATGAAATAATACTGTGGGAGATATATTTGTATGGAATATTATGTGTTATGAATGATGCAGTAGAAAATGATAGGGCTTCAAATGTGAATTGTGAAGCTGCTTTGTTCAGACGGGACTTCAGTGGAGAATTGATCTTATCTGATGAATGCACGATTCGTCTAAAATACCCTATCTTCTTATCTAGCCTACACCATTGTTTTTAAATATGATGGAAATAGGTGTGGCAAAACTTTTTTTATCACCTTATCATTGTTTGTAATAATTGCATATGATATTCATATATTCACCGAGACTATTATTTATTGATTACAGAAATGGTTAATCACAATTAAAAAATTACTAGATAGTTACTAACCAGTAAATTTCACTAAGAAATTTACGTTAAACGTTTTCAATAATTCTACGAATAAAATTCTTCGTTGCTATTTTATTCAACACAAAAGGACACATTTGCTTTTAATAATAACAGATATTCGATTCTACATTCCATTGTTCTCCACGACACAAAACAATGTAAATAAAACACTATTGACGTCGAATGCATTGATGACGCAGCTAATAAAGAACCAATGAACAACAAATCGAAATTGCTGAGAACGTATTTCGATTAATAAATTCTACCGCGCCATTCAAATCACCATTCCAATGTCTAATTGACTTTCAGAGGGCAATTCATCAAAAACAAAGACCAGCTTGATAAAAGAAAAATAAAAGTTATTTCGGGCTAGGAACCAGCCCACGTCCGGTCGTCGCCGCGCCCTACGTCACTCGCGCGGTAAAATGAGGCATGAAGTTGGCGCTATCCAATACGCGACAGAATTCATGGCAGAGCATCCTTGGCAGCGATGCAATTCGCGCCACGAGTGCCGACGTAATTAACCCGCGCGACGACGATTTAAGTCTCGGCGTCCGTCCATTGTTTGGCCCGCGAATGAAATTCTTCCATTGAAAATCGCGCCTACTCGCCGCGTTCCGCTCGCCAGCGATTTATCGACGAAGGAAACAAATAAACGCCTGGAAGGTGACAAAACTAGGTTAACGCTGCGTGGGCTCGATTAAGAACTATTGTTTTGTAATTTATATGGGCGAGAATATGGTAGTTTAGAGATAGGCCTTTAGGTTAACATCGATATACAGTCTATTGTTAAGTTATTAATTGTATTATCCTTTTTGCTTTTATTATCCTATTTCGTATTATCGTATAATTGTGTAGTATTCCTTGCATAATAAGAATGATGTAATGATAATAATAGTAATACGGTGGCGTGGAGATGAAAATACGTATGAATGAGGTTATGTGTGCAGTGTGTTTTAACGTGTGCAGATTTTACTGTTAGTCAAGAGGTATTAGATTTCGGGTGGAACGATGTTATTTGCAGAGATAATGCATCGAAGCAAGACAAAAGCAGGGATTTCATTGCTGTGTTCTTTGAAGAAAATAAATATTACCGATGTTGAAATATTACCAAATACAACGGTACTGTGTGCAGAAATAAAACAGCGTGGAACGTAGAGGTTATAAATACTATTCCACGTATGGTAATAAATAATACTTTGTTGCTTTACGAGCAATTAACATTCCAGTTTTTTTTATCGTCAACATTTATAACCTACGTTTACGTTTTCTTGCGAATAATTTGTTAAATTGTTGTTCTACATTACAAAGAGACTAAACGTCGTGAAATGCATACATTTAAGCAAAACACTTTCCACGTCCGACGATAATTCCCCCGCTATCACCATCATACCCTTTCCCAACTTCTTATCTCCCATTTCGAGATTCGTAATGCCGGTAGTACTTCCAATTATGCCGGTGGAGCCTCGACAATAACAGCGATACAATGAAGATCGCAGTATCATACGAATACCGTTATTACGCACCGTTTTATACGGGTCACAAAACCGGCATAAAGTTTTCCGGGTAATGGTGAATGAATTAACAATGGTACGTGTACAGGAAATGCGCAGAATGATTGATACATATTTTTCTGAAACGCTCTGCAGATTAATCCGAGCACCGTGATACGTTATTATACGTATTTTAAACTGAATTCGTACAATTCTATCTTTCTTCTTTATAACTACTTCTATTTCATATTTGTAAGTAAGAAATTAATTAAATTATTCAGCAATTTCGAAATGAAATGCAATTTTAACATAACCTCTATATGAATTCGCGGCACACTTGATTCAAGTAGTCACTCAAGGCCACCACGAACTTTATCATGCCGATCGTTATTTACCGATGTTCAATGTGAATAAAGCAATACTATCATAAGATAAGATAAATTGATCGCGAAAATTGAACATAAAATTATCTTATTACTTTTTCAAATTGCATACAAGCATAATGCTTCTCTGTTAAGTACGGTTTAACAAGGAAAAATAATTAAAAAGAATTTACCTTCAACAGCTGTTGTGCACATACGGTAATAAGAATTACCGTGGTATCGTATAAGTGGTACACTTAACTTATCGATCTATCCGATGTATCAAGTATCCCGCATCGCCGCGAGCCGAACGTTCAATCGCGTAGCGTTACAAATCGAATCACAAGAGGTCCGTGTGGCGTATTGAAAGCCTCGACCGTGCGGGTCGAGTGTCGCGAACGATTCTCGTTAAAGCAGTCTTTAAAGGTTTCTCGTACGGGCACCGATAAACCACCGCGGGCAAACGGCTGTTTCGTAAAGCCCATCGCATATACACTACCATTCAAAAGTATTGTACACAACTGTGATTTCATGGAATTCAAATTAAATCACATTTATGTAATTCCGTTTCTGAATGCAGTTCATAATCTAAAGATTGCAAAGCCCTTTCACCAGTCAAGTCCTTAAGCTTTAATTATATGAAATATTTCTAAACGATAAGTAGAAAATTGTTTTCACAAATATCTGCTTATAATTATTAATTCACAAAATAAAGAAATACTCTTATTTCTTTCAACGAATCTCTATTAATTTATGATTGGCGTATACACTGATTGTTCGGTGCGAAATAACACATAACCTCAAACTTTTGTGCATAGTGTACATGCACTGTGACCAAAGAAGGAACGAAAAACAAAAAACAGACGTGAGGTTAGTTATTGTGTGCGGATAATCACGAGCCTAGCCGTACTTTTTATTACCAGCGGAATACGAGTTTCTAAAAAGGTTTTCAGTTGAAATGGCTCGTTTCAGATAATACCGACGGTTCGCGCGAAAAACGATACGCGTTGCTTATCGTTCGATTACAATCGAGGCGTGCGCATACACTACGCTCAAAGACCTGGTGAATTTACAAATTACCCTTTTCACTCGGTGAGCGTTGCGTTCACAGTTTATTTCACTCATGAAAGTCGTCGCCTCGCGACCCGTTTCCTCCTCTTTTCTTTTCTTTTCTTTTCTTTTCTTTTCCCGGTTTCCCTTTGTCGTATGGTGTCGTCTGTGACATATACCGCATTACCGTTAAAGTTCGATGTTCGTCGTAGGGTCTTCGTGCGGAATTACGCGCGAAATGAACTACCATACCGACAGAATCGCTTCGAATTCGAAAACACGCCGGATCTAGTGCATAAAATATGAGGTTAGTCGACATTTCACCGCTTCGTGCATAATTAACGCCAGACGAAGAGCAAACGGAGCAAGGGAAGGAAGCAAGAGGGCGAGATACATTTTAATCTAACGAAATCTTCTCACTTGAAACTGCTTAATTTGATTGCACTAGGTTGCAGCTAGCTGAGTATTTAAAACGGTTAATTAGCAACGTTTAATAACTATATTTTTCCCCGTGTCGAGCAAAAGGAATATTTTAAAACCAATTATGCAGTCAACCCGAGTTGAACAGGACGCTCTACTTTCCGGTAAACGATAATAGAATACTCGTCTGAGCAGATATCGGCGAAATTAATCTTATCTACCGTATAAATATAGTTGGATATAGAAAAATTTCTAATATCGAGAAATTAACCTATTCAACCGGTCAACCTGTCTGTATCGAACATACATAATAGATATTATGAGATAATGTTCTCCTTTCTAATTCAATTGTCATGTTTAGTTTAAAAATGTAAGAGATAATTATAATGCATCCTAAAAATATGACGCTGTTATCCTAACCTCACATTCGTTCACGATATACACGTTTACCGAGAGATCATGCACCAGCAATTTTCCTTTTACCGAATTCCCAAACCAAGTGCTTTGCCGATCGGAAATTTCATCGTATTACGATCAGTGGAATCGCTCGCGTATTTATCGTTGGCATTACAAAGCGTTACCCTAACCAAGATATGCTAATTGTGAGATTACCGGGCCGACCAGATTCCACGGATACCATTTTCGAATAACAATTGCAATTTTAACACGCGTTCCGCGCGATCGTGCTTTTCGAAGCCTGTTATAACGCGGCATATCGAAACGGAATTGTTTTGTCGTAACTGCACAAGGGGTCCGTCCGATCGGGGCTGGGTACACGTGTCCTTGCGAGTCGAGTAACGTGTCGTCTTGAGTTGTTCGATTCACTCATCACGGCCCACGACAAAGAGCTTTGCACGCAGCGAACCTTTCACTCGTTTTATTAATCACCGTCAAGGTATGCTGCATTTACCTATTTAACGTTCCCCGACGGAAAGAACCGGCTTCTCTTCATGAATTATTTATTCCATTCGTTAATGAAGGTTATTCGCGCAGCGATCTGCCGATGCTATGGATCCCGAGCGACACTATACTTTATGAAAAATAAAACGTATCATCAGCCCGAAATTTCTTTTGCATGCACGGATGGATGCCTTAACGCGTCATACAGTAAAAGACGAGCAGGTGTGCCGCATTCCTTTAAACGGAATACCCAGACGTAGCCGGTAGAATAAGATTACTCGCCTCACGACCGGACTGGCAAGAACGGGATGGAATCCGGCGCGCGCGCGTACGGTTCTACCGAACGAATCGGAAATGCGTAACGCACACTGCCATGAAAACGATGTGTATATATATACATATATAAGATACATATATATGTATATATCTCTGTGTAAACGGCCAAGTAACAATCTGGCCGCGAGGCCAGACGCGTCCACGTCTCTCGGGCAACGAATATCACACGTATATACCTATCCACGCAGCACCGTTACGTGCACACAACATGGTCGGTTGCGTATCGGTCGCGTGACACGAGCACGGGCTAAAAAGACATTACCCAGTTTTATCCTGGTCGAGAGAGCGCGCTCTTTCGATCGGCCAGCCTCCGCTTCGAGCCGACGTCGTTTCGTCTCGGTCACCGATGAGATACGTACGGACTACGTTCTGGTCGGCTTCGTGCTAAACGATGCACCACAAAAGTCTGTTATTAGACGCACACTAATAGCCGGCGTAGAATTCGTCGCGGCACGTAACCAAGTCCCGCAATACGTCACTGCGATCCCGGACACAAGAGGAGCGTTTCGCGATCCTCGTAATACTGTACACACGTTAAAAGTGTTAGCAGCTAGTATAAGCACGAGTGCAGGACGAAAGGAAAGCAGGACGCGAAATGCACACACGGCAATAGATCAGACTGGCGAAAGACGCCAGGTGCGTCGAGCGGACGATCGGTCGAACTTCTCTCGACGAGTGCACTTCACGCAACGGCGTTGCTTGCTGTCACACACGCGGACCGCTCCCGTGGCTGCTTTCGACGTGACTGCTTTCCACGGGCAATGGTCGATTAGCACGATTCTCATTGATACACACCTCTTATGACCTAGTAACGAGAACGCCTCCAGGTGCGCATCCCGTGCGTCGCACATACGTGTACATCAGACACTGCAGAGCTACTGAGCAGCAACGTCGAGGTTAGGCTAGCGAAGTGGGGACACCTGTTCGACATCCGTAAGGCAGCACTTTCTACGCTTTGACGCCGGTGCGTGGCCCTGCTATCGACAACGTCCACGATCGCCGATATACGCACAATCGAGATAACCACGTCGACTGAGTCGAGATTTATCGGACGCGAAACAACTCCGTCACCTGCACTCCATTCACGCTCGACTCACTCTCATTGATTCAACGACATCGACCAAAGCACCACTAACGGTCGCTTTTTCAATTATTTTAACAGTTTTTGCTCTAACGATAAAGGAATTTAATTTATTCGACGGGATGAATTTCATAGGTTCATTTCTATGAAATATCGTTGGAATACAATTTATGAATTATTTTAAATAAATTATTTTTTGATTTTTCTTTATGCTAGAAAAATAATAGCAGACGGGAATACAGTATTTAGTTTGTACAGAAAATTAGAGACTATTCATTATTTCTATTCGTCTTTAAACATGCATTGAGAGTTCTGAGATTTAGTGTGCATATTTCTATTCGTTTTTCTCTAGTAATTTACCGACTGAGTTTACCTATAGTTTTTTCATTTCAAATGTAGCCCGGTTCCACCTGTCGGTTTTCAATAAATTTGATCAACCCTTTTCTTCTTTTTGATTATGAATATTTAAATTTACTTTTCTGATAGCGTACACCTTTTAATTTTTAATTAAATAATATTCGAATGGAAATATGTACATTTAATGGAAAACGTAAGAAAATAATAAAATAATAATAATTTTCTCGATATTATCCTCTTTCCTTATCTGGCGTTTCTTTCTTTTCAGCAAACTAAGTGACCTCGAACATCGCAGTGGTGGAGTCAACGTTTGTTATATGCGCAGTAATTTTCATTCTTACAATGGCTCTGCACTCGCTGACAATGAGCACACTTGTTTCATTCTCATCGTTACCGACATTGCTCGGGCTGGCAGTGTGACGTCAACAACTGCCTGCATCTGCAATACCGACAATGGACTTTTTAAAAAATTGTTCAGTTATGTCACAGTAAAATTTGATAATAAATTATGCATTTTGTAAACAGATGATTTTGTTTCATTTCTTATTCCTTTCAATGCGAAATTAACAAATTAAGCTATTTTATTAAGTTATATTATGCAACAAACTTATTTAATACTTCCAATAATTATAAACTACAATCTAAATTATTATTTAACGAGAAACACTAATTATTCTATTATTAAAGTACCTGAAGATCAGCCAGAAACTGTATTGTACTATCTGCGTTATTAGTAAAGTAAGTATAAATTGATTATAACTATTAATAATAGGGACGATAATAGCAATAGCTAAGAGAGACAAGAAAACTAATAGCGGTAGATAAGGATAGTACAAGTGAAACGAGTTAGACAAGGAAAAAAATAGGGGTAAACAAGGATAGCACTATTGTAATGTGTTAGACAAGGAAAGATATATGGATAGACAAGGACAGAAAAAAACAACAACAGGCGAGACTAACGCCATCTCGCGTTTGGCTTCGCGAAGTAACCACTTGTTACTAGTATAACATAATGTGAACAGAGCTATTAGACAAGGAAAGCACTAGTGTGTGAGAAGGACAGAGAGAGGACGCTTCCTATTGGCTGGCGGGCCATCATGGCGGACCTTCCAGGCCCAAATCGAGACGGTCGGTGAAAAATCGTTAATAACTCAGTAATTAGGACGATTTTGTGAACTTTTATGATTGAAGAATGAAGTCTGGACCTTCAGTAACTTTCACATATAGTTTTTAGTGCTCTAAGTCCTTTCAATAATTAGTTATTAATAACTTTAATGCCTGATGTCAGTAACGATACCGCACATCGTTAAGTACCTTTGCGGTTTTTCAATACTTTCACAGCTTTCTACTAAATTTGCGTGCAACTAACTATATGCATCTGAAAGGCAACTCCCTTAGCTATATTCTCATATAATTTTTATTAATATATTCGATTTAGTTCAAGAGTTATTAAATATTCTTTGGGAGAGTATTACACCCGACGTATTCTGTCGTAACACGTTTTCGTTATTTCAATAGAAACGCGTAATGAATTACAGACTTTTAAGTATGCAGAATGTAGAATGGACTTTTATCTTTATTCTTCAATGATTTTGGTAGACGTAAGTGGTGTGGTTTTTCAGATATTAGCTATTGTTTAAGACGTTTGCCAATACTCGAGTATGATGAATAAGGGACTCTCTCATATAATGTTTAATAACTCTGTAACTAAACCGAATATGTTAATAAAAATTATACGAGAATATAGCCAAAGGAGTTGCCTTTCAGATGAGTATAGCCAGTTGCATGAGAATTTAGCAGAAAGCTGTGAAATTATTAAAAAACCATAAAGATACTTGACGGTGTGCGATATCGTTCCCGAAATCACGTACTAAAATTATTAATAACTAATTATTCAAGGGGTCTAGCGCTCTAAAAACTATATGTGAAAGTTGCTGAAGATCCACTCCTCATTCTTCAATACTAAAAGTTCACAATTTTTAGATAGATTCATAGATATTCGCAATTGTTTATAACAGTTGATTATGCTCGACTACGATGGTTACGAGACTGTCCCCTATAATGTTTAATAACTCCTAAACTATACCGAATATGTTAATGAAACTTATAGAAGAATGTAGCTAAAGGTGTTACCCTTCAGATGCATATAGATACTTGCATAGGAATTTAGTTAAAAGCTATGGAATTATTGAAAAAGCGTAAAGGTATGTAGTATCGTTCCCGACATCACATACTAAAATTATTAATAACTAATTATTGAAGGGATTTAGCGTAATAAAAATTATATGTGAAAGTTGCTGAAGATCCACTCTTCATTCTTCAACACCAAAAGTTCACAATTCATGGATGGATTCATAGATATTCGCAATTGATGAACATTATATGAGAGAGTTCCCTATTCATCGTACTCGAGTATAGTCAACTGTTATAAACAATTGCTAATATCTAATAAACCACACCACTTACGTCTACCAAAATCATTGAAGAATAAAGATAAAAGTCCATTCTACATTCTGCATACTTAAAAGTGTGTAATTCATCATGCATTTTTATTAAAATAACGAAAATGTGTTACGATTGAATACGACGGGTGTAACACTCTTCCAAAGAATATTTAATAACTCTTGAACTAAATCGAATATATTAATAAAAATTATATGAGAATGTAGCTAAGGGAGTTGCCTTCCAGATGCATATAGTTACATGCATGGGAATTTTAATAGAAACCTATGAAATTGTTGAAAAACCGTAAAGGTATACAATATCGTTCCCGACATCACATACTAAAATTGTTAATAACTAATTATTAGAAGGGTCGAGAGCAGTAAAAACTCTATGAGAAAGTTGCCGGAGGTTCATGCTACATTCTTCAATACTAAAAGTTCACAAAATCATCGTAATTATTGAGTTATTAATGAAAATGACGGAAATATATTACGCTTGAATGCGACGAGTGTAATACTTGCCCAAATAATGTTTAATATCTCGCAAATTACGACAGGTATGTTAATGAAAATATAACGAGAAACTAGGTAAAGGAATAGCCTTTCGAACAGATGTCTGAAAGTGCATAAATTATTTGTATAAAGCTACAAAATTAATGAAAAACCTGAATGGTGTGCGGTACTGCTGCCGACACTCTGCACAATAATTGTTAATAACTAATTATTGCAAGAATTCAGTGCATGAAAAACTATATGAGAAAGTTGCTGAAGGTCCACACTTCATTCTTCAATAGTAAAAGTTCAGAAAATCATCCTAATTAATGAGTTATTAACGATTTTTCACCGACCGTCTCGATTTGGGCCTGGAACGTCCGCCGTGACGGCCAGCCAGCCAATAGGAAGCGTCCTCTCTCTGTCCTTGTCGCACACTAGTGCTTTCCTTGTCTAATAGCTCTGTTCACATTATGTTATACTAGTAACAAGTCGTTACTTCGCGAAGCCAAACGCGAGATGGCGATAGTCTCGCTCGTCGTGTTTTTCTGTCCTTGTCTATCCATATATCTTTCCTTGTCTAACACATTACAATAGTGCTATCCTTGTTTATCCCTGTTTCTTTCCTTGTCTAACTCATTATACTAGTGCTATCCTTGTCTACCGCTATATCTTTCCTTGTCCAACACATTACAATAGTGCTATCCTTGTTTATCCCTGTTTCTTTCCTTGTCTAACTCATTACACTAGTCCTATCCCTATCTACGGCTATTGCATATATATTTAATTGATTCTTGTAATCAATATTTAATTACTTTAACATTACGTAGAGAGTAAAATACAGTTTCTGACGTTACTTTCAGGTACTTTAATTACAGAATAATTACAGCTTCTTGTTAAATAACAATTTAGAAGGCAGTTCATAATTATTGGAAGTCCTGAAATAAAATTGTTGCATACTTTAAATTCTGGATACTTCACGAACTTCATCCAGGATCCAGGAAAGGGGAATCCTTTTCACATTAATCGCCATACGGTGTGTTCCAGCTAATTGGCGTTATCAGTTGCACAATACCAGTTCCGTATAAACAAGAATTATCACATCGTCGCGTAATCAATATCCTCCAGCTAATGAGCCGTAATCCCTTCATTTATTATCGCCCGATTAACAAAATCAAACGAATTATCGCAGATGAATAGAAATTAACGACATCATTTAACCCTTTACACTCGAAACACTCCTCTCTCCTCTAGACGATGTTCAACATTGTCCAGGAGATCCAATCAAAAATACAGAACATACAAAAATACATTTTTTTAATTATCCTTTCGAATAAGTAACTCATCACACCATGCATAACAAGCCAAAAAAAAAAAGTCAAAGTTGCTGCAAGATTTACCAAAGAAAAACACCGAGTGTAAAGGGTTAAAATACAATCATTGAACAATAATACGAAGCACGAAGAGAACTAATTGAGAAAATCTTCATTCAGGTACGAATGAAATTAATTGACACATACAATCGGATATACATTTTATTGGTCCAGCTGTTCAACTACATAGAACTATTTATAAAACTTTTACAAAATCCTCAACGCTTCATAATGGGAGACCTTGCATGTTTCTCTCTCTCTCTCTCTCTCTCTTTCGCTCTCTCTCTTCTCTTCCATCTCGTTTAAAAAGTAAGGAAGTTACGAGTTTCCGTAAATGTCGGTTTACAGTGAAGCTTTCACAAGAATCAAGTATACTGTATACATTTTTCATCGTGTTTCTATGTGAACATACGCTCGCACATGTGTATGTGTGTGTGTGTGTGTGTGTGTGTGTAGAATACGTTTATTAGAGAATTCCTCGAAATACATTTATAAACAGAGTTTCGGGGGGTAGAATCGATGTTCGAATGTGATTTTTCGCCGAACAAGTCTATCCGTGATTGTGCAAATACTTTCGGTGGAAGGCTCAACGCAGCCTCCAAACCGGAGCAATGGAAAGTTTCGCGCGCGAAGGGAAACTTTCCTTCGACAACCCTTTAACAACGTTTTCAACGTTTCCTTCGAATCGTCGCGTGTACAAATACCGTGGATCTCGTTCTCGATCTCTATCGACGGTTTGCAGCTTCGCGAGAACTTTTCGAAAGCGTGTACACACCTTTTGCATTCGGTACTCTACTAAATAGTTAACAGTTTCACAGGAAACGGAAAAACTAGAGAAATAGAAATCGGGGAGAGGTATAACGTTTCTCGTAACGTCTCTAAAATTCGCAACACGAGAGGTACAGAAGTTGGGATTTTATACATCGTTTCTTCTTCTTCTTCGAGACTTGGAGAGGATCGTTGTTTCGAAGCGTGACACGATTTTCATCTTCGAGACACGAAGGGTTTGAGTTTGGGCTTGGCTGAATTTTTTTTCTGAGGAAGATATGGAAAGAAGATCGAATCGTTGAGTTGTGAGTGTGAGTAGAAAGCTACGAATGTAGAAACGAAGGAGAAACCCTCGAGAGAGAGACGTACTCGTGGTTTTTGGCGTTATAGGATAATTAGAAAGGGAGGAACTATCGTACATATGCTTGTTAAAAAGTGCCTTCGAATCGTCTCTCGCGTTTAGGTTTCTCAGTGTTTGAGTTCTCTCGTTTGAAGAATAAGTACGTTATCTCGAAGATGCAAATTTCATGGTGGAATATTATATTTAAAAAATTTAAAATCTAAAATTAAAAGAAAGATAGAATTAAAATTAATATTTCTTTGAGCTCTTGAAACATTCATCTACCAAAAATAATAAAATATCGATACGATTTAAAATCGTTTATTTTCTAGTCTTTCCTGAAATTCACATCCTCGATCATTAAAAGCCAGTCACGATCGATCCAAGTCCAGTAAATCGTCGAAAAAACACGTGGCAAAGTGTTCGATAAAGACAATTAATCCTGCGACGAGTGAGTTTATGGTTCTTATCTATGTACATGTGTGTGTGTGTGTGTATTTTTCTGTATATCGTGTTCACGTTTTGCACACTCGGGAGTTACACTTAAAACGTTTGACCGTGAAAGAGATATCAAGTGTATCGAAGATTTCATTTTACAATATGCGTTAGTGTCCTATAAAAATTGGCAGTATACAAACAATTCACCACAGAGAGAATATAACGAAGAGTGTCGTCGTGTACAATCAACGGTGAGGATCGTCGAAAAAGGAATGATACATGGATCCTTTTTTTTCCTTTTCACGCGGAACATTCGTCTAAACCAGTCGAAACTCCGTACATTTCAGAAACTATAAATTACAAATCTTTAAACTTGTCTCTTCGTTTTTTCTTTTCTTCATGTCGTTGATACTTATGAATTACACTTCTTTTCTTTTATTTCACAAAGATACCACGTTGGTTACAGTAACTTTAACCCCTTGCCGTATGATAACCAGTCAGACTTTGGTCAAGATCTGATAAAACCAGTTACATCGGCAAGAAAAATTAATTTCAATTCCAATTTTCGATTTAATTTACAAAACTGAACATCGGCAAATTTAATTAATCCACAGTACATTAACTTTTCTTACTTAACACGATACTAAAACAGTAAATAGCCGACGCTTCGATGCATAGAAGAAATCATACGTCAAGGGGCTAATAAGCAGTTTGGCCAATAATTTCGTTCTTTCCGCTCGTACGAATTGCGATGCGATTTTCTCCGAAGAAAACTCTTCTCTCCTCGATTTTACGGTGTAATTAAACGTTGAAACTTTCATCAGTCTATGGTATGGTCCTTCGATAGGAATTACGATGACACCATTCTCGAAGTTCTGCAACGAAACGCAACCTCTCTTTACAGCTTCTTAAAAAAAAAATAAAAAAAAAATAATTAAAAAAACACTCGTCACGTGTAGAATTAGAAGTTTGTGTGAGAAAATTGGAATAAGGAACACAAAGAGTGTTTTCAATTCTACGATTAAGTTGGATAACAGAAGTACCAAACGCAGCGATGGGTCATTTTCAGCGATCGTCTACTACTTTTGATTTTCCGGATCGTTACACCCTGTTAGCCGCACGCCAAGTATTTTCCAGTTTCCTTATTACAGAGGTACCAGCGTCCAACTATAACGAGACAACTTTCCGAATTACTTGTGAGCGGCGATTTAAGCGCGTCGAGGCGACAGCTAGAAGCAGAAGCGACAATATTTAAGTTCCTTTAGGGACCTTCTAGCGAAGCAAATCGTCTTTACAGTCGGTGGAATTGATGTTGTGAGTCGAAAGTGGTTTCAGGGAGATAAAAGAGCGTTTCAGTTGAGTTTTAGTGTTTAGAGAGTCTTTCGTTGGAGTATATTTTAAAAATTTATTTGTGCTTTGAATTTTGATCGAAGCAGGTGAATTTTTATTAATATAGAGATGGCTATGTTGATTTAATAGCAATTTTTAGTAATACAGCAATGGCTATGTTGATTTAATAGCAATATTTATTAATATAGCATTGACTATATTAATTTAATAGCAATTTTTAATAATATAGCAATATTATTAAACATGAAGAGATGGAGACTTGGTATTGTATAGTTTTTATGACAGAAATTTTAAAGGGCCACTTAACAGCACAGCATCAGAATACACAATTATTTTTTATAACGATAATGTGTAGATAGAACAGAAAATTTAACACAGATATTGTTAAAAAATTTTCACAAACATTTCCATTTGTTAGATAACACTATCTGTGCTACTGATTCATGCGATACAAGAATATTTAAGACTCCATTACAATGTCAATATTGAATTGAACATCTAATTGTTAAGATGCGACACTTTCATTTCATAACAATGATTTGAAATTTCTCAAAAGCAAGAATAATGGAGTAATAAATTTACATAAATTTACAAATCAATGGACGACTAAAAAAAAAATAAAATAGTACAATACACCATTTAAAAAATTTTGAGGAAATTATACTTCACAAGAGATAATTTATGAAACCAAATTTTTAGAAGAAGACAGTGGTCCTTTGGAAATTTAAAACATTTCTAACTTCCAACCTCGCAATATCATTTCCACCGATTTCTACATTCGAATAAGCGCGTTCTCTTCGACTTGATGAACGTTCTCGTGGCATCTTTCGCAATTCTCCTCGTCGAACACGATTTTTCTTCTCTCGTAAACGCCACCTCAGAGGCTCGTGGTTTTCATTTCAAACGGCTTCGACAAAAAGAAAAACACGTAGAAAGGATCTTTCTCCTTGCGATAAAGAAACGATGTTCGCGTGGTACAGTAGTCGAGTAAACCTAGAACACTTAATATTCAGGTACTAATCACTTTACCGCATGGTCGACACGATTGCTGTATCGAAGTCTTTTCGAGATGAGTTTCTGTTTTTATTTATTTACTTTTTTTTTATTAAGAGCTAGTAGGAATAGAATGGTTTTATCTTTGACTGGTGTCACGATACTATGAGACTGTTGCACAGTGTTTTTCTCATTTTTTTCAAATTTTTTGAAACACTTTCCAAATAAATTTACAAAAGTTACAGCAATCAAATTATTCACCTTTCCTCCCTAAATATAGTATCTTAAGATTACAATTTTCTCTCTAAGATCTCTAAGAACTTCCTAATTTAATAAATAATTACACTAATAAAATAAACGCAAAACCATCAGACAAACGAATACATTCTTTTTCTCGCAAAAATTATCGCATACTTTACAAATTCTTGCTACAATCCCGCTGTATCGTTCGCTGAACTTCAGAACCACCCCCTTTGGCACAACGAAACTTCCTAAACCGTCGTCACGTCGAAAGAAGAAACTCAACGACACACAGAGAGAAAACACATCGTCTCAATTAGATCGAAGCACGAATAGGGACACCGGGCAAAGATTAATATTGACTTAACGTGACTCGATTCTTCGTCGTGGATCCTTAGATAAAAAGTTTCGTTTTCGTCGCGATCTCTACCAGACTCTGAACGAAAAAATTTAGCGAGCTACGGGGTAGAATACTTGTTGCCGGGTGTATAACTTTCTCACAAGCTTATTTTTTCTCTCTTTAAGTCTATTTCTCTTCGATTCCTTTCCTTTTTCCTTGTTTATAAATTTGAAAGGAAACAACGATCGTCCCTCTAACAGGGACAATAATTGAGCTTTCGAGATGTACATTATACGCACGAATTATACAAGATTCGTCGAGAAGATTGAGAACACTGTGACAAAATTCTGTCGCGTTTTTGATTATCTTTCTTTCGTTTAATACTGTATGGGTACGTTTAATTGTTCCTAAATTGTACTTACTTTCCAGGTTTCTACAATAGTGTATATTAAAACGTAAGCAAAGTGTTTCTAACGACTCGTGTGACGATCCTGGAGACCAGCTCCAATTTCTCTATATATTTCTCATATCTCTCTCTCTCTAGAAACTTGATTTCTCTCCATTCTGTCGATTTTCTTCCTATCACCGGTTTCTCCACGCTCTCTCTCTCTTTTTCTCGCTTTCAAGTCTCTAAGTGTTATTTTGTGAACACACACGGGAGGGAAATGTCTGTCCATTTGCAACAGTCGAGCGTTGCTCCAACATCAGCACGAAAAGCAACATTTTTGCGTGAAAATTTGCCAAGCTTTGGAAAATTCAGATATCTCGACGTTTACAACTTTTCGAAGAAAATGAACGATTTTTAAACAGTGTCGTATTCTAAGTTGTTCAAATTTCGAAGATAAGGGACGTGTAGAAAGTTTCTAGGAGATACTAGACGCAAATGTCGACAGACAGACACTTCTCTGGCAGTAACATCGTTTAACTAAGAAAACCATTAACACGAATAAGTATTTTCCCTAACTTACTTTTGATACTTCAATTATAGATCAGATAGACTATATAAATTCCATTTACATACGTCTTAATACCTTTTGCTACCCCTGGTCGCCAACAGGTGAGGAGCATAAAACCTCTTTACGGTGCATTAACAGTCTAAGATTCGCTGAATTTCGCTCAACACTCGTAATCTCTCTCGTCTCGTTCACGTTTGATTTTACGTTACGCTTTTTGATTAACATTCACGCTCGTCCTCGCGTTCTCCAGTCAACAATGTTAGAATCTCTTCCGGATAATTGCACGTGAAATCTCGTTTCTTCTCGCGAAACGACGGAGCTCCAGGCGATTTCCTTTGATTTTCAGAAATTTCTGGTTGGTAGTTTCTGGTCTTTCTTAAATAAATCTCTCTACCTGTGCACGTGCAGGTGCTACCTCCTCTAGGAGATAGCGTTTCAATTATTGCAGATATAACTGATGTCCGGCGTTAAGGGAACTCCCCCTAATTGCTCAAGTTGCTGGATTTCCTTTTGTATTTCTTTGGTAACGAAGATTTGAAAGCGATATGCGATACACAGAGTGTCTGATTTACAGTGAAAGTTATTTCTTTTCACCAATGAAAATTTCCAATTTTCCAATGATCCACGTGCAACAAAAATCGAACCAAAATTCACACACTAGAGTCGGACGACGCAGGAATAAGTCGGCCCCGGTCGCCAATGTGTCAAGCTACTACTCGAAAATTTAAAAAAAAATACTAAGTGGTTCGGGAAGTTCGTAGCGAAATGACGGAAGAATTCAAACTGATATATCTCTGTTACTAATTAAGACAGCGACAGAAACTGAAAGGTATTTTACTCGTTATTTGAAGATAAATATCCCTAAAATTACTCCCAAAGCGAACTACATTTTCCACGATGGAGCGTTAACACGAAAAGTTCACCCTCGACTTATATCCACCACTGTCCATCTTACGAATAATTTCAGTAGTGCGTTGCATTCACCTGTCGAGAAAAACACCGTTCACCTTTCGTCGCCCTGTTAATTAGAAACAGAGTTACGACGATTTCAATTTCCCTACGAACTTACCCCCCCGCCCAAAAAGGAAGAAGACACACTTGGAGCTCCACGCGTTCGCCAGTTGCACTTCCGGCCGGGCGGCGTAGCAGCATCCGTCTAAAACTGCAGGGAATTGACACGCAGAGGACACAGAGTACGATCGTTGACGATCCACACGCAGGCACGCACGCTGCTGTTGACACGCATCGTTGGCCTGGCATCTGCCAATCGGGCATTCGCTAGCGATCGCGTTCAATAGAATTCCCGATGATGCGAGATTTCGATGTCAGCCGGTTCTCGCGCGTCGAGAGTGTGCAGAGGCCCTCGCGAACACCGTCGCGATAATAGCCCTGGTATTGTTCACGGATATTGCGCGCACAAAAGATCGTTTCGATTAAGCGAACCGAACCGGACCGAGGCAAGCCAGCCAGCCAGTGCATGGATAAGCGAGGCTATCCGCTCGAGCCAACGAGCAATAATTGTCGGATTTTAAAGAGCAACGCGGAGGGCTTGCGTTTCCACGCGGTTTCGCCACAATTCACCGGGAACATTATACGGGAATATCCTGTTGCACGTGCTGGGTGGAAATCGTGAGAATCGGGAGTCACCTATTTTCGGCGTTTCGTGGAATTTCTTTTTCGGAGAACGGTGGTTTCACACGTTTTCACTACCGTTTTGGTCGAATGCAAGTGTTTAGAGTAATTGAAATAGAACGAATAGCGTCGAGTAAACATTTTGAACGTCATAGCTAATTAGACGTTATTTTGAATTTAAAAAGAAATAAGGAATAATGAAAATTTTCTTATGGCTGAGAGCAACGCGTAAATCTGGAGCGAGAGTCAACGTGATAAGTGAGAAATGTAGACGATTGAATTTATGTGAAATGAAATAGAATAAAGACGAGGTGACTTCGACGGTTAATTTTTACACAGGCTCTTAGAAGTTCACTTTTTACATAAAACGTTGCTGTAACATTGTCAGAAACGCCGAAAGGGTGACTTCCAGGAGTATTCAAACCCCGTGCCGTTATTCACAGGAGGCTTCTGGCCGAAAGAAGCCGAAAAAATTCAAGGAAGAGGAGAAAAAAGTGCCTGTCTTTCCTGGAATCCTGGAATCCCGCGGGAAACAGCGCAATCCCGGATTCACCGCGGTCGTAAAGATCCTTCTTCATCGTAAAGTCCCTCATTGTCTCAGATTACAGTCTTCGAGGCAAGCTGTCGCGGAGACTTCCCCCTTCTTCCACGAAGAAATCTACAAAGATTTGGCGCACCAAGCCATACAAATGATCGAGACTCCATGACAATTGCATCCCCAACGATATTCATCTTATCAGACCGCCTATTCAACCGTCGAAAAAGAAGCAACAATCAACAACTCCGTGAGATTCCATCTCCACGTCACAGCTTCATTCTCCAACTGTCTCGAAACATTCAACCATCCTTATAGTAACTATCGGGTGTACCGATAAATTGTCCGCCAGTTTTTTAAGAAGTTAGAACACCACAACAGACAAATAGTACGAATTTTCGACAAATTTTCTCTGTTTGAGCGAAGAAGTGGACAAACAAAATGACTTCAATCTTAACGATCCTGAATGTTCAGGATCGTTGCAAAATTGGCTGGACGAAAGTCCCAGCAGAACCACAAAAAAAAAGACTCGAAGAAAAATAGCGGATTATTTATCGGTACACCTAAGAATATTCTCATCATTTTCCATCGATTTCTCTATAGTTTCGCGATTCGTTACTTCGATTAGACGCTAGTGGTGATCTGCTCGATCACCGTCACGTCCCTGTGTCGTCTCGGCCGACTTCTGTACGAGTCCTGATGGCTCAGACCCTCGGGAACGCTCTTGCTGGGTCTCAGCGGGCCGTAGAACTGCGGTTGATAATAGTGTTCGGTAGTGTGCATCCTCTCGGCCTCCCGAGACCTTATGGTCTCTTCGTCCAGTGGCACGTGCAAAGATTGGGACTTGGGCAGCCTGGGCCTGGGCGGAGGTGGACAGGCGCACGGCGGAGGAATCGTTACGTTCGAGAGGTGCGAGCCAGGCAGAAGAGGAGACGCTGGCTGGCGACCCCAGCCCACCAGGAACAACAACGCTGCACCACACAAGGAACTTAATGTGCACGCGTAGTAACCCACCCTCGAGCTGTTCCCGTTCATGTAACCTGTAATTGCGAGTCGGGAGCTATTATTTGTCGGGTGATATTTGCATTCTAGGAACTGTGGTAGCTTATAATGCAGGGCTGCTCAATACGGTGGCCCGTAGGGCAGTGTTGTTGCCCGCAGGGTAGTGTTCTTGCCCGTAGGGCAATATTTGGACAGCAATTGTAAATTTGCTGCTTGGAAATTCTTGAAATAACGAAAGTCCTTATTATGGTAGACCCTTGATAAGAATTTAACTTCTTCGACAATGTGAAGAATACTCAAATGTTCCTCAAATTTCGTTCCACAGTTCCTATTGCTCTACACCAGCGATGGCGAACCTTTTGAGCTCGGTGTGCCAAAATTGGGAAAAAACCTAGTTTAACTCGGGTGCCGTGCCCATTCTGAACCTCGTTGATAGAAGATAGACACCGTTGTTTTTCGTTGTTGTTTGTGTGATGATTATTTGTGATCTGCTCGGTTTCGGCTGTGAGGTGACTTAAGTCGACGCGTGTCACCTCTGACACGCGTGTCATAGGTTCGCCATCACTGCCATAGAGTATAGTTTTGTTTGCATTGTATACGTTTCTCTACATGGTACATAAATAATCTTCCCTGCTCTTTCGACATATTTGTTGTATTCGATTTTCATCTTCTTCGTGCACATAACCGTACAGACTGTATACATACCGCACAGATAAATCAGTCTTACATACCAACCCACGAGTAACGTTTTAAGAACAGTAGTGCTATATGATTGGCCGCGATAGATAAAAGGAATCCGAGAATTGGTATTATAGGCAATTAAAGAATAACGCGAATGAAAGGGAAATGATTCCTTGGGTCTAAAAAGACCCATCAATGGTCCTGCGAGGGGTTCGCGAGTCGTTTAATACTTGAGTCGAAGCAGTGGAAAATATGTAGATTGTTGGAAGAATATGCTTCGTCGATTTTTTGAAAAGGAGAAACATTTACCAGTGTTGCTATAGAAAGAACCTAACTGAGGACACTTTTATAGTTTCGAAAATTCTTACAGAGAGAAATTTTGTTGAAATCGTTTAGAAAACTTTTCTGTGCTTTGTCGTTACATCGTACACTTTGCGCACACTTAACAGTGATTAAGGGGTTTTTCCGTAATTTTGCTTAACTTTAACAATTTCCTTATTTTCAATTCCTTATTTTAGCCTCACAGCCAAGAAATTTGGACTTGGTTTAGACTTATCTTATCTTTACGAAACTACCTTAATCTACTCA
>NW_017100209.1:732510-752014 GCF_001263275.1 Habropoda laboriosa | reverse complement strand
TACCCCCCCGCCCAAAAAGGAAGAAGACACACTTGGAGCTCCACGCGTTCGCCAGTTGCACTTCCGGCCGGGCGGCGTAGCAGCATCCGTCTAAAACTGCAGGGAATTGACACGCAGAGGACACAGAGTACGATCGTTGACGATCCACACGCAGGCACGCACGCTGCTGTTGACACGCATCGTTGGCCTGGCATCTGCCAATCGGGCATTCGCTAGCGATCGCGTTCAATAGAATTCCCGATGATGCGAGATTTCGATGTCAGCCGGTTCTCGCGCGTCGAGAGTGTGCAGAGGCCCTCGCGAACACCGTCGCGATAATAGCCCTGGTATTGTTCACGGATATTGCGCGCACAAAAGATCGTTTCGATTAAGCGAACCGAACCGGACCGAGGCAAGCCAGCCAGCCAGTGCATGGATAAGCGAGGCTATCCGCTCGAGCCAACGAGCAATAATTGTCGGATTTTAAAGAGCAACGCGGAGGGCTTGCGTTTCCACGCGGTTTCGCCACAATTCACCGGGAACATTATACGGGAATATCCTGTTGCACGTGCTGGGTGGAAATCGTGAGAATCGGGAGTCACCTATTTTCGGCGTTTCGTGGAATTTCTTTTTCGGAGAACGGTGGTTTCACACGTTTTCACTACCGTTTTGGTCGAATGCAAGTGTTTAGAGTAATTGAAATAGAACGAATAGCGTCGAGTAAACATTTTGAACGTCATAGCTAATTAGACGTTATTTTGAATTTAAAAAGAAATAAGGAATAATGAAAATTTTCTTCTTTCTGGCTGAGAGCAACGCGTAAATCTGGAGCGAGAGTCAACGTGATAAGTGAGAAATGTAGACGATTGAATTTATGTGAAATGAAATAGAATAAAGACGAGGTGACTTCGACGGTTAATTTTTACACAGGCTCTTAGAAGTTCACTTTTTACATAAAACGTTGCTGTAACATTGTCAGAAACGCCGAAAGGGTGACTTCCAGGAGTATTCAAACCCCGTGCCGTTATTCACAGGAGGCTTCTGGCCGAAAGAAGCCGAAAAAATTCAAGGAAGAGGAGAAAAAAGTGCCTGTCTTTCCTGGAATCCTGGAATCCCGCGGGAAACAGCGCAATCCCGGATTCACCGCGGTCGTAAAGATCCTTCTTCATCGTAAAGTCCCTCATTGTCTCAGATTACAGTCTTCGAGGCAAGCTGTCGCGGAGACTTCCCCCTTCTTCCACGAAGAAATCTACAAAGATTTGGCGCACCAAGCCATACAAATGATCGAGACTCCATGACAATTGCATCCCCAACGATATTCATCTTATCAGACCGCCTATTCAACCGTCGAAAAAGAAGCAACAATCAACAACTCCGTGAGATTCCATCTCCACGTCACAGCTTCATTCTCCAACTGTCTCGAAACATTCAACCATCCTTATAGTAACTATCGGGTGTACCGATAAATTGTCCGCCAGTTTTTTAAGAAGTTAGAACACCACAACAGACAAATAGTACGAATTTTCGACAAATTTTCTCTGTTTGAGCGAAGAAGTGGACAAACAAAATGACTTCAATCTTAACGATCCTGAATGTTCAGGATCGTTGCAAAATTGGCTGGACGAAAGTCCCAGCAGAACCACAAAAAAAAAGACTCGAAGAAAAATAGCGGATTATTTATCGGTACACCTAAGAATATTCTCATCATTTTCCATCGATTTCTCTATAGTTTCGCGATTCGTTACTTCGATTAGACGCTAGTGGTGATCTGCTCGATCACCGTCACGTCCCTGTGTCGTCTCGGCCGACTTCTGTACGAGTCCTGATGGCTCAGACCCTCGGGAACGCTCTTGCTGGGTCTCAGCGGGCCGTAGAACTGCGGTTGATAATAGTGTTCGGTAGTGTGCATCCTCTCGGCCTCCCGAGACCTTATGGTCTCTTCGTCCAGTGGCACGTGCAAAGATTGGGACTTGGGCAGCCTGGGCCTGGGCGGAGGTGGACAGGCGCACGGCGGAGGAATCGTTACGTTCGAGAGGTGCGAGCCAGGCAGAAGAGGAGACGCTGGCTGGCGACCCCAGCCCACCAGGAACAACAACGCTGCACCACACAAGGAACTTAATGTGCACGCGTAGTAACCCACCCTCGAGCTGTTCCCGTTCATGTAACCTGTAATTGCGAGTCGGGAGCTATTATTTGTCGGGTGATATTTGCATTCTAGGAACTGTGGTAGCTTATAATGCAGGGCTGCTCAATACGGTGGCCCGTAGGGCAGTGTTGTTGCCCGCAGGGTAGTGTTCTTGCCCGTAGGGCAATATTTGGACAGCAATTGTAAATTTGCTGCTTGGAAATTCTTGAAATAACGAAAGTCCTTATTATGGTAGACCCTTGATAAGAATTTAACTTCTTCGACAATGTGAAGAATACTCAAATGTTCCTCAAATTTCGTTCCACAGTTCCTATTGCTCTACACCAGCGATGGCGAACCTTTTGAGCTCGGTGTGCCAAAATTGGGAAAAAACCTAGTTTAACTCGGGTGCCGTGCCCATTCTGAACCTCGTTGATAGAAGATAGACACCGTTGTTTTTCGTTGTTGTTTGTGTGATGATTATTTGTGATCTGCTCGGTTTCGGCTGTGAGGTGACTTAAGTCGACGCGTGTCACCTCTGACACGCGTGTCATAGGTTCGCCATCACTGCTCTACACCATGAATTCATCTTCATTTCAGAGTTACTACTAACTAGATTAAAACGTAATTACACGTAGATCGAAGTAACAAAGATATTGTTTCTCGACAGAACGTACGATCGATCAAAATTGTCTGCCGTCTGAGTGAAAAGCAGGGTAGAATTAAATTGCATATTTTTTCCAGAATTGCATCCGGTTTATCAAGATAGAAAGAGGCTATTCTGACGTTTAATTCTCTTGAAATTGCTATGAAAAATTGACTTGGCAAACCACTTGCGGGGAACAATATCCCGAGCAATCGATGGTATCGTATTACCGTTCAATCTCTCCAACATGGCTGAATAGTTTCGATTTGCGGGCAAAGCGACTTACCAGTAAGAGGAACCCCGAGAAGAATAGGTACAGCTTCCGCGGCCTGCACGAGCGCCCAGGAGCGTGCGAAGTGTCTCGCCCTCAGTCTTTCGAGGGCCAGCATCTTCAGGGAGTAAAGGGCGCCGCCGAGGGACGCGCCGTACAAACCGGAAACGAGCACCAGACCGTGGTAGTCCTGCACGCTGCCCAACGCCACCTGAGCTATGGCTAGAAAACGGATAATCCTTCAGGACTTCGTTTTTAGAATTTTCTCTCTCTCTCTCTAATTCTGAAGAAATTTAATTCTAATTCAAGAATTCTGAGGAAAATGAAAGAGACTGCAGAAGCAAAATCCTCAATCTATTGTTTCCAATGAACTTATTGTCAGACAACTAATTTTTCAACCCTAACACTTTTACAAAATAGAAATACTTTTCTAAAAATTTTAATGTATTTTTTATGTGTACATTTATCTTGCTATAATTTTCATACATCAAATCTTCACGTGGATTCCAAGAAACCATTCGTACATCATTCATCGTCAGAACTGAAGTTCTAAAAGAACTGATTAATTCTTTCTTCAAGCTAATACCGAATTCAACCGTGAAAGTTCCTCGCTAAAAATGCTTCTCTCCCATCAAGTCTAATTCAAACAGACCATAACCCACACCGTAACCGTGGTCCAATATTAGAAGGGAAGTAAAACCGACGAAAATATGCGACATAAACGCTATGTCGGCTCTCATGCACGCTACTGAGGGCACGTTTACGAGGGAAAGTTTTAAGAATCCTATTCATGTTTCAGCAGAGGGTGCAGTGGATCGCCTCGCGGTATTCAAATGTAGTTTATTTCGTAATCCTCTTACTGGGAAGGATGCTCATTAGCGTAAGTCAGAAATAAAACACCGAAATGGCGTTCTAAACCCTCTATCACTCGATAATTCCTTCTTAATTATCGTCGCATAAAATATCGACATTAATCACTGACTTTTTCTATTTCGCAGTTTACTAGCTGTAGAAATCACTTCTTTCGCAAACCTGAATGCCTTTAAATCGCAAAAAATTAAGTTTTAATTTTGAAAATAATTTTATTATCTCAGACAACTTTTCTGCATTTGTCGGACAGCTAAAGAACTTCCTCTCTCTCTCTCTGAAACAAACATGGCGGTGTCGAGTAGATAAAGTCGTCAAGATTTCGCGAACAAAGGGGCCAAATTAATTTTCACACCTAACAATGTTAATAAATTTTCCTCTTGGCCGACGATTTAATTCAATTTTTCTCATTACGTCGTTAAAAGTTACTCGAGCGGAAGTGAACGTACCGTATTGGAGAGGCGGACGTGGAACGGGTGAAAAGTTGAAGGGAGCTTTGAACCAGGGTGTGACAATTGTTTTATGGTGATTTTGATCCGCTTGGTAGTGCGGAGGGTTGAGCAAACGAGACGGGATAATGAGACGCGTGAAACGACGATGAAAGCGACGCGCGGAGACAATGATGGTGGAAGTGAAGATTGAGGGCGGAGACGATGACGGCGGCTGGATGACGAGTGATACAATGCAGTTTGCCTGGCTGAGACTCTCGTTTTGTTCGCATTTCGTCGACAGATCTAATTTTTTTTTTCTTTTGCCTGCGAACACGGGAAATTCTCTACTCGTTCGTTTCAAAAAACTTCATTTCAACTTGATGACATTTTTGAAAATATTCATACTGTTCATCTTTTAGAAAATTCTAATTCACTTTTTACGTGTATTCGCAGTTATTTTATTAGAAAGTATTGGAAATGGGTTACTGAAATCAAATAGCCTTTGTAAACTGTTAATATACTATTTATTATCGGACTCAGAGGAAACGTCTTTACTGTTTGAAACGTTCTAAAGGTCTTGGGCACCCAAAAGGAAAGTTGGGGTCCGCTTCTACCTAGGAACTGTTTACTTTATAGTATCGCAGTGTGCAGTGCTAGACTCGAAGACGAATACCAGACACATCTAGTGGAAGCCTTAGTGCCTTTGTCTAAAAGAACGTGGAGACATTTTTGTCCCCACTTGATTATTGCTACAGGGTGTTGTTAGAACTAATCCAACAGAGAAATTAGATACGCTTCTACCTAGGAACTGTTTACTTTATAGTATCGCAGTGTGCAGTGCTAGACTCGAAGACGAACACCAGACACATCTAGTGGAAGCCTTAGTGCCTTTGTCTAAAAGAACGCGGAGACATTTTTGTCCCCACTTGATTATTGCTACAGGGTGTTGTTAGAACTAATCCAACAGAGAAATTAGATACATAGTCAGGGCCACGATATAGCGAGGTCGTAAAATCGGTCAGACGTCAAAGTAAACATGTTTTAGCTGCCGGGACCCGAAAATTGACAGAGATACGAGCAGATAAGTACTTGAAACCATTGTCAGGACCGTACGAAGAATTCTTGTATCCAGCGAAAGTCAACTGATTCTAATATATTTACTGAAAACTGTATGCAGCTAGGACAAATTAGGGTTTCTCCCTCTGGGGGAAGCCGCTTTTGGAAGTACGGTTACAGGTAAAGGTCTTATTCATGTCTTTAGCATCTTAGTTTATCTACTCCTGTTATATACCGATAGAAAGTGTAAAAAGATTGTGTAGCTTAATATTGACATATTTTCCATTTGTAAATGAAATACCATTTTCTACTTGAAGTACCAAATCATATGCTACCATTCGTTTACTGTTAGAACCCTCAAACAGACTGCAACACACCGCCTTGAGTGCCGCAACATCAATCGGTGCCGATTCTTGAGAGTTTAATTTACGACCTTGCTATATCGTTGCCCCAACTATAACTAATTTTAATTTAGAATACTTTTTAACGAAACCAGTATTTTGGGAAATATTCAGTTTTCACCCTGACACTTATTTAATTCAATTTTCCTGCATACTTGTTATCGTCGATATTTTATCTGTTTTCTACATTATTTTGCATAAAACTCGATCCACACTCGTACAAATAAATAAATAAAAATAAAACAGAAGAAAAGAAGCTTTCTGTTACTGTTCAAGGAACGAAATATTCTCCCCCCTTTTAATTCAACGGCATATCCGTTCCGTTCGCTTGAACGGAATCCGTTCACCGTGAATTACCTCCGAGGGAAACGATCGACGAATCAGTCGGGAATGTTTGCGGAGTGTAGAGGAATATTTTATCGCGGCCGCGCGCGCTCGAACGTGAAATTTTAATCCCACGCTGCGCGAACAGACGATTGACCGAGCGGCTTCGCGAAATCGAGATCGTCTCGGAGAATTGGCGAAGGGGATGAAGGAACTCGAGTGCTCTGGATGGATGTTTGAAGAGAGAAAGGACGACGGTTGCGGTAGTTTAAGACGACCGCCGTTTTAATGGCGGATCTCCTGTCGATCAATTTTTTCTAGTATTCCACAGACGAAATTATCGAATTTTCAAGTGTATAAACCGTGATCGTTATGAAATTACTGCTCTCAGTTTTTCAGGGAATTTTCTAGGAATTTCGAATCGTGATAGAATTCCTCTTTACTTTGGAATTATTCAAGTTGGTTATTTTGGAATTTTGGTTACTGTGAGATGACCATCTTAATTTATCGGAGAAACAATACGAAATATCATTGACAAATTTATTAGCGTATTGGAATCTTAAAACGGGAAATACAGCGTGTTTAAACAATAACAAAGAGCACTGTGTTTTATTGTTACACGAAAATGTATGTTCACGGCTGCCATAAAGGAAAGGACTGGATTTGACGGTCGTTTTAATAAAGACAACACAGATTGCAGTGAAACTTTTTACAGTTATCGCTCAAGTTACTACACCTCGTAACTCAAAATACGTGTGTCTGTGAAAGATTCAAAATGGAACACTTCGACGTATCGAATTTTTCCCTAAAAAATACGCGTAGTTCGTAATTTTCCAGTAAACGTTACCAACGCATAAACTGTACGAACGGAATATTTAACGCTTAATTACCGGTGCGATCAAACAACGGCATAATTTATGCACCTAGCGTGCATAAATTTCATAGTGATCACACAAAGACATTCACGCGGAACATTAAACAGATCGTTCGCAATTAACAGCTAACGCAAATTTCCGCGGTCTGTTCTCCGCAATTTCATCAATCACGTCAACATCTTCCTGACAAACCATGTTCAAATTTCTAAATTAAATACGCAAAAATCATCGCTATAGAAAAAAAAAAACACGAAAATTCCACAATTTCGATATCGAGAATATCGTGGAATTTGATAAAACGAACATTAAATAATCATCCGCGTGTCAAAGTCAATATTCCTCGTCGCAAAATCTAATAATTAAACTTGCATAAAATCAGCAATAATTCAAACCATCATTCCGTCCGACAATCTCCGAAAAACACGAAACAACCGTTGTAAAACCTGCAATAAATCACTCCGCGATAGAAAACAGCTAAATCAAATTAACAGTAACACCAATGTTAATCCTCCCTGGTGACACTGAAAAAAAATTCCCGCGCTAAATGTACCCACAGAAAAGTGTCATTTATTGCAAAAAAGAATTGTTCAAAAACCCGGCTTACGAATAGAGCCGAAAATTCCACAGGAGCATTAACATAAATATCGCCCGGTGGGTTTTGCAAATAAAACCCAATAACCTTAACTGAAAACAGCACTAATTCGCGGCTGGAACAAGGGGGTTGGCAAACGCGGAGCAAAAATTCCAGGGGACGTAACTCGTAATCAACGTTGGAACCGTATTTTCACTCGCACGACTCGTAACACACGCGTGTGGGTGTGTATGTGTGTAAATGGGCGGGATATACGTCGGTTTTTTCAACGAGAAAAGAAGAGAGGAGCTGACAAGCGAGAAGCTAAATATACAAGCGTGACCAGGAGGAGTTTTCCAACCCCCGAAAAACAGAGGGAAAAAAAGCGCAGGCTTACACGCCCCACGCCTTTATGGTTGGATCGAGCGAACGTTGCTATTCAACCGCGCCAGATAAACTATCCAAGGGAAAGAATTTGCAATTTCCTCCGCGTGGCACGCGCTCCTGATGGAACAGAGAACGGGGGAGAGCTTCGTTGCGTGACGTTTTCATCCCTCCTGGCTCGTTCACCGTCAAGAGCACGGTTTGTCGAGTGGAATTGCACGATGCCGGAGAATAGTCGCGATGTAAGACTGTATTTTGAATTGGAATTCGGTCGCGGGGATTTCGAGGGGTGCGGGTGGAATAATTGTATTGTCAGACTGTACAATACGCTTGGGTTTTCGAAGAAAAATTAATGGAAACGGGATTTTTTTGGAATTTTATTGGTCACGTTGAAGTATTGGAAAATTATAGAATTAATCACTTCTCTTCACAGCTATTCTTTAATCACGAAGAAAATGTAGTAATAAGAAGGAGAGGATAATTTGTTTTCTTACCTCAGGTGGAGCATTTCGTAAAACACAGTACTAGAGTGAAACGTTCCAATTATGCTAAACGTGATACAGTTCATTTTAGGAGAAATTAAGTAGCTTCAAATAGAATTAAGCAGTTTTTTTTCAAATTGCATAAACCGTTGTTAAGAAGCTAAGGCAAGTTGAACTCACTCCTTCATCCGTAAATTACCTAATTGAATTTCTAGCTCTCAAAGACAGAGAGAAATATTCTCTTGCCTCGTGAAACCAGTTTCAATCCCCTTTTGCCCAAACGGGGATACCTTGAGGACCGGTTGATTAGTTTCTACTGCGGCAACGAAATCGTCTCGACAGAGCGTCGCGTTTTAAATGTGCTTCCTCTGTCCAGAGCAACCCCATTAACGATTGCAGGCAGTCCTCTCTCATTTTCTGTGTGTATCCGCTGGGTGGCGATATTCGCCATCGTGGCCAAAGTGAAGAAAGGAACTGGATTGTGACGGAGACAGAGGAATAGAGAATGATAGAGGGAGAGACAGGGAGAGATAGGGAGAGACAAGGAGAGACAGGGAGAACTAGAAATAGACAGAAAGCGGAAACCAGGGAGTCAGAGCGAGAAAGAGGAAAAGAAACAGAGACAGAGAGTTAGAAAGTCAGAGAAGGCCAGAGAGAAACAGAGAACTTGAGATGGAGAGAAATAGGAGAGACAGAGAACCACAGAAAGCCAGAGGAAAACAGAGAACCAGAGATAGAGAGGAACAGGGAAAGCTAGAGGAGGAAGCAAGAGCTGTGAGGGAGAAGAAGCACGAGTCAGGTAGAGTCAGAAACTCAGAGCAGGCCAGAGAGAGACATAGGACTCGTAAAAGAGAGAAAAAGGGAGAGAAACAGAGAAGCGGAGATAGAGAGAAAAAGGGAGAGATCGAGAGGCAGAGGGAGACACAGGGTCAGTGTGAGAGAAAGAGAGGAGGGTGAAGCATCGAGGGGGTGACTCTGGGACAGAATGGAAAATACTTTGTGTCGGGGAACCGGAGTCGAGGGTAAGCCGGCTGAATGAGGGGCAAAGACGTGTATGCAGCTGACACTCGAAGAGCCTGGCCGCTTCAAAAGGATGATACAGTCAGTGGAGGGTGGTAGAGGGGAGTCTAGTCCGGACTCTGAATGAGGGCTATACGTTTAGAAACCTGCGGCCGACGAACCTTCTGGGCGAAAGCATAACACACACACGATGGACGGCGACCGTGGTTACCGCGCGGTGAGCTCTGTTCTGCATACTGGGTGGTTGAGAAAAATAGAGGGTGGTTTTATATTGGAAAAATGCACGTTCGATTCGTTCAATCCGAGAGTCGAAGGGGCTCTCTTTGAGCGAGGTCGATGAGAAATTAGACTTCGGTCAGGGATTGTGATTGAAATTGTGGAATTTCTGATTCGTGGAATCGCTGAATCGTAGAATTATGGAATCCCAGAGCTATGCGATCGTAGAATTATGGAATCCCAGAATTATGTGATCGTAAAATTCCAAAATCCCAGAATTTTAGGCTCTGATTAGTGGAATTTTTGATTCGTAGAATCATAGAATCTTAGAACTGTGCAAAGTTAAAATTCTGAAATCCCACAATCCCGGAATTCTGGAACCTTAGAAATCTAAAAAAGTAACAAATCTCAGGACTCTAAAGTCTCGAGAATCCAGAAATCTTAAAATTCCAAAATCCTACGTCTCTAGGATCTTGGACTCGCGTAATCCCAGAATCTATTTTAAAATTGGCAAATATCAGCAAGTGTTAAATCCCAGATACAAAGTTTGCCTGCGAAAGAATGGAACAGTTAGTGGTATTCGCGAAATGGCTTCTCTCAACTGATGCCATTAAAGTTTTTGAATGCGAGCCACGTTTTGTCAGCAATTGTAGTCAGCTTGCTCAATGGAGGCACTCTGATGACATCTAATACTAAAGCTAGCTACAGTGCTCGCGAAACGACGAAACTCTATTCCAAAAGGACACAACTTACACGTCGGAAACCTCAAACAGTATCAAATGTAATTTCGACGTTTCTCTGGGCTCGATGTTGCACCGCAATTCAAGGTGTGCCTTTAAAATAGGGGAGAGAGAGAGGGAATGTGGCCAAGTGGTAGCTCGAGTGTAACATACAGCAATATCTTGCAATTCATTTAAAACTGTACAATGTCATTACTACAGTGACGTTAAAGTCAAGCCATCTTTACTTTCATCCATCAAAATCACATGGTCAAACATAAATCACGTGTTTTCAATCTTCCACCAAAATTACTTCACCTTTGACCATTCGAAACAAAAGTACACACAGTTCGTGACCAAGATGAGTTAAATTAGCCAAATCAGTTTTTACATTTAGAAAAATAAATCATACAAAATATAAATAGGAAGTAGCTGTTAGGAGTGAAAGGGTTGAAACGAATCTTTGACCGAATTACTTCGCTCTAACTAGGTCTCCCGGAGTTCGAGAACGTTCCTCAACCGTATCCATACATTTCCACACACTCTCTCTCTCTGGCAATCACTCGACCCTCTCTGCCGATCCGCAACGGCGGTCCACAAACATTCTCGCAAGCGTAACGCGTTGTATACTGACCAACTCCAAGGAGAGCCGCCTGGCAGAGATATTGCCTGGACACCAGGCACTGAGCAGATGGTCTGGCGGTAACGACTCCCCAAGCCGCGCATCCGAGTGCCGTTGCCAAGCCCAAACAGGTCTGCAGAAGTACCAACGCGCTCGCCTCTAAACCGTCTTTGTGGCCCTGCACAGCCTGAAACCGATGGTGCTCATTAGCAGATTGCCATGGAGGAAAAACAAGCTCGAAACAGGTCGAGATAAGTGGCTGCGCTGCTACCAACCGAGATCGATAGATGTTTGATCGTGGAAGGAAGCTTGATGGATGGGTTGGTTCGAGTGGTGCAATCCAGGCTAGTTCATTTTTACTTCTTCTTTATTTAGCACGTCTTTATCACGGTGACAATGAAATAACGGAGTAAAAGGGAAGCTCGGTTCAAGCTACTATTACGTCTAATTGCTTTCTGCAATAACATGTTTCCAGAGGGATGGAAAAGGTACCGAGGATTTGTTGATTGAGGTACCGAGAGTTTCGAGGGCTCGCTGAGAATTTAAGGGCAATGCAATGAAATTTTTCGAGTCGGTGTAAATTGAGGTGTTTTTGATCATTTGAAAAAAGTATGCTTGTGCAGTGAGATCATTTTTCTACGTCAAAATTGCAAATATTTTTAAAGACACTTTATCGTTACGTTTTTCTTCGCTTGATATGGGTTCACGAGAATTTTCAATCTTCAATTTTCAAGGATTTCCGCATTCAACTATCAGGACCTGTAAATCGAAGGATTCTCTCAGCCGACACAATATCAGGGTGGAAGCAGTTTCATGAACTCCTGCCGGAGTTGAGATACAGTAACTGACGCGTGCACGCGTGCACAGCGCAGGGGTCAACCGCGATTATGAGCGTGTAAACCGTCTAACTTTGGTGAAACTTGGGCCGACAATGAAGTTGCCAACTGTGCTTCGTTGTCTGATTGCTGTTGTCGGGGGGTACGCGTGTTCCTGGCAGTTTTGATGATACTTGCCTCAGGATAACTGGGTGTTACAGACTGGTCAGTGATTGGGAGGCGAGTCTTTCGTTGGGAGAAAATCATCGAACCTATTTTACAGTGAAATATTCATTTTCTCTTTGTTCAAATTCCTTTTTACATCGTGCAAACTATTTTTAAGATTTTAGCTATTACGATATCTGTAGCACTCAAAAACGTTTTTTTAAACCTTTTTATCAAATTAAATGACGAAAAATCCTTCGAGTTTAATTATGCACGATATGGTATTATTTTCACGTATTAACGTAGAATTATGCCAGTTCTATGATGTAATTACATAAAACTACGTGTCTGTTTGACTATACAGGAATATCGCAGGACTTGATGCAGAATTATTCTACACGTCTGACCATATCCACTCTTATTCTACTTGACGGGTCAAACAAAGAGGTACATATTCTGTTTGCTCAGTTATTCTATCTAGATATGTTGCAGTTGGAATGCATATAGAAATTGTAACAGATGAAACTGCGTGGATAGTACAGCTAATGGTGGAAGTGTGACTAAAATTGAAATTAGTCTGTGATTAGCATATTGACGGTATCAAACTTTAATCAATCAATTTTACCGATCAATTTTTCACTTTATTTTCTTATATTCTTAGGATCTTTCTAAGGAACTCTTAGTCTTTCATAGGAAAGACTAAACGTAAGAATTTTCATATTAATAAAATTTGTAAAATTCAATCGAATCAACGAACAGAACTTAAAATCGTCAATCTTCTGTTAGAAATTTTACAATTTTGTAATTTCAAACAATAGTCACTTTTTCAAGGTCTGAATGACCTCGTCATCCGATAACTAATAAAATTTCGAAAAAATTCCAGCAATGAAACGTTGAAGAAAAAAATGGCGCAACAGTCGTTTCATCCCGGTGAAAACCATCAACAGGGTTGAGCCGAGGGGAAGAATGGCTGTATACATGGTAATTAGGGTACTCACGATGTAAAAGGCGGGCGTATAAAGGCCAAAACCAGCTGCCCCGGCTGCCAGCATCAACATCTGTACGGGACGACTTCCCAGAGGGCTGAGATCTACCCATGGCTGCCTGGGAGGCTTGCTCACTGTCTTCTTCTCTTTCAGCTTGCCGCCCCGTTGATTCTTCACGTGTAACATGGCACGTCGTTGCGGATGATAGAGGGAGGCGCTCCTGTAAATCAAGCCGAGGAAGAAGGCCAACGAGAGCGCTCCGGTTACAGACTGCATCCCATGCTCCCAGCCCAGCTTTCTGAGAAAACACCGTGTCGTTATGGTTACAGGAACTCGTTCCATCCTCCCTTCGGTCGACTTGCGTAACCTTCTTTACTCTTTCTACTGTGATAAATTGTCTGGTTTTATTGCGCGCTTATTGTACGTCCCTGAGGTGAGTGTACGAGGGCAATTATTTTTCCAATTCTTCGATCTTTCGGATCACTGTTACTTATAGCGATCGTTTCTTTCGAAAGACAGAGGTGGTTTTCGTTGTGGACATTACCATTTTCAATCTTCTACTGAGATTTGTAGGAAGATTTCTTTTAAAGCACCCTGTTTGTACAGGAAAAGTTTGATTTTTGTAAATTCATCGTTGAAAGTGTGATTTATGGAAAAAATGGAGATTTTTTTTTTGTGGAAGAAAAGAAGATTCAAATTTCCTAGTCTAAATATTTAATCTAATCTTTTTTTAAGTCTCAGAATTTTTTTGCGAATTATTTTTGAGACACACATACTTTACTCCCATATAAATGAAACAACTGTTCTCTCAGGCTGTTTCGATTGCCATAGAAATGTTCCGAAAGAATCTAGCGAGCTTTTACGGAATAAGTCAATATTAGTGTGTCGAGACAAGTGATTCCAGACTGTTGCCTGAAAAGTTAACGACACTTGGAAGATTTCCACGTTTGCTCCTTGGTTGGTAAGAAGCACATTAAAGGTGTTTCCACTATAAACATCGGCCAGGAGTCAGGAGTACACTGGTACAAGTATTAGCCTAAAGTGTTTCTTTCACGTATCGAATTCTTTCACTTCGTTTATTCTTCCTGTTTATACTTCTCGAGGATTATGTTGCCGCGACCTGAATTGGTCGGCTTGCGGAGGATTTGTTGCAATGGTACTACGCTTCGTTTGATCTCTGTTCCGTTTTGTATTTTGCTTTCTGTGGCTGCAGACGCAGAGAATAAAATATGAATGCACGAAGAAGGGAAAATGAGAATGCGTAAGTAAGAAAGAATGAAAGAATCCTGCTGGAAAATTGCACAAGAAACTTTCCAACGTCAAATGTACAATACCCGGCAATATTTCTGAAACTTTTAAAAGCCTGGATCTTTACATTGATATATTACTTCACTACCACAATCATAATCATTCAATTTTTTTATTTATCCTCATTTTATAAAATACACTTTCGAAACATCGAATTAATCACTTCGGTGTCCTCAATGTCCGCCATATTTAGTCATTTCCCAAACATTCTCAAGACACACCTACTGGAACTCTTCAAAACCATGGATCTCAAAATTTATATATTATTTCACTATAATAGTAATATTTCAATTTTTTATTTATTCCCACTTTCCAAATATTAAATTTAGCAATTCTACGTTCTCAGACTCCGCCATATTTGGTCGCAATAATTTTCCAAAGTCACCAGTAACGTTCTCAATGAAATTAAAAATTAAATTAATTTAAAATAATTTTTCGTGCTTGAAATCTATTAACAATCAGTCCATTATCTGTTTCTAGTGTCGATCTGACGCTACAGATAGAAATCTCGTTAAGAAAGGATGAAATTACGCATGACGGAGTCGCGAACGTGCAACCACGTCCAACAGAGAGTTTCGACGTCGGCTCAAAGCGACCACAAACTTCATAACGCGACGTTTCGTTGCAACTGGAGGCAGTACTAACTCCAACTAGTAGCGAGCTTTCCGTGCTTTTGTTCCAAGGGAAGCATTAAACTTTGCACGGTGGATCGTTCGTGATTCTACTAGATGGAGAATTTTGTTTTCGACTCTTCCCTATTGTCTCTCTCTCTCTCTCTCTCTCAATTTTTCGTGTATGTTGAGACTAATAATAATGTTTGCTTGTCGCATGAACGTTTTCCTGACGCAAAGTGGAATTTGTATTTGATTGGTCGTGTAGAAAGTCGTTCTACTCTCGTGTGTGAAAATATACGGTTTGTTCTACTTGCCTCTGTCACCATGGAGTTATTCTACTTGTTGAATTTCGCCTGCACGGTTTTCACGAGAACGAAGTATCGCGTATTTCTGTTAATTAAGGAATGTTAACGTATTTTTCGACGAATTTTGGTATGGAATGAAAACAGATTTTCAGTTTCTCTTGTTTTTTAAGTGTACTCTACTGATTCAAAGTTTCGAACCAACGTTGAATCTACGATCAAATTTTCCGTATATTTTGGATTAATATCAGAGATGTTAATAATAATTTCCTCGACTGTTTTAAATTATAACAAAGAAATTCTTAATCCTGGAACTTCTAATTTTATATTTCGCAAAAATGAATTTAGCGATCTGAAAGTTTCAGGTCGCAGTGTAAATTTGAATTAAAATCCTGTAGTAAGAAAATTTATTTTAAATGTAATTTATCGTTCATCGTCGTTTGCAATTTTTATTACGTTGGAATAAAAGAAACAACACTTGAATAAAGATAAAAGTTGACAAAAAGACGAAAGTTTTAATAGAAGAAGAGGAAGTTTAAACAATAACTAACAATTCTACTGCAGAACTTGTCAGACCACGAACGAACTCATTCCACTTGTGTACTTGGATACCTAATTTATTCCCTTTTGGAAGATCACAGAGGAGTTTGACTACACACGAACTCCGATAGAAGCCCATACGAGTCTATTCGGTCAGGTCAGGTGGATAAAGTCCTTGTCTGGTTCGATACGGGGATATTCTCCTCGGTCGTCGGTACATTACCGCTCTACTTGCACAGATGTTGACCTCTTCTACTTGTATGTATACAAGTGTACCTGTACTACTTATCTGACTAGATACCGTATCGCTGCTGGAAACGGCCTGTTGAACTTAAAATGAAACTGCTTATCCGTGTACGGCTTCGTTTCGCTTAATTAGTCAGACTTTCCGGAAATGGGCAACCATTCTACATGTTTGATCGAACAAGATAGCGATGGAACGATAATACTCCAAGGTTCTTACTTTTTCATTTATTCACGCTGATTTCTTCTTTCGTCAATTGTGTGTTGTAATTTGAGTAATGGATTTTCAAGCTTGAAGAATTGAATATTTTCAAATTTTAGAATTGTTTAACTTGTTCGATACTCAAATTTGAGAATTTCAGAGTTCTAAGGTTTCGACGTTAAGGTGTTAGAAAATTTACAAATTTGAACGTTCAGGATATTCGAGGATTTCAAATTTCGAAGGTTTACAGAATTTAAAACTTGGGAACTCTGTAATTTGAGATTCCAGAAATTTCAAAATTTGGAGAATTCGGAACTTAGAAAATTCACAGACTTGAAAATTTGAGAATTCGAAAGTTCACTAATTCAAAGATTTGAGAATGGGAAAATTTGCAAATTTCGAGACTTGAGAATTCGAAATTAGGAACATTCGAAGATTAGAAACCTCAAATTTGAAGACTCGAAGAATTCGAAATTTATAAAATTAGAAACCCTCAATTAGAAAATTTCTTCGTTCTCCGAATTGCATTCAATCATAATATACACTCTCACAGTTCCTCGCCAAGTATAAACGGTGCAGCGTCTCGGAAAATGGTAACGTCACTGCAGGCACTATGCATGACGGTGGAACGCGCTAAAGAGACGAGACGTTGATTTTCAAGGCGCATTCTCGCGTGTCAGCCACGAACAATAACCATCTTTATTCGTCGCTTATTGCCGACTGAAACGTGGAGGCGGCCCGACAGCCCCGACATTTACGACGCTTTCCCTCCGCGTTTCACACAGCGAACACCCACTTCCTGTTTCCACCTACTTCCTCCACTGTTTCAACCCCTCTAACCATGCGTTTCTTACGAAGCGAACGTATCGCCTTACGCCGCCGCGTTACGGGCATAATAAATAACAGGTGACGAGGTATTACGATCGCCGCTATATCACGCGTGTAACACGTGCCCGGTTAATGCCATACTTATACCACTGTGTGGCTGACGCTGCTTCCATTTTCGAGCACGTGTACGTTTAATGGTTTCACTGTTCGGTGACCGCGATTAAATTACCTCCGTTCTGCTTTTTTTATATTCGCCCTCGTGACGAATCGCGTCTCTAAATCTGCTTTACCGCCTATTTTTCTACTCGGTTCGAGATTTTATAGGGGGAGAAGGTTTTGTGTAGGCTGTTGCGTGAGGGAGTTTAATTCGTTTCTTTTGGCGTTCGGTGTAATGTACTGTAAAAAGGTTTGTGGAAGTGTTTGGTCTTGGAATTAGCTCGTGTGGAGGAATTTTTTGTTTTTGGTTTTTCTTCTTGCGAGCGAATGCAGTGGATTTTTGTGGTACGAATAAAAAGATACGTGGATAATAGTGGCAGAATAATGGAATATAAGAATAGTAAAATTGTTAAAAATTAAAATAATAGAATTTTGTAAGATTTAAGAATTTGGGATCTCTGAAATTTGAAATTCCAAAAATTCTAAAATTTTGAGAATTGGAAACTCTGGAAATTCACTGACTCAAAAATTCTGAGAATATCGAAACTGAAAATTCACTGATTCAAAAATTTGAGAAATTTGAAAACTTGAGAATTCGAAAATTGAAAATTAGAATAGTAAAATAATACAGTATGTGAATAACGAAGCTCGAAAATATCACAGTATTACAGCAACAAAATGTTTGCAATAACACAAAGTTCCAATTGCCTTTGTTAATCCCTATTGGTCCATACACGGATATGTCCATTTCCTGCCTTGTTCAACCTGTCTGACCGTATACTACACAATTCTACTTGCTCCACTGGTTACAAGCCTATTCTACTCTATCCAGCTGCGTTACGATTCAACTACATATAATATCAGTACACACGTAGACCTGTTCTACTTGTTTCACAACATGCACACTCGTTCTACTTATCTAACTGCACCGACTCCATTCAATTCGCCTTTTCGTTAAACGATTCCCCGTCTGCCTTGAATTTCCTTCCGTCTTATATTCACTCTTCTATTAAATTACAAATTCTGCGACTTTCAAACGATATTTTCCTGAATACGTATTTCCACAGGGAAACCCAACGGCTACGCTTCGTATAATATGCAATGTAAAGTTTACTCCGGTTCATTCAAGAAAATAATAATATTCTATTGCGTACTTTTCGATGCAATATCGATTTTGAAAGATTAGCGTTACTTTAATGGTTACTCGTGATTTTAATAACACTCTTAATCATTATTTTTCGATAGAAAATTCCACGTGAATAACTCGATAGAACATTTCGATAGAAAAATCATCAGAAAGTCTAAATACTATTTTACTGTCTCACTTTCCAGCAAATTAACTTCACTCTATAACACTCAACCGCTGAAAAAGCAAAATATCTTCGACTAACAGACGTAAAAATCCTTTCCGAATCTAACATAACCATTTTCATTCCATTTCTCGAACAAGCAGACTAACAAACTCGAAATCGGCAATCTCACGCAACCATAACAGTTTCACGTAAGCAACCAAGCTCGAAAAGTCTCGCAGCGCGGAAGTTCACGCAAGAAACTCCATCACGAGTGTAACGGAACAAAATGTAGGTTACGGTTCCACGAGCCACGCGGAAATTACGCGCGGCTCTCGACGTTCACTCGTAACCTAGCCGTTTCCATAGAAACCCGGCCACGCGATTTTTCGCGCACAGGTCCCACGCACGCGATAAATCCGTCTCTGCTCTTTATCTACGTGCGTACCAGCCATTTCACGTTCAAACCTCGAGAAACTAAACTGTGCAAAATTCCAACTTCCTATCGTCCACGATTTTCCAGACACTCGATGCTCGAACTGTTGAAAAATTCGACGAAATCACCTGTCACGTGATCACTTTAATCTCGAAAATTGTTTGAAACAGAAATTTACAATTTTACACACATTTTATCGAAGTTATGAATAAATACTTTAAGTTTGCAAAAAATTGCTCAGTATGCGTTTCAACGTAAAATGGATCAATGGTAATTCAAATTTGGCGCGCTTCGAGTGATCTAGAGTGCGAAGAAATTAGGACTTAAAATTACACGAAGAAATGTATAAATTTTATATTTCTCGACTGTGCAAAGTTAGGAATAAAATATGTGAATTGTATGAACGAAGATTATTGTTTCCATTTGATTGTGAAATAAAAACTTCTCGTTGTAGACTCTTCGAGCGTGTAACGCGCGTTTGATTCGCGAAAAATTCTTAATAACGAGTACGACCGCGGCAAAGAGTTGCACCTGGTGGAAAAAAGAACGTCAATGGAGGTATCTCGCGTTCGAAACCGCGCAAAAGTTGGCGAACGTAGAAATGATACCGCGTGTGTGGCGGCTGTGATGC
>NW_017100209.1:713231-732472 GCF_001263275.1 Habropoda laboriosa | reverse complement strand
GGGATTCGTTGAAAGAAACGTGTCTTTTAGGAGAAACCAAGTGGAAAAAGCGTGTTTTGCATGTTACCGTGAAAACGAAGGAATTTGTAGAAGATTTTTAACGTACTAACGTACTAACGAATTATTCCAGAGAAGCATATTTTTCCTAAGTTCAGTATTAAAGTATTCGAGCTACTTGGGGAGTTTTGTAATGTCAGAACTTTCACTAATTTCTTATTAATTTTCCAAACTCAAATGGTTTTCTGTTAGTTTACGTGCTAACTTAAGGGACCTTACTTTGTGAGTTGTATTTACAACGAGAAACTGAAATTTCTGGAAAGATAAAAGAAAAATTTCTACGCACCTTGAGAAATGATACCGAAAGATGATTCATGTCGGAGATGAGCGAGAACAGCTCGTGAACTATAGTTTTACCAGGAAGCAATTGAAAATGATCGCGAAACGAAATATACGGCGGACTGAACAAAACTGGAACAGGGCGAATTACGAAATTAGAGATGGAACTCGATCGTTACGAGGTAGCTCGCTAACTGAGCGCGGACGTTCGTTCGTCCTCTGTTTAGGAAATTGGAGGAAATGAAATTGTATCGTTCGTAGGTAGCCCTCTGCTTGCCGCTAATTGAACGAATTCGCCTCCGCCACGTTGTCAGAATATTTAGGGAATTGCGTAGCTGACGGAATTGCATCGTTAGCAACGAATTTTATTTCTCGTTATAGGTTCGAACGTTCGACAAGAACGAAGATCTACGTTTCACACGCTTACACGCTTGCTAAATTTTTACTCGTTCATAAGAAAAAATTGACTATTATCTTACTTTTGGTGAAATTTGAGAGAGAAAGGGTTTTGAAGAGTTCTAAGACTTAATTTTAGATTTTTAATTGCAATTTCGCGTTTATTTTAAATAAGTTAAACTTTAATTCAGAATTTATTCTAAATAAGTGAAATTTTAATTTAGAGCTAATTTTACAAAATTCGGAGAAATGATATTTCCGACAAAATTTCAAGTATTAAAAATTAATTGTTCCTTGATTTCTCGGAAGAAATGATTCACACACGGGAGAGTAAAATTGAGAAGGTATCATCGTCATCGAATCGCCACTGTTTGCAGTTAGCGTGTCACGTAGCAGAATTGAGTAACTTCGGTGGATCGAGTTTGCATCTCGATTATTTTCGCCGGAAGAAGTTCCGAGATCCCGCGTATCGCACCTGCAATGCAGTGGATTCGCGGTAAACCATGGATCACCTGTCTCGAGGTCGGGAAAAGCATTAGTTTGCTGGCAAATGGCGAGGAATACAATCTGATCTCTGACGATTAGGCTATCTTAACGATGCAACAAGTCATTTGCCTGATTCACCCACTCTCTCTCTCCTCTTTGATCGTACAATTTCCAATTAATAAACACGGGATGCATTTCTGACAGATATCGATAGTAGGTTATCTCGCAATTTTATCTAACTGAAATTGTTGTTGAATAAAATTCGAACCTCGTTTCTTTGAATTGAAACGTCAGCTATACTCTCTCTCTCTCTCCCCGTTTCATTGAAATTTCAGATGGATACGAGAGAAAAGAATTTCCTGAAATGGGGATATTTCCGGTATTACCGTGAAAGGAGTAGCTATCTCTATTCTATGTTTTAGGAAATGCTTTTCATATTACTGTGAAAGAATTTTTCCATCACGTCGAGATACTTATTGTAAATATTATACGAATAATATCAATGTTTACAAAGAAGTTTAAGTAATTTTTCAGTAATTTCAATAACATAGAAAATCCATTTTCAATCATCAAATTCGTGCTTCGAAAATGAAATAAAAAATTACTAAAGAATATTTCCAAGAATTCGTATCGATATAATTTCAACGATGTTAAGTTACTCAAACTGGCCTAAAAATTGCAACTTAACGAGAATCGTACGAAGTTTAAATTAAGAAGAAAAAACTCGAATCATTCGAACGATCAATTAGGTTTAGAACAACCCTATCACTTTCTCCACTTTTTTGAAACAAGGAAAGTTGAAAGAAAAGAAGCACGTAGAACTATTTACAGTGGAAAAAATGAAGCAGCGAGGGGAAACGACAAGTAGAGCGCGTTTCACATCAAAGCAAACCCTTCGAAATGAAGTTACCTCGTAACCAGATTCGAGCGTTCCCAACTCTGACGTTTTCCCGCTGTCGTCCTGCTCGAGATTTAATTATGAGCACTGTCTCCATCGAATTTACGACCTCTCCCTCATCCATCGTTCGTTTAATTAAAAGCATTCCGGACAGGCCGTTTCTCTGTTCGTCATCGCCGCTTAATATTCGGCCGGAAAGTGTGATCGATCCATTAACGCAATTAAGAACACCGGCAAAAGTAATTCCTTCCTCCTACCAAGGAACTTCTCATCCTTGGCTTTTCTCGGATTAAGCGTGCTTTTCCACTTGCGGTCGACAATTTCCATTTCATCAAACATTACACAGTGCTGATCAATTCTCCTCGTTCGCATAATAAATTCAATTTAATTTGTAAGAAAACTATAAAATAAATTTTTTTTTTAAATATAAAATCTATATTTTTATTAAATACGATATTTGAAAATTTTCAAAAATATAAAGTTTCTCAAAAATAATTCAGAAGAATTTAAGCATAGAAGAAATTTTGTAAACTTTCTCTTCTCGATTAATCAACGAGAGAAAATCGAGTTTCAGGTAAATTTTCCTGATTTTTGACGTATCGAATAAATACCAGGTTGGACGAGATCCTCGAACGAGCTTAAAAAATTAGAACACATGTTACGTGGTCGTTTCACGTGGAAATTTATCGACGTTTCGATCGAGAGAGCGTAGAGGAACGACAAACAAACCGTTCTGTAGGTCGATAGAAAATAAAGGAAGAGGGAACGAGCATCGAGAGAAAAATGGACGTCCAATTATTTCACGTGAAATCTGTCCTTCGTTTCTGCGTTCATCGGAAAACTAGAAGCTTCCAACGATCTTTCGAGGAAAAATTTGATTCGCAGCAATTTACATCGTCGACTCTCTTGTCGATACTTAAACGGACACACACTGTGTGATCTTCGTTTCCCTTGCACGTCGCTTCCATGCAACCTGGATCGGGGGAAAAAAGAATAATCGTTTACCGTGCACGTACAAAAAAAGGCAAATTCCTTGTCGATAAAGCGATCGAGCTGCTCGCACGAACGAGAGATCTGATATCTAGCGACAGGATTTGTTTCGTTCGCTTATGGAACGAGTGTTCGAGCAAGAAGATCAAAGCGGAGACGGTTAATGGGATAATAATTGTGTTTCTATCATGTTTGTGAAGTTCGGGCAGCTTTTATTCGGTCCTTCGAAACGGCGAAAAATGGATGGAGTTTGTCTACTCCTCTTTGTCGAAATTTATCGAGTAGCTATAAATTTCGAGGTGAGAAAATTTAGCGTTCAGGATTTTGGTGGTTATCTGAGAATATAATATTAATTTGAAAGTATAATAGGAAGAAATTTATATTGTTGGACAGTGGAATATTAAATTTGGTGCAAAATTAATTTATTAACTTTATGAAAAAAAGTTATGAATTTGTAAATTTGATATTTTAATTTTGCAAGAATCGACATTATTTATTTAGCGTTTTATTTACGCGATAAGATAGGAGTTTATTAGTTTCGTTAGATATGAAATAGTCATAAAATAAATTCAATATCAGAGAAAATATATGAAAAATTTCAAATTAATTTCAATTGCTGGAAGAAAAGTAACGAAAAGGCAACCTCTCAAAGTCATTTCAATATCCTATTCGACAAGTCTGAAGAACAACGATGACTAAAATTCAAATGTTTATTTCCCTAAACCTTCAAAATAATTTCGAAATATTTTATTCGAAGCGGAGTATTCCAAGTCAGTATCGATAATTGAAGAAATTATTTGATTGTATTTAAAAGAACCGAAAGGAGAATATTTAAAGTCTGATATTAAATGTCTAGCAAGTACCAGTAATTGGTAAAATGATTTATATTTGTTTTAAAAGGAAAATTTCTAATAGGTATTAGTTAAAATGAATTGTTATTCAGTCTATTGTATTGAAATTCTAATTGATTCTAATGTATACAAGTGTTACAAGAAGGCTGAGTGTGTACAGGGTGGACATAGGCTAGCTAGTAGCCCCCGACCACTCTATGAACTTTAACGTCTATACTCGAAAGTGTATCGTCAACACTAACACGTTACCCAGATTATCCAAAAATTGAAGAAGTTACTTTTAAAATTGAACATTCTACGGTGTTTCGAGAGATTTGATAATCATAGTCGAACCTTAAACGAACGTTCAAACGAAGAAAATTTTCCAAAAATCATTTCGTACGTTATTAATCGATAAAACAAAAATTCATTGTTGAAAAATAAATATTTCCTGAAAATCTTCATCTTCCATACAAGATTCAAGATTTTCCCTAATTAAGAGTAATTTCAAAAGATTATCTGTATAAGCTATTATTTCAATACGCGATGCACTGACTCTAGTATTTACTAAAATTCAAAAATTCTCGTATAAATTCCGAAAATAGATTATTAATTACGGTAAACTACTGAGACGGTTTAATTAAGGGTGGGCATGGTGCTGCTTTAGTTTGAAATGATTTATAAACACATAATTAACAGAGGAAAAACCGTGAAACGGCAAAACGTCTACATTCTAATTGTTATAACATGTAAACAGAACTTTAAATTTAGTGTAAACAGAAAAAATATATAATACAATTTATTTCACGGTATTGCAACAAATAAACGTTGAATCAATATTTAATTCGTATAAAAACAATTATTTAACGTAATAATTTTACCTTCACTATGGCTATTTTAAATTTACGACCAAGGGTCAACCTGATTTCTAATCCTTACGAACTTTAAATTCAGTCTAAACTGAGAAAATATATAATACAATTTATTTCACGGTATTGCAACAAATAAACGTTGAATCAATATTTAATTCGTATAAAAACAATTATTTAACGTAATAATTTTACCTTCACTATGGCTATTTTTAATCTACGACCACAGGTCAACCTGATTTCTAATCCTTACGAACTTTAAATTCAGTCTAAACTGAGAAAATATATAATACAATTTATTTCACGGTATTGCAACAAATAAACGTTGAATAGATTCTTAATTCGTATAGACACATTTATTTAAAATAATAATTTCACCTTCACTATGGGTATTTTAAATTTACGACCAAGGGTCAACCTGATTTTTAATCCTCCGAACTTGATTTCACAACGAGAAAGTAATAAGATCGTTGAAACGTACTTATTTGTCAAAGAAACTTGCAAAAATGTATAAATAATAATATGTAATGTTTTAACAAATTTTTGGAAGTATAAATTAATAATAAAATTGTGAAAATTAATAAATTATACGTTATTATAACATTAATAGAATTATGACTAAACCGAAGTTCGAAGTTGAGTATTTAAAGTCTGATATTACGTGCCTAGCGAGTGCCGGTAATTGTTAAAAATTGTTTAATAATTAGTAATAGAAATTATAATTGATTCTAATGTATACAAGTGTTACAAGAAGGCTGAGTGTGTACAGGGTGGACATAGACTAGCTAGTAGCCCCCGACCACTCTATTCACATCTCAGAACCTTCAGGTCAAAATACGCCGCGAAGTGTCTAGGGCCCAGTATAAAGGGTAAATGATTTCGCGGGACATCGGCGGGTCCTTATATACCTGCGGTACCCTCTCCCCAAAGTCATTAGCAAAATCGTCGGTTAGGTCAGGCGGGAAATTTTCGCGGGAGATTTTCGCGGGAGATTTCCGATATCGTAACACGGTATAATTTATCAATTTTCACAATTTAGTTAAAAATTTATACTTTTGACAGTTTGTTATAACATTGCACATAACAATTTATACGTTTTTACAATATTCTTCAATGGAAACATAGGTTTTAGCGTTCTCGTTACTTACTCGTGGTTAAATTAATTTCGTAGGGATTAAAAATCAGGTTGACCTGTGGTCGTAGATTAAAAATAACCATAGTACAGCTAAATTTATCGTGTTAAATAATTCTTTTTACACGAATCAAAAATGTATTCAACGTTTGTTTGTTATAATATCGTGAAATGAATTATTTGTGCAGTTCTGTGCATTTTCTGTGCAGTTCAACCTAATTTACTTAAATTTACATTGCGAGACAGTATACTGTAACAAGTAGTAACAAGCAAACGTTGAATAAATTCCTAATTCGTATTAAAAAAATTATTTAACACAATAATTTCAGCTTTATTATGATTATTCTTGATAAATGACCACAGGTCAACTTGATTTTTAATCGTTATAATCTTTAAATTCAGTGTGAATAGAGAAAATGTGTAATATAATTCATTTCACGATATTATAACAAACAAACGTTGAATACATTTTTGATTCGTAGGAAAAGAATTATTTAACACGATAATTTTAGCTGTACTATGGCTATTTTTAATCGACGACCACAGGTCAACCTGATTTTTAATCCCTACGAAATTAATTTAACCACGAGTAAGTAACGAGAACGCTAAAACCTATGTTTCCATTGAAGAATATTGTAAAAACGTATAAATTGTTATATGCAATGTTATAACAAATTGTCGGAAGTATAAATTTATAACAAAATTGTGAAAATTGATAAATTATACCGTGTTACGATATCGGAAATCTCCCGCGAAAATCTCCCGCGAAAATTTCCCGCCTGACCTAACGGACGATTTTGCTAATGACTTTGGGGAGAGGGTACCGCAGGTATATAAGGACCCGCCGATGTCCCGCGAAATCATTTACCCTTTATACTGGGCCCTAGACACTTCGCGGCGTATTTTGACCTGAAGGTTCTGAGATGTGAATAGAGTGGTCGGGGGCTACTAGCTAGTCTATGTCCACCCTGTACACACTCAGCCTTCTTGTAACACTTGTATACATTAGAATCAATTAGAATTTCTATTACTAATTATTAAACAAATTTTAACAATTACCGGCACTCGCTAGGCACGTAATATCAGACTTTAAATACTCGACTTCGAACTTCGGTTTAGTCATAATTCTATTAATGTTATAATAACGTATAATTTATTAATTTTCACAATTTTATTATTAATTTATACTTCCAAAAATTTGTTAAAACATTACATATTATTATTTATACATTTTTGCAAGTTTCTTTGACAAATAAGTACGTTTCAACGATCTTATTACTTTCTCGTTGTGAAATCAAGTTCGGAGGATTAAAAATCAGGTTGACCCTTGGTCGTAAATTTAAAATAGCCATAGTGAAGGTGAAATTATTATTTTAAATAAATGTTTCTATACGAATTAAGAATCTATTCAACGTTTGTTTGTTGCAATACCGTGAAATAAATTGTATTATATATTTTCTCAGTTTAGACTGAATTTAAAGTTCGTAAGGATTAGGAATCAGGTTGACCCTTGGTCGTAAATTTAAAATAGCCATAGTGAAGGTGAAATTATTACGTTAAATAATTGTTTTTGTACGAATTAAATATTTATTCAACGTTTATTTGTTGCAATGCCGTGAAATAAATTGTATTATATATTTTCTCAGTTTAGACTGAATTTAAAGTTCGTAAGGATTAGAAATCAGGTTGACCTGTGGTCGTAGATTAAAAATAGCCATAGTGAAGGTAAAATTATTACGTTAAATAATTGTTTTTATACGAATTAAATATTTATTGAACGTTTATTTGTTGAAATACCGTGAAATAAATTGTATTATATATTTTCTCAGTTTAGACTGAATTTAAAGTTCGTAAGGATTAGAAATCAGGTTGACCTGTGGTCGTAGATTAAAATTTTTCAATTGCATTACGCATTATTGCAATAATTTCTATCGTTACATTTAATTCTAATTGTTTAGCAGCTTTTCTGCTGCTATCGACCCAACATTGTACTGACACTTGTGGAATCGACCCTACATTTTACTGACACTTGTGGAATCGACCCTACATTTTTTTTTTTTTTTTTTACGTGGAGGTAAATAAGTATTAACATTAGATTGTTTCCTCGATATGGCCTTGGTGGTCATCAGTGATTGGAGTGCCTCAAATGTTTAGAATAATTAAAATAAAATAAATGTTGTCAACTAAAAATTTTGAACGTCATAGCTAGCTAGACATTATTTGCAATTGAAAAAAAAAAAATTATAAAGCATAATACTACAATCCAATGCTTAAAATGTATTTTCTTGTGGCCGCCTGGCAGCAACCTGTAAATCTGGCGTGACAGTGAACGTGTTAATAAGTAAATGTTGTTCAAATTATATCGTGTTTGATATCATTTTCATCAGGAAAATCTCACCAACATGTTAAAAAAAATTCCAGATGAAAAAAAAGTAAAGTTAAAGAAATTATATTTTTCTATTATGATTTGTTGAGCCGTGTAATCTCGTAAAGGAAACCGACTGGTGTAGCGTTACACGCTTGACTGATGGGCGCAGCAATGACGCAGACCTAGGCGTAGGACCATCTATACTGTCACTTGTAGAATCCAAACTTACTGACTCTTGTAGAGAATTTACTGTACTATGTATTCAACTAGCTCTGTATACCAAACACCTGTTCTGCTTGTCTAGTCAGGTATGTATGTATCTATTGCACTTCTCCGTGATGACAGAGTCCATTCTACTCGCCTGTCTATAAGCGTAATTAGGTTACTATCCAATTAATGATTACACATTACTGTTACAATGTACCTCAAAATTTACAGATTTTAACTTTCAAATCTGCAATTCACTGCAATTGTAAATTACTCTATTGCAACAAATCCTCCATTATGGGTTCTCTTTATTTTACAAAAATAAATAATCCCTCAAAAATTATCATTTAGCCAAAGCACACGCAAAACTACATCCATTTCACAATTGATAACTTACGAACCATTATTTTTCACATCTCACTTTTAACTCACTATCAAATTGCAATTGATAATTGAACTTCAAAAGTTCCCAAAAAATCATCACCAAATGTCAAACATTTTTAACCAGAAAACAACTCACGTCTACCTTACGATCAATCACTTCCAAGTCACTTTAAACTTCTTATCGACTTGAATTAACAACTCAACCATTCCTCGTTCTGACCTCTTTCAAAAATCATCACCAAGTATCAGTGTTCCCACCGAAAACCACACAGAAATATTAACCAAATCGGTGTTCAGAGAACACTACTCCCGTCAGCACGAACACAACCGATAACTTACCCGACAGCCTCGCTGTAGAAGACGCTGAAGAGCACTATGCCCACCCCAGCGCCGGCTTGCACGACCATCTCGACGAACTCTCGCCGTTTTCTGAAGTAATGGCCCAGCACCAGGCCGGCAGTTTCTCTCACGAGGCCAGCTCCGGTGCCCAGCACCACGCCGTAGCTGTTGCATTTTGCAAAGATGGAATCGTTTCAGTTCACAGACCTGGTTACTGTACCGCCATGGAAAACGGCTTGACGATTCTAAACCAGACGGTGGCGCGGGGAGAGACGCGGAGAGGAGGGACACGTTTTCGACAGGGCTTACGCGAGATACGCGAATCACAGGTGAAGTTTCGAGCGACTTACGGATTTACGACTGCAGCTTGTTTCGCCGAGAAATCGGCGAACGAGCTTGCTTACTCGATGTAAGAGATTCACGGGGACGTAGACGTCGTTTATGCGCGGGGAAAATGCGCTACGAAGTGGAGAACGATCGTTTTTTCCGGATTTTCTGAAGTGGCGAAGAGGATAACAGCGGAGGTTACGGTTTCAGGAGATATCTGGGAATTTTGAATGAGAAGCGAGTCTGTGGTATTAAGAGTAGCTTCCTGAAGGGAATACGAAAGCTGAGCGAAATTTGGATCCCTTGGAATTGGGGAAATTAAGAATCTTTGCAACATTCTGGATTGAATATGTTACAAAAGGTGGTTAATATTTTTTGGTGTAATTTAAAAAGGTATTAGCTAGGGTTTTAGGAGATATTTGAGAATTTTGAACTGTGAAAGGAACTACAAGAAGTGGATCCCTTGGAATTGGAGGAATTACTTGAAAAATGTTTAATCATCGCAAAATTCTAGATTAAATAAATTACGAAGGATAGATAATATTTTTGGTATAATTTAGAAATTATTTCGCGACGTTCTTGCAATTGGGGAAATTATTATAAATTATGAATCGTTGCAAAATTCTAGATAAGTTACAAAGGATAGATGAAATTTTTTGGTATAATTTATAACAGTTCTTGCAGGAAGTTTTCTGCATTTTTTGCATTAATTTAGGCTATTTGTCACGTATATATTTTGGACCAATCTCTGGTAATTCGTTTTTTCCTTATACAGAATTCAGGAGCGAGGCTTTCAACGAAGACTGATCGCCTTCGATTCGGCCATCGAAGGGCCGTATCTCAAGGGATCCACAGGTCCATTCTCTCCTATTCTCGCCCGTTTCCCGTCATTTTTCAGATCCTGCGAGACTCCATTCGAATTCTCCTCGATTTTTATATTCCAGACAAACGAACAGCATCGTATAGTCTCTTAATTCGTCGTACAATCATTTTGAAAGTGAAATTTCTTCAATTTACAGCTATAAAATACACACTAAATAATGAAACTTCAATTTTTCACAGTACTTCCTAAAAAAAGCAAGAAAACTGTGACATCCCACAGAAAAAAACTCTAAAATTTTATACACAGACTAAGAAAGTCTCAATCTCCCACATTTTAATAAAGTATCAGGTAACGAAAAAGGCAGAACCGCGCGAAACTTGTTTGTTTACCTGGATACTTCGTGATGTAATTTCACACAAACCTTTTTTCATCTAATTATTCAACCTCTTACAGACACTACATCAACTTCGTCCAACTTTGAACAGATTCAATACAGAATTTTCGTCTCGAATAAAAATTCTAACTGAAAAACCAAAAGAATAAAAAGGTGGACAAACTTTTGCACCGTCTCGATAGTTGCTCTCTCGACTCGGGAACAAAATTCTCGAGGATTCGACCAATTGTAGAAAAGCTCGATCATTACGATGAAAACGCGGTTTGGAAGTGCTCGCAGGAGTTACCGGAAAAGCGGCACGCCGTTGTGCATTTTAAGCGACTTAAAACGGGCGCTTGTTGCGTTCCAGGCGAATTATTAATCCTTTGGCGAGAGCGGAAGCTTCTCTCCCGCCGGAAGTTCAAGGAGTCGTGGGGATCGCGGGCCGTTTAAAAGTTGAAGCGAAGGGACGAGGCTGCGGAGGGTGGAGGCAAATGGGAAACGGGATCCGCGAATTAATTTTTTTTTTTCAGAATTAAACCGGTGGAAAGTTTTTAATTAAACAAGCGAGGCGCAGGATCTTGGAAAATTCGCAGGAAGCTACGCAGGAAGAAGGGATCATTGTCATTTTTCCTGATTATCCTTTGAGTCTTAAGATGAGGAAGAAGGGTGGCGAATTTGGTAGAATTAAGAGTAACAAAAGTAACTTTCGCAATTTTCAGAACTGACTTGGTTCTTGTTCTGATGGACGAGAAGTCTAACTTTCGAATTAAAAGAATAGGACTTGGTAGATGATAAGTGTTAACTGTGAAAAACTTAAATAATGTCTAATTCCAATTTTAATGTTACAAGGCAAAGGGTTAAGTAGAAGTGCAATTTTGAAGTAAAAAGGATACTAAATTCTCTGACTACAATCTTTCTTTCATTAGAAATTTTGGTATTTAAATAAATACCATAAATTTTACTATCACAAAGCAAAGGGTTAAGCAGAAGTGAAATTTTTGAAATAAAAAAGGCACCAAATAATATTTTCCGAAACTGCTCTACCTTTCGTTAGATTTAAATAAAAATGAAAAGACATAAACAAAGCCTAATTCCAATTTCACAATTACAAAGCAAGAAGTTAAATGCAATTTGTGAAGTAAGGAAAGATACAATTCTCTCGGAGACGAATTGTCAGGATGAATTATCGAGACAGAGAGGTTTCTTACTCACCTAAGGAGAACCTGGTGCAGCTCCGCGGCGAACGAGGTGAAGAGAGACGCCAATGCCAGCACGAGACCGCCGATCACAGCCGTAAGCCTTGTACTTCCCCGGCGACACGCGCCCACGACCAATGGTGCCGATCCACGGGAAACCGCAGTGCTCAAGGCGCCCACCCACACTGAAACGTTAATTCGATGGTTACTTCTGCTGCCAAACACGACGATTGCTCTTTGGAATCTTTCTCCCTTGAGTGTTTCACCGGAAAGAACGAGTATTTCCTTGTACGGAGCCGTTGCTCCCTTTCAACTGTTTCCACGTGAGAATTCAGTTAAGCTCTCTCACAGTGGGCAACTTCTTTTTCTCCTTTTCGCGAATTTTTTTAACCACGAGGAACTGCCTTTTGAACTTTCTCACAGTGAGGTACTTTTGTTATTCTTTTTGGGAATTTTTTAATCGCAAGGGATTGTTTTTTGAACATTCTCACAGTGAGGAACTTCTGTTTTCCTTTTTGGGAATTTTTAATTACGTGGAATTGTGATTCTGAGCTTCCTCACGGTGAGGAACTTTTCTTTATCTTTTTGGGAATTTTTTAATCGCAAAGACTTTGTTCTATACAGATATTTATCAAACATATTAAACTTCTTGCACTTGAATAAGTATTACATACGTACATACTCGTTTCTTCTACGTTCAGAAATAAGATGTAATGTTTCGTCCATTATGCTTTGTTATATTCGAGCAGAGAGAAGAAACGGAAGCGTTTCTGCTGCTCGCGAATAGAAGAAAATCGTGTTCCTTCGTTCCATCTGGCCTTTACCTACAGAACTCATCAGATAAGCTTTCTTACAGAATGCTATCTCTTAAAGAGCCAGAAAATGTGCAAAGACTCTCCTATAAGTAAATTCGAGTAACAAAAGAAGCCCAAGAAGAGACCATAAACAAAAGAATATTAAATTAACACGATCTTCCGCGGCACATAATTATACCACAAATTCAATTCTCTTTAAAAAGCAAAAAATTCACGTTGCATCAAAATTTCACTATTCACTCGAAATATCATTCTCACCGGCAAACTTCTACGAATCTTTAATTAGGCACAATAACGATTCAGGAATCGCCGACTGGCGGGCGCATTATTGACGATGGAAAATCAAATTAGTCGAAATTTCCAAAAGTAGCTTCTGCCATTTTGCGCGACGAAGGATGGAGAAGTGGAAGCATCGAACAATAAAATTCCAAACGTTGTCCTGCCACGAGCTCTCCTCTCTCTCTCTTTCTCTATGAATTTCCAAGCTGAATGGACGTCGCGCGAAATAATGAAAAAGAATCTCCACCTCTCTGCTCTCTCTCTCGTCGCGGCCTTTTCATCGGGCAAACTAATTAGAAAAGCGTAACGCAAGCAACCCTGGACCACGTTTAATTACTCGAATTGGCCGCCGCTGGTCCTCCTAATTAACCGTAAAATAGGAAGTAACGTTGAGTATTATGGCGAACGGCGGCTGAATGCGCCGCTCATAGACGAGATCGAGATCGCGTTAAACTCGAGGACGCAATTAGGCGACTCTTGTGCCCAGGACGACGTTTCGCGATCATCTTTGCGAGTGATTATCGGCCTGAGAATTGTGTTACAGAGAAAGTTTGTTTTGGGTCCAAGTGCCACTCGCTCGGTGGCTCTTCAATTTTTCGTTTCGATCCAAGTGTCTTTATTTCCTTTATTTTTAGGTAATTGCAGATTTCCTGAGATTCGTCTTAACGTAACAGTCCTTTCGAAGGAAAAAATCCCACCGGAATAATTCCACAAAAATTTGACCTTAAAAAAATAAAGAAATAAAAAAAGGAACTACAGAAACCTTGGAAAATCTTGGGTGATTACGAGATACCCGATGTAACAAAATTCCAGAGATTTATCATAACGTAAACATCACTCACAATTGAAAAATCTTTTGTAAAATCCTTCCAAAATACTTCTACAAAAATTCAACTCTGCAATCACATCTTTAAGAAAAGAATCTTGAAGGAAAGAAAGAAGAATTCCTTTAGCCCGAATTTCATATTGAAAAAAGTATCACCTTCGTCAACCACTTTTCACCTGAAACTTCCCACGTGAAAGTTTATTCTATCAAGACCACTTCGATCCTCTGTTTCGCCCTTTATCGAAGAGAAAAATCCAAAATTCCAAGATGTTCGAGCGGATGTTGCAGGCAAAGGAGGAGCAGAAGCTCAGGAGGAACAAGAGTTTTGCATTATTCATCGAGCGGGTGGAACGTGCTCCCTTTTGTTCCTCTTAGAGGTCCCACGTTCCGCCATTTTTCTTTCAGCGATGGGCGCTGGGAGAGTACGAGGCCAGGCGTAACTTGGACAATAATTTTCGCCGGTATTAAACGGCGCAGAGGCCGCGACGTGTCTCATCGATTTCTAGTTAGGCCGTGAGATATTGGCCCGGGCTTGATAACGCCGATAAGCGACCGGCACCGATGCAGTTGGAAAGTTAATGAGCGTCCCACGTCCCCGGCCTTTGTTCCCACCATTTTGGATCACGCGCGCGTGAAATTATCGTTCTCCGTTATTTGATGAATTACGGCGAAAGTATGGGATAAAATACAACGAGGCTTTAAACGATTTGCTAATTAATAATAGCAGATTGCGATGTTTTTCGGGTACAGAAATCTTTTTAACCTGATTTCAAGTTTTTCGAGAGTTTAACGTGGAATGTGAAAAGTACTGTGAATTATTGAAATTGAAGCCTTTTTAATTTAGCAAATGTAACTCAAATGTGCAGTATATTATTATTAATAAAACTGCAAAATTGCAGTTTTCAGAAATTCCCGAGTTTTTACATTTTTTTTTAGTTTGAAATTTTGTTCAAAATTTCGTGACCCTTTTTCAGATTTTAACCGAATTTGACGAGGACGACTTAAATTTCCCTCATTTTCAAAGGAAATTTAACCGAAATTTAACCTAAAATTAAATAATTCATACACGAAATACTGCTAGATTTCCTAGTCGAATAAATCGATTCCATAAACTAAACTTCATTGTTTCAACAGATGCGAAGAATAGAACGATAAATACGAAGGAAATATCGAGGATCCATCGTAAATATCTTTGTGCATAAAATTAAGCAGAATTTCTAGACATTAGCCGAATTCACGGAGACCTTAAGCTAGTGGAAATTAGTAAGCCACTGTAAAGGAATCTCCTTAGAAGAGATTGCGAGCACAGATGAGGGCCAGATTCCCGAATAACTTGCTGAATTATGTATTTTTAGGTGATGTAGGTGGGCACATAACGGCGGGACACGTTCTACGTGTCCTTAATTTCCACGAAACCAACCTGAAATCCTGTAATCCGGCTCTAGCCAGATGTGTCCTCGGATTTGCACGTGTCTACAACGCCTTAATTGTTATTTCAACGGGGCAAGAAAAGTTTCACTTCCGACACGCATAATTACAACTTCAAACTGGATCCGACGTAAATTGAAATCAATTATCAGCGGGTAAATTAAAATTCACGTAAATTGAAATGGTCGAAAATGAAAAAACAAACAGAAGTATCGCTGACTGTAATTATAATTTTCCAGGAAATTGAAAAAATGAATTTCACACTTCTGATCGAATTCGAAAAGCTTCGTTTGTTTCACCGTGTATTTTCGATCAACTGAAATTTGCATATCACTTTTCATCGAGCAATTAAGTCTCTCTGATGAACTTCGATCTTAAAATTCACGAAAATTAAAATTACATTAATTTCTATAGATAATTTAAGAAAGGGGGTTGCTGCTTATAATTGTAATTCTCCGGGGAATTTCACGAAATCGCGATGTCCAGAAAATGAATTTCATACATTTTGATCGAACACACGTCTCGGAGATGCATTTGAAAAAGCTTCGTTTGTTTCACCGTTGTATTTTCGACGAAACTCCACTTGAATTGAAATTCATTTGCATATTACTTTTCATCGAACAGTTAAACCACTCTGGTGAACTTCAATCGATGTGTTTGAATTCGATAAGCACGCTTCGCTGTTTTCCGCTCTATTAACCGGTCGATTTTCTGAAAAATGTTGTCGCAACAGTTTCGACAGCCCTATTCATGGGGCTAAGCGGAGGGAAACTCGGTGTACGTGACCAATCCTCCTTTCCCCTAGCGCGGGTTGATTAAAATCTCGAGATTAGACGTTTCGCGATGAAAACCGGGTCGAAGCACGATAAAGTGCGGCGACGTTTAATTTAAAAATTCAATGGACAGCTCGAGGCTTTTCAAATTCTAGTGGAATTCCTCCCGTTAATTTCTCAATACGAATGAAATTTCTTATATTCCTCCGGTTTATTTCTAAATACGAACGAAATTTCTTATATTCTCGGCGTTAATTTTTTAATAGGAAAGAAATTTCTTGTATTCTTCGCGTTAATTTTTTGATATAAAGGAAAATTCTTCTATTCTTCGCGTTAAAATTCTTACATTTCCCTAATTTTTTCAAATATAAAAATTGACACTGATTCGAGCACACTTCCTTCATATTTTACCACTGCAAAAATATCCGTATAATTTACAAAAATCAAATTTGGACACATTAACTTCCAAAAGTATTCAAATTTCATCTTCACTCAATATTTAAAAAAAAATTAAGCTCTTCGAAATTACAATTTCTACCTTCCAATTTTTAACGATACACTATTATTTTCCAACTATCTTCAAAGATCAAGTGATAGAACCAACGATAAAGCAGACTAAAGTCTCCAAAGAACACCTTTCAAAATCACTGCTCGTTATTACGTCCTAAAATGTAGGAAATTATCAATCACAAAAGGTACTGAAATTACGACTCGGCGCTCGGTTGAAAATCGGCAATAGGCGCGATATTACAGTGTTTTCGTCGAGAATCGTTCGAAACGAATTATTGCAAGCGGATCCCCGTGTCGTTGTTCCCGAATCGAAAAGTTTTATCAAGCGAAAGTTTTATCAGCGCGGCCGGAATTCCCGTTAATGAAATCTTCAATTTACGTGGCCGGTAGAGCGCAAGGTGAGCGAATCGTAAATTATTGAAAGGCAAGCCACGTGCACCATCGATTTCCCGGTTTTGGCTCGCGAGATACGCTCGTTCGCTGACGATTCAGGAAGGACCGGCCATAACCACGCTTCCGGTCCCTCCTTCATGCCAACTTTACGCGACTCGAAACGTCGTCGTTTCTTAAACTTCGGCCCTGGCAACCCCTTCGAACGGGAATCGTCTGTCGATAATCGAACAGTCTTCGAAAACTGTACAGTGTGTCTTAAGAAACTGGAGGAAGATTTTTTTAGCAGGCTCAACCCTTTGGTTACAAGGTGAGACGTATTTCAGCGCTCGAACGAAAATTGATCTGATAAATTACAAACGCGACGATTGGTAGATAAATATGAAATTCTTGGAGTATAGAAAAATTTATTTTTCGTGTTATATTTTATGATAATAAAAATATTTGAAACTTCTTTAAATTCACTAAAAAGAAGAGGATTTGTGAAATGATGCAAAAATCCCAATAAAAATTTGATATTCTCTTACACAGAATAAATCTAAAAAAGGAGGACTTATGACACTTTAAGAATGATATTAAAATGATGCAAAAACCCTACCAAAAATTCGAAATTCGTTGAAATAATCTAAAAATAACTACACCTAACTAGCTTCCTCCAGAATGGCACAGAAAATTCGACCAAAGTTCCAAACTCCCTAACTCAATGGAAACATAATTGCACCTGATTACATTCCTTAAGCTTCCTCGAGGTTCTCCTCGTGAAATTACAGAATTAACCAAGAATGTTCCTTTCTTCGCCGTAGCAATAAAATACCTAAGAACATGCTTCAGCTATACAACGGTTAGTATTTAGTGCGATTACGGCAGTTAAGAGGCGCCCGTAGAATGTTCAATCGGATCAACGAGCCGGATCGTCTCTCATTCTTCGTATTAAAGCTCGGCCAAGAAAGGGAAGAAAAGTTTGGTCAACGAAGGGGGGCCATATAGCGAATGGAAACGTGAAATATCACGGCGATAATTCCGATAAGATTGCCCTCGTGTCCTCTTCCCCGCTGTCCCTTGCGCGAACTTTTCTATTAAAAAGTCGCCGTTCCCTCATAACTCCGCTACCTGCTGATCTCGAGTTCCTCGCGGCTTCCGGTTCGAATGGCAAAGGAGAATGAGCGGAGCAATTGGAAAAGGAAAGTTCCACGCCGATGGCACGACTTTATAAATGCCATAAACCGTGTAGAAAAAGTCGAAAGAAGAGGTCGTAATAGCTCTGGCCTTTTGAAGATTGAAAGTTTAAAGGATCCTGGGGAGAAACGCGGTTAATTCTGTAATTGCGGTGAATTGATTTGATTGCAGTTGGAGAACTGGGAAAATCGTGGTAACGGCGAAGCTTAGAAATGTTGCAAACAGTGGAAAAAATTGGAAGGAGGAGGAAATTATAGTTTGAATCTCTTATAGATTGAAGATAAGGAATATCTCTTATAGATAAGGAAATCTGGAAAAATTTTTTACACTTCACCGCCTTCATTCTCCCATAATTTAATTTAAGATTAATCTAAATTAATAATCAATTATGGGAGAATGAAGGCAGCGAAGTGTAAAAATTGTAAATCTAACGTTCCAAAAATTTAAAATTTGGAAAGAAATTAATAAACATAATTATCCCAATCTCCAAGTTTAAAATCCGCTGCAAAAAAGTGACTCGAACACTGTCAACCCCCGAAAGGTAGAGAACCAAAGAAAGAAGAAGCTCTATTACAATCGCCCAGCAATAATTCCAATTACCAAGTGAATTAAACGTCTAAACGAGGGAACAGTAAAAATGGTAACGGCAAAGTTTAAAAAGGACAAAATTGCCCAGGGAGGGAAATTGAATTCCGTGGAATCCAAGGTAGCCCTGTAATCGAATTTCACGGAACCGGAGGATCGCCTTGTGCTCAGGTTCCGCGAATCGAGTTCCATTTCGAAGATGAAGGAGAGAAATGTGACGAGAGGAAGTGTAACAGTGAAGGCTGCACGGCAAGATTTCAGATGATTTACGAGTCGAAATCCTGAGCGGACGCTTTGTTACCATGAAAAAGAGAGAGAGGAGCTTTTGAAAACTCGTATAAGGCGCATCGTATTAAATAAACGGAACAAGAGTGGCAGAGGACACGGCACAGCAGTGTTCTGAATGCACTCATTAAACCCTTTCCACGAGTCACCCGGAGTTGGGAAAGTCTCTCTATCCCTTCAACTTTCTTTCGCGACCCTCGACTTTTCCTCACTGCTC
>NW_017100209.1:708137-713190 GCF_001263275.1 Habropoda laboriosa | reverse complement strand
CAGAGACACTCTAGCCGGTTACTTGTCCCTATTTTCACCACTCGAATCCTTATTTTCTAAACATTGCCTTCGCACTTTCCTTGAGAACTTTCCTACGGTTTCACGTGGCTTCCTTCCATGTTTCTTCCTTTCGACGTACAATGCGTGTTACGCTGCGAGAAAATTTGTTCGTTCCCTTAAACGGCGACTATTGTGAAACTAAATTTATAATTTAGCGAATTTTACCGAATTTTATGATTCAGATCGATATTTGCAACGAACCTGCCGATATGTGCCTTCTCATTTCACAACTTTTTTCTATTTTTTGTAAGACTATTATGTCATCGCTATAGTACTTCCTTGGATTTTCGTCAAAGTGACACACTCTGTAGGAAAATTATAATTAACTGAAATATCACTGTTCGTCATGAAAGAACAAAGGAAAACAAAGAGAAAATGGTTGAAAGATCATCGAACACCATTCGTGCATTAGGTAATCGTCTTCTATCGAAGTTCCTAATCCATCGGCTGGTTTGATCCGGAAACCACCGTAACCGGAAGTGAGCGACTTAACCGAGAAGCCTTGAACCAATCCTCTCGAGGAAGACGGTTCCCTGCGAGCACGTAGGGAACGTCGGCATCTGTTTCGTGGTTGAACGACTCACTTGTTCGTTTAATTGACGCAAATATTTTCCATCGATTTCACGCTGTTTATAGAGCAACGAGAGAGGAAGCGGAACAGGCTTGAAAGAGAGAAAACATCAGCAGACGGTTCGATAAAACCAACCAACGAACGCGAACGAGATACGAAAACAAAAGGATGGGGGGGAGATGGAGGCACGGAACGATCCGAGGTCGGATTAATTAATCGCGTAACCAAATAATTAATTCGGACACGCCACAATGAGGCTATGTAGCCTAAAGAACCCCGAGCTCGTGGAGCCGATGTTTTCCCGAGGATTCCACAGTGTGGAAAGGAATGGTTTCTGTGGTTACCGAGTTGGTTAGGTACGACGAGGTGGAATGCACTGAATTCATCTGCAAACCTCGTTACATCGATCGCCGAAGAACACCGTCGAACTTTGCAAATTTCCGCGTAACAACACTTCTATTCTTCGTCGTTTGAATTACGAAAAATGAGACGAGAATTAGGCAAACTTATTCATGTCTGGAGAACGTTATCAACTTTTCTAAAATTTTGATAAATAACCATACTATTACACATCATGAAACTTCTAAAAGATTTAACGAGACACAAAAGCTTCGAGCAACTTCTGAACTTTCAACCTCATCAACCTTCCCAAAAATCTGATAAAACTCGAAAAGGTAGCATGTAATAATCATACTATTCCACATCATCAAATTTCCCAAAAAAGAGACACCAATCTAAACGAGACGCAAAAGCTACGCAAAGCTTCGAACAACTTCTGAACTTTCAACCTCTTCAACCTTCCCAAACTTCCAAGAAAACTCGAAAAGGTACCATACAATAACCATACTATCCCACATCTTGAAACTTCCGAAGAACCGAGACACAAAAGCTGCGCAAAGGATCGAGAAGCCCGGAGCATCTATTCCGCACCTCACCTCCTTCATTTCCAAAGAACCCCAACCACCATTCCCCAACAAACTCACCACCGTAACTTCTGTGACGTGGCAGCCGCCCCTCTAGGTGACATAATGAGCGTTCCATCTCGCTGACGAAGCAGGAATCGCGAAAGCCATCGATTGGATCCCTCCATCCATTCGATTCGTTCAACCTACACACACCTTTCCCTAAACTCAGCCAGCATTTCCACTTCGAAATTTTCCACGGGAAAATCAACCAGCCAGCCAGCCAACCAACCTCTTCGTCAAATGTATTCCCCCCGAGGGTATCTGGCGTTGAAAATAAAAGGCGTCGTTCCAACGAATACGAGTTTCGTCGTCGAGCAAACAATTTCTCGAGAAGCGTTCGCCCGCGATAATCATCCCCGTGACAGGAAACAGCCGTGATATTCTCGGCCCAGCATTGTCCGAAAGTTCGAGAGGAAATTCTTGGCCCGGCGGATATTTCCCAGATGAATCGAACTGGGATTCCCCGGCGCGGCGTTCGATTTTACATTTTCAAGGGCTACGGGCTGGAACCGTTGCGAACGGTGTGTTTCGATTTCGGTATCGAGTTTGCGGTTCGAAAAGAGACGGTGGTAATACGGAGGTGCTGAAACGACTGTTCTTTCGGGGCTCCGATGAATTTTCGATCGGTTTAGGTATAAGTGAGGTTCTTGTGAAAAATAGAGCGAATTGGGTGGGGAAAGTGTGCAATTTGGACGTTTGGAAAGCTTGCGGTGAAATTTAGGAAAAATTCGGAAAAAACGAAATGCACTCTGAGGACGAATTCAGTGCATCATTGATTTGTACTGAAGAGTAAATTTTCCAAAGAGTGAAGATTTTCCAGATATATCAAAAAATAAAGCGAGATTTTCAAGTCTATAATTGGAAAATGAATATTTAATATAATAAGAGTACAAAAATCTCTTCTCAATTTTTTGCCGTATCTGGTAAATCGTGGCGAAAAAAATGGTTCGATTCGCTGAGATTCGATTGAGGCAGAAATGGTTGCGTCACGTCGTCGAGCTATTTCATGGAAACGGATCGTTTGGTGGGAACAAGGTACCACACGAACTCGACGCGATTCGACTGGTTGCTCCAGTTCGCCAATGGCGCTAAAAATGTCCGGAGTGCTGAATTATTCTCGGCCGATCGAGCCACAGGGGTTGGTACCTGTTGAAGCTGAAACGTCCAAGTGTCCAGAAAACACTCTCGAATCACGGTTTACACAATACATATCGATTTTGCCCGCATTTTTCTCTCCGGATCGATAAATTCGTAATTTACACTTTTGATCAATTAAATTGAATTTGTTTCAATTGTTTTGTGAAAATTTCTGGGGAAAAATTTTGGGACGAAGAAGTAAGAAGTTAAAGATCGGTGTAAGGGAAAGTTGGTTATTTTGACGATCATCGTAATCGAGTTTCGACAATTTGAGGGACGGTGTAATTGAGTTCTACGAAACCAAGGGTGCTCGTAATTGGGGTCTATAAATTGGAGGGACGCGAGGGTAATTGAGTTCTACTAACTCCTCGTACGAGGTACTTGAGTTCTACGTGCAATAAAATTCTTATATTAAAAAGTTATCTATGTGGAATTTCTGTACTGCTGTCGGAGTTATTTGGAAATTATTATACTCGAGTTCTACGCAGGCGAAATTTAATTTATTCGAGCTAAAATCGCCATCTCCAAATTTTCCATATTTAAAAAATTACTTCTTCAATTTTAAAAATAATGCGCTGAAAAAAACCTTAATTTACTCGAATCCTGAAAATTCTGAAATCACTATCCCCAAATCACAGAACTTCTCTAAATAATCAATTAACTCATCCAAAGAAAATAATAAAATAATTCCCTTAGAGAAACCGTGCAATCCTCCAGAGAATTCTCTCTCTAAAAAAAAAAGCAGAAAAATCAATTCCATCGAATCCTACCTTTAATTCCGAACCATCCTCGCATTTCTCCATTTCCCCACTTGGTAATCCGATAATTTAAGCGAGGAAAAACGAATCGGCGAAATATCAATAAGCCGGGCAATTAAACGAAATCCTGAGATAAAGCCGAGCTTTTGGGACTTTTCGCATTTTCCAAGGGCGTCCATTAGTCGGAAGTTTTGATTGCGGCACACACGTAGTATTCACGCGGTGTGCGGGAGAGACCACGCGCGGCCCACATCCGGAGGAGAACCTTTCCCCGGAAGTGGAACAAGATTTACTGGCCGCCAAGTTCTTCGCTCGTGGTGGAACTTTCGACGATCGCCCGTGGCTATTGTTTCGTCGTTCAGCATAGAAATCCGGTCGGACAGAGAGGGAGAGATTCGTGCCTTGATACTTCGGCGACGGGACGCCCTAGAGGACGACACGTGATCCCGATCCGGATACGTGATACCTTCCATATTGTAGAGAAACTTCGACGAACTCTGCATCTTGTATGTAAAATGCCTCTCTCTTTGTTTGCATGGCACTTCGGTCTCGCCGATATTAGACGGATAGTTGAAGTGTAAGGGGAATGTAGGAAGCATGTAGCGATATGGAATTTTGAGAAATTGTGTTGCTTGTTTCGGAAGAGGATTAAGCAAGATCGGTGGTTTGCTTGATTGGGAAATTTTGTTAGATATTTTTCGTGTGAAAAAATTAGGTGATTTGTTGCTTGTATATTTTTTGGGCGGTAGTGTAGAATTTTGGGAATTTGTATGCTGATTTTTCTGAATTTTTAGAATTTATATACTCTTTGAATTAAAATATGAATTAATTGGCTTACTTGTTTAGCTGTTGAATAATACAAAACGGATACGAAAAATATGTAATAATTAAATATGTAATTTTGCATTCTTTGTATAAAAAAAATTTAGTTCGTCTATTTTCTTATCTGTACAATAATAATTGGATATTTAATATAAATAAAATGCAAAAAGATGTAATAACGTAGAATTTGATGAACGATAGAAAAGACATAATAAGTTATTATTAGTTCCAAGTTAAACACATGTAATTCCGTGTACATCTCGTCTGACAAAGTTAGAAGAATCAAGTCGGTTAATGTAATAAAAACGAACCAGATAGATTCCCAGTTAGTTAGCACAGAGCTTCTCAACAAATCCTTCGCCTCACCCTCCACGAAGAAACTCAATTTCGAGTTTTCTCAACAACTTCGACGAGAATTTCATTCGAGCTTAATAACACTTTCAAGATTGCTCGACTCGATGCTTCTCGTTTAAACAATTTCAATTCCACTCAGGACAATACACCTGGAAAATTGATTTGGCTGTTCTCCAAAAAAAAATCTACCAGCCCTGAAGTCTTTAATCCCTAACTATAATACAAGACGTGACATCTTCTTTTCTACACGAAAGAGGAAACTTAAAGAATACAGAAAATTTGATACTTTATTAAGAAACTTAGGGAAAAATTTAAAGATCATCGAAATTTCACGAATATAATTTCTAATAAGAAAATTAATTTGAAGAGTGCAGATAATTTTCATT
>NW_017100209.1:703058-708047 GCF_001263275.1 Habropoda laboriosa | reverse complement strand
TAAGAAATTTGGAAAATTTCGTTTCTGAAAAATTTAGACACAATTCAAATTTCACGAATATAATTTTTAACAAATCTTCCATAATTTCTGATTAAAAAATTAGTTTTCCATAATTTTCTACAATTTCCAATTTTCCATTTCAGTACTCTCACACCAATTTCTCTCTTCGTTGCTTAATTATTACTACCGCGACCCAAATGCCACCAATGGGAAACACGAATCCGCAATTTTTCCATATTCGAAATCACGATTGTTTCACCAATTTTCTGGCTCGTAGCTTAGCACGCGCGTATCACGTAGCTCGCTGCGCGAAACAACGTCCAGACTATAAATTTTAACTGTTTCTTCATTGAATTACTCCTCATGCCCGCTAGTTATTACCGTGCCACTCGCGCCAGCCACCAGGAACGTTGTTAATTTACAATTTAAAGCCTCACGGTTCCGGCGATTCCTAATTTTTCTCGTTATTCCGCTCGCATTCGTTACGCTCGAGCACGATGCACGAATCGCGCACCCTGTTTTCTAATTTCACCACTTTCTTCCCCTCGTTCTTTCGCCTTTCTTACTTTCTTCGCGAGCTTCGGCGCTTTGTTGAACATTCTAATTTCCTGAACGCGATATTTCCACTAAATGCGGGCGATTCTTCGTTTCTCATTTAAGAATTTTTATCGTTCTACCGTGAAACATCAAAATTCTTTATTTGGTTTGGTAATTAGATTGAAAATTATGCGAATCTCTGGGATAATTTTTCGACTTGCAAACTTTGTATCGCGAATTAATTAATTTTTATTTTACAAATAGACTTGGGAAGGATTAATTTTTGCTTCTCTGAGTATTTTTAAACTAACTTATATTTAGATCATTTTTACTACTTTTTTTTAAATCTAAGGTGACATTTTGAGCGCCACTGCATATGAACGAAATTTCCCTTTGTTCCTGGGCACTTCTTTTTTTTCTTCTTCGCGAGGCCTGAAGTGAGTTTCTGAGTTTGATTATGCTCGACGTGGCGAATAATAGGTTCAGTTTCACGCAATTACTGAAAGTTTCACCGGAAAAGATTAATTTTACAGCCCTCTGAATCTCTATGGGGTAAATGAAACGAGAAAATGCTTGTTTTGTCGCCGCAGAGATACTTCAACCGTTAATGACATCGAAATAATCCGAGGCGAGAGGCGTTCAACGACGTTTAAATATTTACATTTTACAGCAGGACAAATCAATTCCTTGCCTCGATCGTGACACAAACACCAGTGTATAAACACTTTTATCATCGCGTTTCGCGATGCTTTCCTATATTAAACTTCATAAATATTATACGTGTCGCAATTTGAAACGCGAAGCGACCCATATAAATTCAAATTTTCAGTCGAAATTGATATTAAAATTTCAGAACGGTGGCCAACGGTGGTTAGGGCCGTAAATTACGCTGTGAGGAAGAAAGAGGGACACTCGAATAAAATGTCCGCTGTTACTGAGTGGGGTCGGATTAAAATATTTTGCAAAATTAATCATCGGAAAAATTGCTTCGTGTTATTCGTAAACGATGAAAGTGAATATTTCAGTAAAATTAATATTAAAAATTACATATTCGAATAACAATTACTTCAATATACTTCAGAAATATTTCAATTTAAATTAAAAACAGAATATATAGCATGCTTAAAAATAAATTCACATATACATTTCAATTTATTTTAGGCAGCGGTGTATCGGTGTTTTCTATGTAACTGATTAAATGTTACGTTCGAATTGTTTGTTAGCCACAGTCACTTTACATTGGACTTTTTGCCTCAACAGACACAATTCCATTCTACTCACTTGAATATGTATGCGTCCCATTCTACTTGTCTGACCCTATACATGCTCGCTATTCCGGTCGCTGAACAATACCCTGCTTCTATTCTCCTTGTCTGACCACATACGCCACCTATTCTACTCGTTTATCCACGTATACGTGTTCGCTACACAAGTTGTTTAATCATATACAATTCTTAACACTGTCACATCACCCAGCCTCCGCACACTCCCTAACCTTATTTCACTTGTCCAACTTATTACAATATTATTCGCGATAATAACAGAATATTACTAAATAGAAAAAAAAAATATGGAATTTCTGATGAAAATTGTGAAAAGACTTCCATTTAACTGGTATTCGTATTGTTCAATATTTCACGGTAATATAGCTTTATTTGATATCAGATTTTATCAGCAACGTAGAATTATTTAAACCTGGTTAGACAAATACTGAAACCGTTTGCAGAACAGAGGAAAGCTTCGTGCAATATTTCAATTTCCGTGAAAATTATTAATCAAATTTCGTTGTGTCTATAAAAATTCCAATTAATACGAGGAATCCTCGTTTCTTTAATTAAGAAAAATCACGCGAAGTCGTTGTTTCATTTTTATTCGTTTCGAATGCTTTAGAAATTACGATACTTCGTTCAGATAAGTTAGAAAAATAATCAAATTTCGTTGCGTCTATAAAAATTGCAATAAATACGGAAGCCTAGTTTCTTTAATTAAGAAAATTCTCGTGATATCTTCGTTAACTAATTTTCAAAATTATAATACTTCCAAAAGGTACCAAAAATTTCAAAGTCAAAAATTATTAACTCGAGAGAACTTTGTACAAAAATTTTCCATTTTCCTCCATCAGAAAATTCTTCGGTAAAATCAGTAGTTTAAGTTCAATTCCTCCGACCATACTCTTTCTCTGTTGCATCTCGCGGAGACCGTTCATTTTCCTAAGTTTCATCCTCCTCGAAGAAAGAAACCCGAGACGCTGAATTCGCAGGATACTTCGAAGCTCTCGTTGCTGTTTTTCCAAGCCCAGTATTCAACCACCGACTCGAATTCGCCAGTTTTTCCACGCTTCATGTTGATCACCACGACATTCCCTTTCCCTGTGTGCTCCTCGCCCACCGAACTATCCCATCCACGTTCTATATTCTGTCACTGGGTCGCGAATTAAACGCTCTTTGCTCTTCTTTCGCCGCGATTTCGCCAACGATTGACTTTTGAAATTAGTGTTGCACGCGGAATGCTTTTCCAGAGTTTCTTCCAGGTTTTTTAGGACACTGGTTCGTCAGTGTCGTGTAATTCATTGGTCGAAATGAATTTCTCGACATTTTGGAGTTGAAGATTTGGGAATTTTTCGTATCGCGAGATTTTAGATTAGTATGTGGAATGGGAGAAATTGTAACGAAGAATTGACTAAGTTTGCAATTTATAAGTTTGCATTTTATTACAAAATGGAGGATACTTAAGTGAAAAATTTGAAATTTTCAGAGAGGCCAAGTCTCAAGTATTAAAAAATGATATATCCTCAAGTTTCGTTCAGTTACTTTCTTCATCTATTCAAGAATAATTACAATTTTGCATTTCACTGCAAAATGCAGGATACTTGACTGAAATTTTCAAAAAGATCATGTCAGAAGAGTTAAAAAATTACATCGTCAAGTTTCCTCTCATTCGTCACTCGACCGAGGAGCGAGCATGATCGTTGCTCCATCGATTATGTACAGCCAGAACTAGTAACAGAGTTAACGATACCCTATCCCATCGCTATTAGGGAATCTTCACAAGCCTGAAACGTCACGAAGTTATACGTTCGTTTAGTTCAACTAGACCAGATTAACGAGGATCTTACAGACTTATTGCACGCCATAAATGAAAGTTGAGCTTAGACTGCCATTTTACGAGCATCGTCGATATAAGCCTCTTCGAAGATAATGTCTATCCTTCCAGGTATCCGATATATACGAGAATTTTACCGTTCTGCAATGTTCTTTACGATTTATCAATAAATCCTCGTTACTATCCTCCTCACTTTTAATCCTCCCTTCGTTCTTACGTTGAAACAGAAAATATCGCATGTTTGCTAAACTCTAAATCGTGAAATTTCAAAATTTGACATCTAACATCAATTTAATCATTTAACATGATCAAAGAGTAATTTATTAACATTTACTTCGTCCTTCCATTCCCACTACATTTTTCCATTTGACAAACAAAGAAAACAGGGGATGAAAATATAAACAGTTCCTCTCTCTTTCACTTTTATCGAGGAACAATCAAAGCCCATGCAAAGTGTCCTCTAATAGCTAATTAATTTCACACAGACACACTCTGCTCGAGACAAAGCCTCCCACTCTTACATATACGCTCTTTATTTTAACACAAACTTTCCCCCGAGTTTCACAGAGATCGTTTTTGCTTCTTCTCATTTCAACGCCCACAAAGAGCTTCCACGAGCTAATTTTCTTTCTTTTTATTTCAACACTTACACAAAGACCTTCTTCTATTTTTTTTAAATTCCAACCAAAAAGGGAAGCCGCCAATTGCACACGAACTTCCCCTCTCGACCTCCAATTACACACGGGGCTCTTAAACTGTGAAAACTCGAACCCCCTGAAACTTCCATCATTAGAACCTCTGGAACCATCTGTGTTCTACACACCGGCGGCGATTATCGCCGCTTTCAAATTATCATTCGACTGTACACACCGCAGGACGACCATCCTTGGCCCCCGCCGTCTATCTCGTTCAACTCTCGATCTTTCACACACAGAATAGGAGAATCCTGGAAACCTCGACCCGCATTCCGCGTGTCGAAAACAACAGACAGCCCCGAACGAGTCGTAACGACGACACGTCGAATCCAACTGATGCCAACAACTGTGGAACTCCTGCGGTAGGGAAATGCTGTCCAACTGCCGCGTTGAATTATCCACAGTCCATCCAGCAGATCCAAGAGAGAGAGAGAGAGGGTACGTCTGGCTGGAGATAATTGTCTGTCTGTGAGGCTCCTCTGTGAAACTTTTCGGTCATCTCTACGTTGGCAGGAGCATTGCGTTGGTGTATTGTAGAAAACAACTTTCCTGACATCGAGTTTTTAGGAATTTGTGTTTATTTATTTATGAGAAGTATATAGGTAATTGTTTAAGTAGTTTGGATAATTTGTAAAATTTTGAGGTTAGGTTCTGA
>NW_017100209.1:677189-702978 GCF_001263275.1 Habropoda laboriosa | reverse complement strand
TTTCACGTTTTGTGGAAGAGAATGGAGGGTATTGTTCGAATTCTAGGGAGTTTCTGGGGATGTTAGTTTTCTTTTCTCTCTCTTTTATTCTCTTGCGTGAAAATTGCTTTTCCGCCAAGTGTCATTTGCATTTTCACGTGTCGCTGAAAATGGACGTGAAGGAGAGAGGAAAATTTTCGTTTTGCGCACTTCTCTTTTCTCACCTCTTTCTCTTTGCGCGTGTCTCTGTTCTTTCTCTTTCACACTCTTCTTTTCTCTCTTTTCTCACGTTCCTTCCTCCCTTCTCTTCTCTCTCTTCCTTTTCCACTTTCTTTCCCCCTTCTCTCCTCTCTTTTATTTTCTCACCTTCTTTCACGATCGCCGCAGATTCTATTTGCAAAATTTTCGCTGTGCCATTCGGATCCAGCACCGACTCGCTGTCACGTTTGCGAGAACAAAGTCACCGCTTCCCGAACAAAGAACAGAGAAGTGGGTCATGTACATTTAATGCGGCGTTTAACGAGCATTCAACAAAGAAGCAGCCGAGAATTTGTCTCACGAGTATATAGTAAAATTAGACTGTCTAATACTACTAGTATCGTACTTCGAATTCTGAAACTTGTAGAAATTCACCGAATCGAGGAAATGATCGAAATTCTGAAATTTTCTAAAAGTTTAATTTTTCATTAAAAAAAAATCGTATCAATTTCCAAATGTGATGCTAGGAAGAACGATATCATCGAATCACCGCAAATTAAGTTCTCGAATAAATACACTAAACGATACACAAACGCTCCGCAGGTTTCTGGTTGTTTCGAATGGAATAATCTATTCATAAACACAGCATTGTACGATCCATGGTAATTTATAAGTAATTAATTCTGATATTCCAGTAAGTTCAATTCGACGCTCACGCCGCCGATAAATCAGCGTTCCCAGCACGAACGACGTAAATTACAAGCGTGGACATTTCCCAACGAAGTTTACGTACGTTCGATCAGCGTACCTTAATCATCGTTCTTTCACCGTAGCACGTTCCTTTTATGAAAACCAATTACTCACACTTCTCGGCCTTGAAATTTTCAATTGAACCGCGTATCAAAAAATTACAAACAATCGAACTTGGTGGAACCTTCTCTTTTTTCTAGATATTGGCTCCAAAAATGAAAGCAAAATGCCTTTTTGAACACTGAAATTTGAAGTAATTCCAAAAGTTACATTTCCCTCAAATTGCCTCTCAAATGGAAGTCGAAGAAAAATTTTCAAATTTCAAAGGGTTAAATCTGAGAGACATACCCTCCCAAATGAAAGTCAAGAATATTAAGAAAAAATGATCGTTCAAATTTCAAGTGATTACAAATGAAAAAAATTTGTTTAAAATATAACCTCCCAAATGAAAGTAAAAGAAAAATAGCTGAAATTTCAAAGACTCAAATCTAAGAAATGTATTCCTAAAAAAGGAAGATAATTTCCAATTTTTCTTATCATTTTCTCACACTTTTCAAGCAATAAACGTCTAAATACTCGAGCCAGAAAAAAAATGTACCCCCACATTAAGGACACTAATTCGGAAATTATTCGTGAATTTGCATGTTGCAGCAGGGACTTAACAGAATTCCGCGAATTATGAGGATGATGGAGGCGAAAATTGGGCCGCGAAATGAAGTGGAGTTTCCCTCGTTCAGCCTCGTTTAATCCATTCGTCCTCGACGTCTCTCGATGGAGAGACGGGAATCGTGGAGAAAATGTTTAATAGACGCCGGAGAACAAGTAAGGTTGTCGTGGGTTTTCAAGTCTTTGATCTCGAACGAGGACGTAGCTGGGTCAAGGAAAAAAGTTCGCCGCAGTAAAGATCCACGATAGATGAACATCGACTGTTCGCGCGAAACATAAAAGGGAGTTCGAGTGGCGTCTTGTGGGATGTTGCTACTTTGTTTCTTGCTCTGTCGTGTGAGCTACTTCTGATTGGAAGCTGACGTCGTCTTCGACTGTTCCTTTTTCTGGGACAAGACGGAACGAGACAAAGGATCGAGGAGACAGTTTTGTGTTTGACGAACAGTGGACCTTTTTTCGTTTCAGGTGAGAAGAGGAATTTTTTTTTTTGGGAACGATGTGTAATTTCTTTTGGAAGAATTAGTTTGAGAATACGACGAAGAGCATGGAGAATGTTTTATAATAATATTGGGGTTTGAATTTTTGAAAAATATTGAAGAGGTTGTTTGTTAATTTTGAATTTCTGGGAAATATTGGAAAATACTCATTTCCTAGCAGGAGACAGTTTTGTGTTTGACGAACAGTGGACCTTTTTTCGTTTCAGGTGAGAAGAGGAATTTTTTTTTTTTGGGAACGATGTGTAATTTCTTTTGGAAGAATTAGTTTGAGGATACGACGAAGAGCATGGAGAATGTTTTATAATAATATTGGGGTTTGAATTTTTGGAAAATATTGAGGAGGTTGTTTGTTAATTTTGAATTTCTGGGAAATATTGGAAAATACTCATTTCCTAGTTGAATATCTTAACTACATTATTATCCAATCTCGTCCTGTACAAAGTGTGCAATCTGAATGAAAGATTTATCAGGTTTATTCAATATTAAAATGCTCATTACTCTTCATAACATAAATAATCAGATTTCTACCGATATATCCTCGATTATTCCATCAAAATTTAATATTCAACAGGACTAAAGCGAACAATGAAATTTTCCTAAATATTTCCATCTTCTTAACCTCTATTTTTATACAAAAAATTCTTCAATTTCAAATTTAAACAAAAGCGTGGCACACAAAATATATTAAAAATCGAAGAGGGAAAAATGATAAAATATTTTTCAGATAGAAAAGCTGAGAAAAATAAAAGAAAAATCAAGCAAACAGTAACAACCCAGAATCTCATTCTAAATTATAATTTAAAAAACAATACAAATAAGAAAGAAAAATTTTAAAAATTGCCAAACACTTTTCGTTACTAAAACCCCTTCTCAAAGTCAGCATTCGATCAAAAAGTGCAGCAACTTTCCCTAAGAACTACATAAACCAACTCCATTCTCTATCGATAGAGGAAAATCAATCATAGCAGATGATCTCCGGAATTTGGCCGAAAAACGTTCGATTTTAAGCCGATCCTGGTTAAGGAAAGAGCGTATCCTAAACAGAGGGACACTTGTTGCTGACAGTGTCGCATAAAATATCCAATATATCAAACCGTCGCCAGGGATTTTGCTTAGCGGACAACGAGACCATCGGCGATATTTTAGCCATAGTTATAGTTCAACCGGCTCGCATTAATTAGCTTATGCATGACATTTCCGAACGCTGCTAAGATACGCCATGAATGAAATTTGCATTCGTAACTTGTGGAGTGAGGTGTTTATGGAAGGATGATCGTGTTTCGCATTCGAACGATAGTTTCGCTATTGATAGTAATTGCCGAATTCTGTGCAATTCGATAGCGGTGAATAGTCCAACGAGTTTTATCAATACCTCTACGTTCGACGTTGAAATCGAACGACTTTTCGTTTATTTTTCACCGTATCGTTTGAAAAATTGAATTTTCTATACGGCGTTAAACGAGGATTTATCGAATTCTTTTTTCAGACGTGTTTTATAAGCTTCGATCTGATTTTTAATACGTTTGTGAAACGCAAAACGATAAAAGAAAATTGCAGTGAAAACGATACGTACGATAGAAAATTTTGGAACTTTTCACAGCACTTTTTATGAGCTTCCATTTGATTTTTTTAAATATGAAAAGATAAATGAAATTTGATTGAAAGTGATACGCGATAGAAAATTATGAAAATTTTCCGAGCAATTAAACAAGCTTCAATCTGATTTTTAATTGTGAAATTTCGAACGATAAAGGAGATTGCACCGAAAATGTGGAATTTTCGTGTGTGTTACTATATCACGTGAAAATATCGCAGAGATTTTCCAGTTAAACGTGATACTTGGAGAATTATCATATGAAAATATTTCACTGCCGAGAATTTTACATTTGTTGGCCATTTAATGAACTGAAAATGAAAGATAACAGAGATACCGATTCGACTGTGATACGAGCAAACCGGAATTTCATATTCACTCCGGAGTTTCCTGTGCAAAATCAAAACGGTAAAAAGCAATACAAAAAAGCTCGTATTGCAAGAATAAGAGTTTCAATTCTCCGTTCGTTTATTCTTCTAGCTCTTCTATACGTTCGTTAAATTGAAATAAAATTCCTACAACAAAGTGTAATTGTTTAATGCAGAAAATATTTTTCAAAAATAACATTTTTTCAACCACCAGAGACGAAATATTGCCGAACAATGTATCGGATATTTTTCGAAAAATACTTGGAATTACATACTACGGTGGAACGATTTCGAAGCTTATAGAGAAGCAAGAATGAAAATATCCAGGAACGATATGAAAGATGGCGAATAAACGTGGATTTCATTTGACGGCGGTCATACATCATTTTGACTGATCGTCTAGCAAACCTGGCTTGATTTGGTAACTCAATTAACGATGAAACTTCATCGTCGGTGTAACGCGAATAAAGATTCGACCGGGGGGGAAACGAGAACAATATTGCAACAGTTTCCTCCGTGATGTATGTCCGCAATTCACGTTCGGTTTTTTCCGGAAATTCCCCGCGAATGTGGGAATGCAGTTAAGAAGTTTGAAAGCTTGGAAAAATTTTTGGAATATTAAATTCGCGTTTAAGTTTCATTTTATTTTCGGCTCGTAAATTAATTTTAATTTACAAACGTCACCAATTTGCTGCTACAGTTAATACAGAAAAATGCTTATAGTTCGTTAATTTAAATTACAATCATAATGTAAAAAATTGAGAATAATCATTTTCTGTGTATTTTCATAAATATCCGCACCCTAATTATAACACAGAGGGTGCAGTAATTCGTAGAAAATTAATATAAACATCTCTCCACGATCCCCAAAACCTCATATAAACAGATTCAGCTGAAATTTAAAAAATGAAAATTTTCTAAATTGAAATCTCTGCAAAGACTTGTTGAGAAAATTCGTAGACAGGCATAAACGCGACGATAAATTCGATAAGCAACGCACGTAAACGGTAGAACCCCGTCGATTTATCCATCTTCTCGATTCGCGATCTCACGATCGTTGAAAAGGATTTTTAATCGTGTCTGGTCATCTGTTCGCAAGTCAGAAGGTGGTTCGAGCACGTTTATCGTTCACGTGGCGTGTTTCAGATTCGCTGGCGGTAACACGAAGAAAAACGAAATGTTACTCGATGAAGTGAAAAGGGTATTTCCCAAGCGGCGTTTTCCAATCATTGAGAACGCGCGCGGTCCTTTCGGTCGGACCTCTTTGAGTTACCCTCGACCACGGTTGGTGCAACGAAGAGAGGGAGAGAGAGAGGAAGAGTCTTTTTCAGAGTAAGAAGCGGTGTTTCGCGCGTCGATAACGAGCCCCATTGAGCGACTTTACGCCGATAAGAGGCCGTGAAAGTGATTGATTCGCCGACGATCTGCCAGGATTACAACGTGTTTTCCACAATTTTTCGCGAGTTTCGTCTCGCCTAAGTTTGGTAGCCTTCGCTAGGTTTTTCGAGTATGCGAATTTGAAATTTGACCGCTGGAATTTTTTAAACGGGGAGTTTTTGATATCTAGAATTTTTCTTGAATTATGGAATATTCAGTGTTTGTAATTTTTAAATTTGCGATTTTTTGAGTATTGATACTCGGTACCTATTTGTCTTTGCTGAAATTTTAAAATTCGAGATTCTTTTGAATATCCAGAATTTTCCTTCAATATTGGAAACTTCTTTGTTGGAATTTCTAAATTTGGGATTTTTTCAATATTTAATACTGGGATATTCAGTAAACATGAAACCTGTGTTCTGGAATTTTTAAGATTGCAATTTTTCGAGTATCTAGAATTTTTCTTCGACGTTAGAAAATACTCTCGAAGAATTCCCTCAAATTTCACCGCAAAGCCTCCAAAAATCATCGTCAGAACAAGGACGCACCTTCCCCATAGATAACAATCTCACTCCGAGCAATCCGCGCGATTCTCTCGATTTCGAGAAAACCGCCATCCACGCGTCGTGATTTCGCAAGAAAAATAAAAAAAAGGGAGGGAAAAGATGATTTCAGTCGAGGGGACATTGTTCAGCTCGGTGCACGAGATGAAAAAAAGTCCCCCAGTCGTCTTAATAGACACGAGAGACTGCGGAAGAAACACGAACGGACGTGGGACTTTGTCTCTCGTCGGACATGTTTCGTTGCTAGACAGAGGCTCGATGACAGGCTTTTACGTCCATCTATTCTCCTCGTACCTTTACTCCAGGGGAATATTTCAACGAAGACAGCCTCCAGCATCGGTTGAAATACGCTCGAGTATCGAGCACAGCGTCCTCCTTCGCGATAAAAATTAAGTTTTCGTGTAACTCTCTGCGAGAACATTCCTCCAAACGCTCTCCCGTTAATCATCTTTCCCAAATTCTATTTAATTCACTCGTTTATTTTCACGAGCACGAACTCGACTCACAAGGGAACTTCGGTAAACTCAAAATTACGATTTAAAACAAAAATTGCACGATACTTCTCTCGAGGTCCTCTACAAACCTGCAAACTTTCAAAAACATCGGAATGTTCGGGTAAATTCCCTTGTCAGATAGAGACGAAGTATCGATTGTTACAACGAAGAAGAGTGTCTTTATGGTAATTCATAAAGCAGACAAATAAGAAAATTTTGAGGAGATATACAGTGACAGTGATAGCCAATGCAAGGTGTATCTGTGAATAGACGTTTTGAGAGATTAGCCTCTTGCTTTGCAACAACGAGACAGACTCGTGACGCAGATTCTGGTCAAAATACGACAAAAACAGTAATCTCAGTGAGAAAGTTAATTTTAATTCCAACACTCAAGATTAAAAGATTAGCTTTTTTTACCTAATACAGTGATAAACCAGTAAAGAACTGAGTATCATGTACACCAAGTCGAATGAATCATAAATCAAAGTGTCAACAGAGAATCACACTAATCAGACGCAAATTGCCGCACGAAAAAGTATGAAATTAAACGCAACACGATTACACTCTAAAATCAAATAAACCTCCAAAGGGTTAATATCTCACAACACCCCTAACCGTCCTCGATACCACACAATCAGGATTAAACCGAACCCGAAGCCCGTTTAATCCCATCAGCGAACAAAGAGAATCTACCAACCTCTTGTTCTCCAACTTAATTTCTCCTGCAAATGGAAAGGCGCCAATCGAAGAAGAACAAAGCAGAGAAAGAAGAAGGAAACAATAGGCGACACTAACACCACACTGGGCTGGCGAGAGAAGATAAAGAAGTTTCCATCGAAGTGCAAGAAAACAGGCAACAGATAAGAAAGAGAAGGCGAGGTACACGAACCGGGAGAAAGGAGGAATCAACGACTGAACCGAGGAAGAAAGAAGAAGAACTGGAGAAAGATAACGCCTGAGAGAAAGGGGTAAAAAGAAATATTGTCGCGAGGCAGGACACAATTGGAATAAGCTATTGGAAAAAGGTAGAAAGAAGAAAGAAAGAGAAGAAAGAAAGGCTGAGCCATACATTTACGAGATTACTTTCCCTTAATCACCATCGTCCAATTCACGGCAACAGAATGTCCATCATTATCCCTGGCTGTCCGATGCACGAGTTCCATTAATGTCGTTAAAGAAATTGCTAAAACAGTCTTCGTGGACAATGCAACACCCTTCAGACATCTTTCTACCTTTCTTCATCTCCCTCTCTCCTTTCTCTCGTCACGAACAAAAGCTTGAAGATTTACAGTAACCTTCTTCCTCCTTTTCCCCCCTCTCTCTTTCATTTCTTTTTGAAACTCGTCCAGTTTCGGCGGAGAAAATTCTGACCGGGGTAAAATAGAGAGAGAGTCGCGGTAGAAATGATTTCCTAACTTTCTCGTAGCATTGTTTTAATTATCGTTACATCGTACACATGCCCCGCTCGTTTTAGAATCTTTGACCCAGATCCAACGTGAATGCAGCGTAACGAGTCGGTCGCTTGAAAGCTTCTTTCGCGACGCTGGGAGACAGCTGACCATATTCCTGTCGATGCTCTTTCGGTACCTGTGTTCGATACTTTTTGTCGAGGATGTGGCGAGGATATTGAGGAAGAAGAAGTATAATAATTGTGTGGCTTCGAAGTATTGTTGCTTGGGAAAATAGCGAAGGAAAAGTTTGGGTATTTAAGGCTAGAAGTAGCTGGGTCAAAATGGACCCATTGGTAACTTTGAAAAAAAAGGTGAGTTTTCGATACTGATAAGTATTATCGCTTGCAATTTTCTGACTTCTTTGGAAGTGACGTGGTGTAAAAATAATTATCACACTAAGGTTGCTTAACAGAAAAATACATTTACTTAATTCAGATAACGCTTAAACTATTTTTAATGTATAGGCGACACGATGCATGTGGTAAGAATGTCCACGACAAAAAAGCCTCGTGCCTTTCTGAAGTGGCTGGGTCAAAATGGACCCATTGGTAACTTTGTAAAAAAGAGACTTCTTTGGAAGTGACGTGGTGTAAAAATAATTATCACACTAAGGTTGCTTAACAGAAAAATACATTTACTTAATTCGGATAACGCTTAAACTATTTTTAATGTATAGGCGACACGATGCATGTGGTAAGAATGTCCACGACAAAAAAGCCTCGTGCCTTTCTCGGGGCTCCCTTAAGTAGCCCCTTTTTCCCTGGGAAAGTCCCAGGAAGTGGAGGCGCGGGCCTACATTGCCAAGGCGATACTCTTGTCCTCGAGGACGAAGAAACCCGAAGATGTCTTCGCCTCGAGGGCCAAGAGTCGCCAGGCCTAGGTACGTAGGCCCCCCGTGGCGGTCGCCACACTTCTTTAAATTTTGTGATTTGAATGAAGTTTTTTAATCGAGTTTTAAGTTACATAAAAATCACTTTTGGAATATTGCCAATGGGTCCACTTTGACCCAATCAATTCTTCCAACGTTAAATACCCAAAGTATTCTAGAGTTAATCGACGCAATGAGAATCTAGCGATTTTTGTTCAACGATGATTAACGAATTATAACCTACATTATATTGTTACACTAACGAACATTATTAGAATCCTACTTTTTTTTACAATTTCTGCAAGCGATCTTTAAACTATCAATTCACACACTCTTGCACGCAAGGCGTATTCCATTTTTATCTTGCTCCATATATCGAGATTCGATTAAAACACTCAGAAGAGACACTTTCTATCCATCGTACCGTTCAAATTCGAAAAAAAAGGCTGTTTCACGAATTCCATCGATACCGAGCCACGATAAAGGGTGAAGGATTTTCCGATTTTTCCTTCTTTTTTTTTCTGCTTTCAATGGACAAACGAAAGGCGTACGACGCAATTACAGGAAGCCACGGTAGGATGAAGGGTAACGTAGGCTAGGTGCTTCCGCCTTTTTACCCCTCAAAAGCGTTGCAGTGCGGATTATGCGTCGCGATAGTAAAATTGTAATGGTGATCGGGTGCATGATATTATAGCTGGCCTTGAATCTCTAACCTTCGGCCTCGCGAGGGGTTATTCTCGTGCTTAGCTCGTGCGTGTATCCAAGTTATACCGGGTGGGTTTTTAACACAGCGCTAATTTTTTTACCCTATCATTCGTAATTTAACGATTAGACTGTGGATTTTTATGCATTTATGGAAAATTTGAAGACAAAGGTGCGTAGAACGCGTGTAATAAGCAAAAATATGTAAGTAAACCTAAAATATGGTACTCACTTCAATATGTAGGGAAGAAAAGATTTGCCTATTTAGCTCCTATATTGATAAAAATATGAATTTGCATAAAAATCCGCAGCCTACTAATGAAATTTCATTCTCACATGCAGTCAGTCGAAAAAGATTTCACCTTGCATAATTTGAGCAGAGAAAGTACTAAATAAATAATATTCACGTCACTTTAATTAAAAAATATAACAATTACTTTTCAAATCTAAGATGAGTATTTTATTAAATTTTACTCTTTTCTCTCTATTTTCCAACTTTTCATCCTCCGCCAGTATAATTTGGAAAATGTGGCAGAAAAGAGAAATCTGAAGAAGCACTTGTATCGCGTCTAAAGTAGAATGTCACGAGCGTGAATATTTCCGGAAATTTCATTCTGTCCTCGCAAACGTACCGATGCGCATTTTCTCCAAATGCAATTTCGAAAATACGAGGAACGTGAAAAATCGATTAGGGGATTTTTCTCGCGGCGAACGAGCTTTCCAGGTTATGCATAATAGAGAGACGCGGAATGTTTGTTATGCATGGCGGGAATAAAAGTCTCGCTCAAAATAACCAGTCAATGCTCGATGGAAGATATACGGTAACAGGAAATTCCTGCGGCATTTTTATGGTTAGTAGCTGGCATGTATTACCCTGTATAGGTGGCCATTCTCCAGATATTGTGCGCAAATGCACGTTTGATCCCCTACAATTTCCTACTTGCAACTTTATACCGCGATGCGGAGAAAACATCTATTTGCACAGCTTGGAACGGAAACTCCGTGCACAAAGGAACATAATTATCAACTTTGCGTGCACGTAGTCGGTATAATTGAGATCCGACGTGAGTTTCGTGAAAAAATGAAACAAAGTATACTTGCGGAAATAAACAAGTAACGATGTGTAAATTGAAGATACTGTAGAAACTGAAATTCAGGTGTGTCCAACACGCCAGCCCGCGGGCTGCTTGTAGCGCTGGAGGGCACGTGTGTTGCCCTAGAGGGCTGGTAACGCGCACCTGTGAGATTCTACACTTTTAACATTGTCATGTCGATTTTTAGCGATGTTTTTAACGACTTAAATGCGTTATAATGGAAAATACAAAAACTGACCATTAGATATAATAGAAAACAGAGACAGACAATAGAAAAATCTTTCTTACAAATGCAAAAAATAGACGTTTTAATTTTCACTTTTCTTTCACTCGCCTGAAAACAGTCTCAGACTCGAACACACACATACAGAAACAACCAGAGAATAAAGGCGCATTTTACCGAACACAGTCACGTCCTCCGAACTAAAGCGTTCTTTCAAAGATAGAACAAAAGGAATTATTCTTTGCAACAATTCAAAAAACTTTCGTGAAAATGATAACAAACACAGCGGAAAAAGTGCAAAAATTGCAACTAAGGAGTGTAGTAACACTCGACGAAATCCAAATGAACCTAATCTAAGTACCAAGAGCATGGGAAAACGCGGTTCAGAGTGTGAAGTTGGTAAAGATACAGTGAAATTTCGTTAATACTGATTGATTCAGAGGAAAGCAGGAACGGAGTTCGATTTTACTCGACTTCCGGATTACCGAGCTTCCACCTGCTAACGGCTACTTATGCAATTTTCATATTTCATCGAGCGTTATGGTCTCTCCAAGAGGAATTTCGAACATCGGTGTGATTTTCAATTTACAACCTGTTCCGCTTTTCCGTTAAATGTTTAACGAGCTACCTTTTAGTTCTTTCCTCTCTCTCTCTCTCTCTCTCTCTCTCTCTCTCTCTCTCTCTCTCTCTCTCGACTCTTCCTGTTCACACGACTGGTATAATTTACAATGTTCGCAGCGTGGAACGATCGCCGTAAATATGGCGGACAGAAGCTTGTTGCGCGTTTTATGCAAGAACGGAGGGGAAAATATGGAGCAAGGAGCAGTAAAGAAGGGAAACTTTCGTGTAATAACGAAAGAAGCGCGGCACGGAGAGTAATCGATAGACGACGTTAGACAACGACGCTGTTAAGCTGCAGCAACGAACACACGCGAGTTTCTTCGCTCGCGACTTCCAACTTTTTAATTCGTTATTAGAACAACCTGCAAAGCGGTTTTGCAATTTTATTAGCCTTTGCTCGTCGCTCTTCTTGTGAAAATTTAAGTCTTCCGAGGTGGATTAGGTTAGGTCGATAAAACTGTTATTTGAGAATTAAGGATTCGACGAATGGTTCCTTAAAATTCGTTGGCTGACAAGGTGATTAGTGAAAAGTATGAATTTTTGGAGAATTTTAAAAAGTCGTCATTGTTATAGTAAAATTTGTTGATTAACAAGATAACGAGGGAAACTTTGAAGAAGTTTCAATACCTATTAATCTAACAGTAACAGTAATTTGATAACACTAACGCAAAGTCAGTAGAATAAATGAACTTAAAAGAAATAATAAATGAACAAAACAATAAGATATTCTAAATCATGCAAAAATTACATCAACTTGAATAGAATTGTAAAATAATCGCGAATCCACAACAGGGAGAATTTTAAAAAGAAATTAAAAAGTCATCATTGATATACTAGATTTAATGGTGATCTAATACCTAACAGTAACAGCCAATGCAAAGCCAGCAATACTAAATAGGGTGAGCCATAAGTTCTTTCTGAATTTCCGAAATCACAATGTCCCATTAACGTTACCTATGAATAAATTAATAAAATAATAAGATATTCTAACTTGAACAAAATTATAAAAAAATTTCAAGACAATACGAACCTGAACCAATCGCGAATCCACAACAGAAAAAGACACAAAAAACCAGTAAAAATGTTCGACCCACTGAAATGCAACGTAACTGCGCACAGACTAACCGCGGATCCCCGCAAAATCATTCGAAAACGACCATAAATCCTGCGTCCAACGATTCACAAAATCGTTCCGGCGATCGCGGATGAAACATGTCCGCGTTCGCTTCCGGTACACGCTCCCCTAATTTTGACGAACTAAGAAGGGAGAACTGGGTCTATCCTCTGGATCTCTGAATCCCGTGAATAACGCGCGGCCAATAGTAGCGTATCGTAGCTCCTAGCTGAAAAGAAATCCCCCAAGCTTTGGCTTTCTTACACGGCCGCCGGTTATATACTGTCTCTGCCAGTCGCCGTGGACGAGTATCAAGCATCGTCGGAAGGATCGCACAATGGGCTCGAGGCTTCCTTCGCGACAATATTGCGTCGTATGACACTGGGAATATGTTCGACGTCGAATATGCTCGATCGAGTGAATTTCTTTTTTTCTTCCTGCGTCTTTTCGTTCATGCTTGTTGATGGATTTACGGGAATTGGAAGGTTGATCGATCCATGGGTTTACGAAGCTTCTTTGGGGGTGCGTCTGTTGAATTTTTAATTTGAACCTTTTCACCTTTGACCTTTTGGGTCGAGGAAAATTTGTCAGGCTTCAAAGGGTTGAGAAATATAATTTTGTGATTATTGTGAAATTGACGGTGTGAAACATAGAATTATTTTGGCTGTGTATTCTTATTTGATTTTTCGCTGAGTGCTGAGAGCATGGTTATTTTGTTATAAATGAGAATTCAACGAATGTCGTGACGATTTTGTAATAAATTTCTAACAAAAAATACGAAACAGAATTTTCTGCACTCTGAGTTCAATAATTTACTAACGTAGAATGGAAAACACTAAAAAGTTGATACATGCTAAAAAAAAAAAAGAATGTTTGGTTGTGCATTCTTATCGTTTTTTGGGTTTCGATTCTCTGCTCAGTGCTGAGAGTATGGTTATTGTTATAAATGAAAATTCAGCGAATATCGTGGCGATTTTGTAATAATTAGCTTGAAGAGCAATAGATTCGATATATTTTCTAAGAGAAAATACGAAACACAATTTTCTGGGCTCTAAACTTAAATAAAAAGAATATTTGAAGTAACGAAAATGTCAACACCTAAATTAAACATTTTTGCAATCTAATTGAATCCAGGAATTTTTCTTAAATACCGAGTGATCACTAATACTTGGAACTACTTCTAAATAAAATGAAATGAAATTAAGCGTGAGAATATTTGCCCACGTCTACCCGGCAAACATCCTCACCTCGCTAATCAACATTCAATCCATCCAATTCCCATTCACTCAATCAATCGAAACTCACGACGAACACACTTTGCCGCGTTCGATAATTTATCCACGTAGCCGCGGCTGGGAGCCGCAATTCGAGGCTGCTTTCCCACGCAGAGGAGGCACAGGATGGGTGTGGAACACACGACACGTGGCGTCGCCGATAATCGAATCCGGCTCCCCTTTTCCGCCACGAAACGACGCACGGGCCGCGTTTCGAAACTCGATTAACGCGAGGAAACGTATCCGCGGAAGATGCTCCCCATTGTCGCGAGGCAAGTTCCTCGCTACGTCGTTCTTCGTTTATCGTCCGACGAATATTCACCGGGCGCTGAAAAGACGGACAATGAGGCGAGATGGAAACACGGTGTTAGCTGACACGAGAGACACCGGAGAGAGATCGGCTGAATATCGCTTCCACGTCGTCGTCGTCGTTGATCGGAGGTTGTAAGCTCCGTCAACGCTGTATCTTTATCGCGACGCTAACGCGATAAAGGCGCCGTGAAAGCGGATCACCCACGAAGAGCCAGGCGAGGAAGATTGAATTTGCGGCGAGGGGAGTTTATTGTGAAAATTGTAGACGCCGGTGGTGGATGCAAGGTGGAAGTTTACTTCGGTTGGGGTTCGATTGAACCGGATTAAGGGGGAAGTCTCGAGGATCGTCTTGTGTATTCCGTTCGAAAGTGAACTTTCGGTTAAATATTCGTGGTGTATGAGAGAGAGAGAGAGAGAGAGAGAGAGAGAGAAAGGGAGGTGAAAAGTGGATCATTGGTTGAAGGGTAAAGTGTTTGGGAAGATTGCTACGATGTGTTGACTCGGTGAACGGTGAATGGAATTGTGTAATTGGGGAAACTGAAGGGGTGGAATAACTTTAGATAACAGTTTTGTGCTCAGTTTTGTGATATATTAGAGAGAGAGAGGAAGAGTGCATTATTGGTTGAAGGATAAAATGTTTGGGAAGCTTGTTGGACGTATTAAAAGGGTCGAAGGTGAATGGAATTGTGTAATTGAGAAAACTGAAGGGATGAAATAATTTCAGATAAGAGCTCCGAGCTAAATTTTTCGATCTATAAGGGACAAAAGAGCAGGCAATTGTTGGTTCAAGTCTAAAATGTTTGGGAAGGTCCTTGTGACGTATTAAGTGAGTGAAAGATTGAAAGGATGAAATAATTTTAGACAAGAGTTCTAAGCTAAATTTTGCGATATACAGGAAAGAAGCGAAGAGTGGATTACTCGTTGCGGAGAAAAATATATAAAAGGTTGTCGAGTAGGTAGAAAGTATTTGAGAAAACTGAAGGGATGAAATAACCTTAGACAAAAGTTCTGAGCTAAATCTTGCAAGAGTGGGTTATTAAAATGTTTGAGAAGGTCTTTCATCGTTACCTAAACAATTCACCCTTCGGTCAAGCGTTACATTTCTATTCGATGAAATGGAATATTCACAGATCGAAAGGGAGCAAACAAGCGAATGGAAGAAATCGAATCACCTGTAGGCTTATTAGAGCGTTGTGAAACGCGCGCAACGAATAACTTTCACACCGATATCCTGCATCCTTAATGACGTTCTACAGCTGGATGAATATCCTGATCGCGTGAACTGCATATTGGATCCCCCCGTACGTTCATTAAGGATTCAGCACACGCGGCATCTCTGCCTGCATATTGAACATACTTACGTTGCGATTCGGCGAAAGTCGACTTGCTTCTCGTTTTTTTTTTCCTGCTAAATTATGTCATTGGAGCTTACTATAGCTCGCGTTAGTTCGTTCCTAATATCGTACGTTCTTGTAAAATTAGTCGAGTATTACGTAGCAAGGGCTTAAACGTGACCAATTTATTGTTGGTTCTATAATGGGAAGATTACTAAAATGAGGAAAAATGTTGAAAATTTGAGTGACTAGAAATATGAATTACCAAGTTTCCAGGCTATTTTTTTGAATAAATGATTACCATTCTTCGTGGAAATTTTATTTTGTATCTTATTTCTAGATTTAACTTTCGTATAAATTCACTAACGTATTACACTGCAAAAGAAGGAAAAGGCTTCAAAAGTGTTTATTAAACCTTCTCCCAGTTTTCCATTAAAAATTCCCACATTAACACACTCTTCCTCTTTTTAATCTTCGTTAAGTTCACTCACGATAATTCCAAAACAACTTAAAAAAAACCCAAATTCTCTCACCCTCGTTCATCACACTCCAGCGAAAAAAGGCTTATAAAATTCTTCCAACCACCTCCGAACAATTTTTCCCGTGGCAAACAAGGGGGGGAAGGGAACAGCGAAGCAAACAACACGGTTGGACAGCTGAAAATCCCAGCGAGATCGTTTCGGTGCGCGTTAATCGCGGGGAATCTCGTCGGGTGCCGACAGCTGTTCGTGCTGTAAATGAAAAAAACCGCTGAAATTCCGGACGAATCAAATCGGATCGGATCGAAAGATCGGATCGTTTGATCCGCGATTCGATGTCGCTCGGTCACCGGGGGGAGAGACTTTTTCACAGAGAGGGGTCTCCACAGAGGAAATTCCATTTTTCCGGAGGACGAGGTGGAAATTGAATGTCACGAGTGGCGGCGAGGGGATAGGTGGCTCGTGATGGACGCGAAACGAACAGCAGGATCGTATAAATAATAAATGCTGGGGTAGATGCTAGAGGCAGCGTGACGTTTTCTTTTCCAGTTGGGGATGTCGAGCGGCGGCAGAGGTGCATGGGCGGTTTCGTAGAGGGAATTTCGCGGTCGCGAAACGAGATTTCGAGGATCCTGCGGAAGACTTCGCGAGGATACGGTGTGTGCACGTGATTAAGTCTCGCATGAGGAACGGTTTGGATGTTTCGAATGAGATGGAAAGGGAGTGGCTGTGTGGTGAAGTCGGAGATTGGGGAATGCCACGATTATGCGAGACGAGATGAAAATTTGAAACGGAGGAAGAACGACTTTCTGTGATAAAACTGATAAATTAAGAGTCTCGTTTATTTGCTGTGTGTTTGGGGAATGGTACGATTTTGCCAGTCAAGATGGAAGTTTGAAACGGAGGAAGAAGGACTTTCTGTGATAAAAACACGATGAATTATGTTGCAAAGTAACAATAGGCTAATATTTCGGTTTCAACTTTACTATTTCGTCTCTTAACTCGAATCTTTTGTGGACAATATGTATCGCAAAATTAATTCCTCAGAGCATGACACTCTGTCACTTTGTAAGCCTTCGCGATAAAGAAATCTTGCAACGATCTTCGCCCCGAAAAAAAGGAAAGCAAAGTGTAATCTCAAACACATCTCCGGCATTTTCATGCGACAAATGTATCTCGCTTGAAAAACAGCCGGGTGGAAAAATAAAGGAAGAAACGAGGAGGTAAGTTGAACTGAAACACAGCTGATTTCATTTCCCTCGGCAGTCGCTTTAACGCGCGTTCCGCAAACTCGATATTCGCATCGACGTCGTCGTCGTGGTCTTGTTCATTTTTTTCTTTCTCGTAATTGAACAGAAAGGAAAGGGGGGAGGGGGGAGGAAGCAACAAAGAGCGCGGGGTTCAGGGAACGCCATTAACATCAGCGCGAAAATGTGGCCGCAGCTATCGAGTAACAAAAGGGAGTCAACGGCGCAAACAATCGACACGCGATATTTAAAAGCGAGCATCGGGTCGCGCGTTCGTCATACTTTAATGAAAACTAGCGAGTTGCAGCCTCGATTTCCAACCCTTCTCTTGTCTCTCGCCGAACCAACCCCTCGCGCTGTATTCCGTATCGCGAATTACGTATGAAGCGTCTCCTCCGCGTTTCGCTGCGACGATACACGCGACCCATTTCGCAATATTTGCGAAGAGAAACGGGAGTTTTGTGAATAGGTTTCAAGATCGTTGCGAATGCGGGCGAAAGGAGATTGCAATTCGTCGAGTATTTCGGGGGATCCAGGCGTATTTCTTCTGGGTATTTAGCTCGTTCGTGTTTATTTTTTCTTTATTTCTATCTTAAGCTTTGTTTGTCCTAAACTTAATAACGCACAGGTATATGGAAGTTGACGAGCGCCATTCTGAGTGTTTACTGTAACTAAGGTAAGTAGCGAGATCCTGGGAAACGTTTTCGCAAATGTCTCGCCTTATCTTAACGATACATCGAATTCCGAGTTTATCGATATTCATCGATATATCGAGTTCAAATTTTATCGATACTTATCGATATATCGAATTCAGATTTGTCGATACTCATCGATATATCGAATTCAGATTTTATCGACATCTATCGATGACGATACATCGAATTCCGAGTTTATCGATATTCATCGATATATCGAGTTCAAATTTTATCGATATATCGAATTCAGATTTGTCGATACTCATCGATATATCGAATTCAGATTTTATCGACATCTATCGATATATCGAATGAAATAAATAAACGAATTATATGTAACATATACAGATTTTGTCGATATTCATCGACAACATTTCGATTGTATCGATACTCATCGACAGCATCGTTAGCAGCACCTCTAACTCCATCGTGAAACCCTTTCTAACAGTCTCGAACACGCATCGGCAAAAAGTCTCCAACTAACCTCCCGCCAGTCTCTTGCCGAACAAATAATTCCCACACCACCTGCCCTCCATCGCTAACCTACAAAACTGCGGAGGCAAGGAAACGTCCGACCGGAGATACATCTTGATTCCTTGTCCCTTCAGACAGGCGAAGGAGGACAAGAAAAGTCTCTCGCGGCCTCCCTGAACGTCTTCTTCTTCTCCTCGCATCGCAGGATCCGAGTGGAAAGTTCGACGAGTTTCGACACCCTTTTGCGTCAGGTTAAGAAAGTTTAAAGTGCGAAACAACGAAGAGACGGAGCGCGGACACGTATACACGCGGAGATCGAAGCTGCTCGCTGACATTTTTCAACAACCCGTCGCTCCGATTGATTTCTCCGTATTTTTAAGCGGCGACCTTTGTCCACTCGACGTCGGTTGGTTCACCAACGCGATTATCTTTCCCCGTGATGCAGCTTCCTGCATCCTCTCTCTCTCGCTGCTAAGCAGCTTCCACCGCGACAAACGAATTCGTACGCATGGTTGAATGTTAAGGAAGAGAGTGTCCTTGATGTTTAATCACTCGAGAGGCTCGCAAAGGGTTAGTAACCTTCTCTGACGTGCGGAAAGGAAAATAAGTTAACCCTTTGGCCGCTGTGCGACAAGGTTATTGCGACACAGTATTGTTCAGCAGAGGAAGCTTTGCTTTTAATGTCGCGTGACCTTGAACTTTTTTTTTTTTTCCTCCTTTCTTGGTGGTAGGTGAGAATCGAACGTGCAAATAGATTAGGTATGTGCAAATTTTACGCGGGTAATCTGTTGGAAAATATGATGAAATTTGCGAAGGAGGGAAATGATAAATTAATTCGATTATTATTAGAGAAATTAATTTGAAGTAACGGCGAATTTATCTATCAGAATTCCTCCTGTCGATAGGGTATACCGATTGAATGCACCGATTCAATTTTACCGATTGAATCCCCTATTTAGCCTTTTCACGTTTGTACAGGGAAATTGGAAAATTCGTTGGAACTTCAAGACGTCTCGTAGATGCATTACACTTAATTAATTCACGATAAACTCGGTTTTTACTGCTTCCAATGTATCGAATTAAATTTTTTCTAATCAAAGAGAGTTTGAAAAAAATTCCTCAGTTTTCCTCAAGATTTATCCAAATTAATTCTGAATTGGCTTTCTCCTTCACTTATTTTCACAATTATAAATCGAACAAGCTCAATTTATCTCATCTTGTCAACGCTAAACTTCCCAGATCCACCAATGTGCTTTCGACGATTCGAGGCTCGAAAATTTACCTCAGCTTATCAATATTAAATTCCCCTTATCCTCAGCTCCATCGATGAGCTGCTTTCGACGATTCGAGGCTCGAAAATTTACCTCAGCTTATCAATATTAAATTCCCCTTATCCCCTATTCCAAACTAATCTAAATTCGCCAAATGTCGTAAAAATCACACGTGTTTAACGGCGAGGCTCCATTTGTTTCCGCGCGGTTTCCTCCATCGGGCGAGGCGCGAGAGTCTAGCCGTGAAGCGAGAGATCGATACAGAGGATTCCAGGCGCAGCTTACGCGTGCATCCTGACCGAGGAGGCACACGGCCAGTTTCAAGATCGGGGAAATGTCACGTTGGAGGGGGGACGACCGCTTTCACTTTTCCGCCGGCGCGGTAATCAAGCTCCCGCGTTTCCCTCTGTGGCCCGCCTTTTGACCTTTCACCTCGCGCGCCGTGCAAATTAAGCGGCTCTTAACACTCCGCTGCTTAGGAAAATCGCCGGCAAGATCGCGTTTAACCCTTTGGCTACATTTGACGTATCAGAACGTCATGCATTTGTTTGGGCATAGTCGCACATCACGTTCTGATACGTCGTTGAAACTGAGACGAGATTTAACTAGTTCATTCTGGTTTATTTCGAAGTAATGCGTATCTGTTGCAACAGAACGAATAATTTCAGCATTTTGGTGAACCTTGTTTGGGATACACAACCCCATAATGGCAGAAATAGAGAATATATTTGATCAAAGTGATAGCGACAGTTTTAATGAAAGTAGTGATCTTGAACAATCTGATGAAGAATTTCTTAATGATCCTTTAAGCGATAAAGGGGAATTTCAAAATGAAAACGACGAAGAATATATCGAACTAGAAAGTGATAACGATAGTGAAATTATTCCAAGACGTAAAAGACGTACAAGATGCTTATCAAGCAGTGATAGTGAATCTCCTCGTGAAAAATTAGATGAATGGATTTAGGAAGAAAAAGAAAATGTTAAAACCAGGGTTTATTTGTTTTAAGAGTATTTTGTAATTCTAACTGCCTAAAGTTATTTCAATATTATGTAGGAGTATATATAATGAATAATACGAAATAAATTAATTCTTGCATAAAATCTACTGCTTTTACTTGCCCACCGAATTAAATGTGCTCCAAGTGCAAAAAAATGTTCAAATAAATGTGTACCCAAGGGGTTAATATTCGGGCGTCGTTCGTTTGCCGAATTCCAAAGGAGAGGACGCCGCGTTTCAACCGTGAATTAATTACAGAGATTTTTCTGTGGAAACGTCGAGACCGACCGGCGACACTTTCTGTAAATCAAAGGGGAATTATTCGGAAATTGGTGAAAGTGACGTTTTGTCGCGGAATTGTTACAAATAGAGATTGTGTTCTTTCAAGTTTTCAGTTTGCAATAATTTAGAATAACAAACAGATTATCTGTGATCATATGGAATGGTGATAATCTTGAATTTTTCAACTAATTTCAACTAATGAAATTCCATCGTGGACTTGTTTTTAGTTCCTCAGTTTGCAATAATTTATAACAATAAACAAATTATCTGCGCTGTGTAACATGGAAAGACACTGATTTTTTTCACAGTGAAGTCAAAGTCTCCTCAAGTTCTTTAAATGGAACTGCATCGTTGTTTTTATCAAATTATAGGGGACACTCTAAAAGGAATTCAACAGAACGTGACACTTGTATTCAAATCATTCTAGATCTGTATTTTGGGCTCAATTTATCTTCATCGAGACACTGATTTACAAAAATGAACTTGCTGTATGATTTGCATCGTGATATACTTTGGACACTGTCAAGCAATAACATTTGAAAGTTAGATTCCTAGTTAGCATATACCAACACAAGTTTAACAAGAAACTTTTTCTATCAAGCGTGTTGTCCTCTGTGAATTTTTTCTCTACTTGTATTTAATTTACCATTGATAAAGAGTCTGAACTTACTACACAGAAGGCTAGTCAATTTAAAGAATCCAATCTCTTTGAAACTTTTAATTAAACAAAGATTCATCACATGGATCGTAGCAATGTTTATAAATTTTCAGGATGAAATAAATGAACAATTTTTCCAAATTTTCAAAGTGAAATACGATCGTAACTTTTGTTAACATCTCGAATAAAATACGTAGCGTTAATTTCTTCGAACTTTTCAAATAAAATATGAAAAGGCAATGTAGAAAGAAAGAGGAGAATTTTATATGCACTGAAGAGGTTCCTGGGAGAAGTTCGTTCACACCAAACGTTCATAAAGAGTTCGTTCGCCAGTACGATACGAAGCTCGACGCTATTTGACTTCCTCAGAATTTATGGCTTTCCAGGAGGTTTGAACGAGGGGAGTTCAATGTGGGACACGTGGCTCAACGACGTAGGTCAGGTCTGGGTTAGATCGAACAACGAGTATTCCAAGTCACGTACGTATCACACGTCAGGGAAGCTGTAAATATTAGAAAATGACACCTGAAGCGAGCCTGGCCACCTTCGGTTTACTCGATCTAAATTGCATTTGTCGCGCTGTTGGGATTCTGTCTGTCGAATAAAATACACTCTGCGAACAATTTTCTAATGCAGCCACTGGTCGTTGTTTTTTCGATGCTGAACCAGTGGAATGGAGAAAATTGAGCGAGTGTTTCCGCAAAAAAATTTCTATTCATTTCTTTACTCGAGTGTCTTTATACACAAAATTTCGATGTAAATTAAGCACGTAAAATGAGAAGTGCTTCTGTGATCCAAAGTTGACGGAAAACTGACGATTTAACCAGTAACAATATCTGGAGATCGTGTTTTTCTATCTCAGTGTTCTAATAATTCAACACCAAACCGAACTTCTCAGCTCCGGTATCACAAGTGAAAATAATTCAAACCGCAAGAAGATACACAACTCCAACAAGTACAACTTTACTTCCAAACTATCGACAGAGAACACCAAAGCATTCATAAATTTCGAAGACAGTCTATATTCAGAATCGGAAAATTTCCTATCTCAAGATACGAGCTCTAAATCATACAGCTTCTATACAGTGGCTGATCAAATTAATTGAGCCACCCTTTTTAGACGAAAGCCTGGTTACACTGAATTCTTACTATTTTTTTTTTTATGAAACATTGACACTTGCAAGTGCACACTTGGCAACACTTTAGGCAGTATTATCTCTCATGTGAACGTTACTTTGTACGAGTAGTTTCATTGATTTATAGATCTTGAGCAATTGAATTTTTGTTTCATTTTTACCGCCTATAATGTACAGTAAATGACTTAAAATGTATTGAAACTATGCCCAAAGGAATCCTACCAATTACGAACTTTATCGCTCCTTTCTAACTCTATTTTTCATAGCTACATAAGCTGAGTTTAACTTTCCATGTGAATATCTAACGAACAATCGTTAATTAAAAATAATTCAGAGTCTTGATATTCTGATTTTATTTCTACACAAACTGAAAAAACATATTTTTCATTTCTCCAACAATTTAATCACCCACTCTACCTAATTTCGTATTGAGACAACCATAGTTACCGTTAAGTGTGCAGAGACCGTGTCACAGCGAGCCAACTCTACTTGTCCCGAGTACCGAAAGGGTTAAAGGCCGTAGTACAACGACAACACGATATCGAACGAAGCCGAAACACCGTTATGTATCAACTTGAACGTGTCCATTAGCCCGTACCGAGGCCGCAAAGAAGGCGGTATTAGGGTCAGCCGTTAAAAGTGGCCCGACCAACTAAACTCCGAACCTTAGGCCTACCCAGAGGTTTCGAGACAGGCGGAAAGGAGGAGGCTTTTCTTCTCGTGTGCGACAAACGTGAAATACGCCGGGTCGGGCCGGTAAGTCGAGGTTTATTTAAAGGTGGCAGAAAAATAATGGCCGTCGAGAGACTCCGCGAAGAACGGTTTGATAGGAAGCGAGAGGACACTGTCGACACACGCTGATAGATACCACTACTGGTACAACGTTGCTCGAGCTTATCGTTGACCTACTCTACTTAGTTATCTCTGGTACACCATCTCGTAGACGAGGGGTTGAAAAGTTGAATCGATCGATCGATGGATCGGTGTATTTACCATGGTTTCCGCGTTCGTGCATCTACCCGACGTGTAATTTATGGCCGGCGGGAACGCAAAAATTACGATACTTTCAATATGCCGCGCCGCCCATGGCTAATCTATCGCAACGCCTACGCCAAGGCGGACGATCAATCTTCGGCGCGACGACGACCGTCGGAACGCTGAGTTGCGAACTCCTGCTAGCTTGATTTATGCATCGGATAGTGGACACAGTTCTGGGTTTTTTGATCTTTCGTTGTTTTTCGGTGGTAATGGGGCTTGATTAAGGGTGATTTGCTCCGTTTGTCGAAGGTTTGCTCGAGGATTTTTGGTGGAAGATTGAGTGATACTTGGGGGTGAAATGTGGATTTGAATTTTTGGGTAGTTTAATTTTTATGGTAGCTGGAGTGTGTATTTAATGTTTCTACCTGCTTCATTTGGGGCAATTTTGAAAAAAATTATTTGTATGGAAGACGTACAAAGAAGGAATAATTGTACTGGTTTTTAAATTGCTGCTTATAACAAGTGTATCAAATTTTTGAAATTGAGTTATTAAATATATTACTATTTAGATCATTTTTGTATACCAATTTGAAGCTCGAATTCTCTAATTATTAAACAACCCTAGTTTCTTTTTGCCTACTGGCTAATGACCACTGAGAGGAATTCAACGACCTCAATATAACACATTTTTGGTATAAATAAAATTTGTCCATAAAGAGATTGAATATAACTTTGAAATAAATAAAATTTGTCCATAAAGAGATTGAATATAACTTTGAAAACTTCCCAAAAAAAAAAAGACAAAAACAAATTTATGATCGTCAGCTTGAAGATCTTTTTTCAAAAGAAATTTTAATCGGTCGACAAATTAGTTTCTTTTGTTTGCCTATTAGTTAGCAAGCACTAAGACGTATTCAACGATTTCAATACAATACATTTCCTGTATACATCAAATTTACACAAAAAAGAAATTTTGATCGGTCCACTGATAACGAAAATAACCGAGATGGATCGCCCTGTATAATATAATAATTCCCAATAGCGTTAACTTGCTCCAAAGATTCTTTTGATCCTCACCAATGCTCTGCCTCCTTCTCTTTTTAGAACTCTCTCTCAAATGCGAAATTCTGCTCGTGTCCTCCAGCTTGATTACCTTCTTCTCCACCTCTTCTTGCGCTTGGTAAAGAAAAAGATCGAGGTGGAAGAGAAGCATAGGGATTATTTGAAATTCAAGTTGGCTGGGCATTATTAAATAAAGACGGCCAGAAAAATGCACGATTCCAACGGAGATAAATCCTTTTGCGCGGGCTTTTCGAGCCGGGGACGGTTCTTACGTTTGAAATATTCCGAAGAAAGGGGGATCCTTTCTCACCGGTGTTCCGTGAAATTCCCACGAGAAACTCTCCGGGGTTTCTCGCAGCGTCGATGGAACGCGCGCGGTGGTTTTATTTCGCGCGGCATTTTGACAAAATAATTCATTCGCTGCGAGCGAACCGGTAAACTCTTGCTTGTTGCCCCGCGATTTTCGGCGAACAGAGGCGGGGAAAAGCAGGGACGAGATGTAAGCGCTGGCTCGATGCTTTCAGACGTCTGAAGTAGATACGAGAGGCTCGATTGTTACCCTTATTTTCGTACTGTTCTACCGCAGCTTAACAGGGACTTCAAAAATCTCAGCATTCCGTTCACAAAAATATCTCTATTATTTCGAAGATGGAACTCTTAACAAAATCAATAAACTGAAGTCTCAACTTTAAGGAAAACTGACGCGCGGCGTGAAAATGGCCTTCCGCCCGTAGTGTAAGGAGTGGCGGTACGAACAGATTTTTCCTCGTTTTAAACGCCGCCGACTTTGATTGAATATTTTTTAGTGTTTGAAGTATAGACATTGGTACCATTTGGAAGATAGATTTGAAGATCAATTTGTTATTTGTTCTACTGAATTTTGGGGAAAACTTCCTTTTAAATTTTATATGCCCAAAAGAAGTAAAAGAGAAATGACAAATCTTCTATTTTATCAAATTCTTTCTTTCAATTTTATCATTTCCCCAATTCGAAACCTAAATCATTTTTTCGCAATGAAATAAAATTCA
>NW_017100209.1:658505-676595 GCF_001263275.1 Habropoda laboriosa | reverse complement strand
ATAAAATTGTCAGAATATTTCACAGCTAACACAAAGTAACACAAACAGAGAGCAAACAAAATATCGACAATACGAAACAAACCCAAAAAGGAAATTAAATTAAGTGAAAAATTGAAATGAAGCAGTTATAGTAATTACAATACAAAATAATGGAACAATTACAGTGTCTCTTCAATTGAATAACGAGATCGCACGTTGATAACGAGTTTCTCCGGAAAAGGGTTAAAAATTGATTTCCTAAATTATTCTAACTGCCCGAACGAAACGCGTGAGTGGAAGCTCGACTCGTTTCGCTTAACTCTCGCCAAATGAAAGTTTCATGCGTTCCCGCGCAACTGCAAAGGAATCATCGAATCAATCCCGCGGGAAGCAGACGACAGCACTTAACTCCCGTCGCCGAGCATGAATGTTTCACGAGCCTTTAAGCCTACGATCGTGGTTCCACGGTGGCAAAGCAACGTTCTTCCATCGCAAGGGGTCCGTTTCAATTCATCGAAATTATTCCAAAGGAGAATTCAATACTCCGATGTTCTAAACCAAATGTAACATCTCCACGTGAATTAATTCACTCGTAGAATCAGTCGTCGCACTTACTTTTATCAACGAAACCGTAAGACGAAAGAATTTTCTGTGACGGAAAAAAGGGGGAAGATTGGAAGTGGCGTTAAAGCAATTAAAATGTAAACGAGAAGAATCTAAGTATTCCTGACCGAGAAACTTTCTGCAACTGTGTTCACGAATGCAACGAGATTCATGATACACCATATTGCACTCTGAATACATAAAACGACGAAGAAACTTCTTGCCTGTGCGCAATCTTTATGCAGTCTCTTATCAAAATTAAAATATCAAACTGTGGAGAATACGAAGTAGCAAATCAAATTTTCAGGAGGTCCTGAAAATTCAGCGAACCTTCTTCCTCGTAATCTCTCGTCAAATTTGCGTTTATCTGTCGAATTGAAGCATCGAAACTATGAAGAATAAGTTAAAAATAAGATTTTCTGAGGGTCCTAAAAATTCACTCAACTTTCTTATCAAATTTGCGTTTATCTGTCGAATCAAAGCTTCGAAACTGAAAAATAAAAAGTGACAAATAAAAAATTCTGAAAGGTTTCAAAAAATTTCCTAAAAATTCACCGAACCTTCTTTATACGCTCTCTTATCAAATTTTCATTTATTTGTCGAATTGAAGCTTCGAAACAACGAAAAATAAAATGTTCAGGTCCTAAATATTCAGTAAACCTTTCCCGTTTCTTCTGGAAAAAAGCTAGAAAGTCTTGAACAATAAAGCAGTTTGGAGGAGAGCTGAATGAATCCTGTTTACGACGGGAATATTCTCAAAGAGGAGATATCCAGCGACGAAAATTACCAGAATAAAGTTTCTTCCGGTTGTCAGGGTGGATAAAGAAAGAGGATAAGAGAGATGTACGTAAACATACCCAGATCCATGATGTGTTCCTCGCCGAACCGTCGCTCCGCGTGAACGTGAAGAAGCCCGAAAGCGAGCTGCATTCCAGTAGTGAGCAACAGGGCGAGGAAGCCGGCTGCGCAAACCAGCCAACCCCAGCCACCCTCTGGATAGAAATGTGTTCGCATGCCGGCGACGTCTATGCCTGAAGGGAAAGATTAGCCTCTTTACGATTCTTCCTCAGCTCGTGTCCCTGTACTCCTTACAGGACAACGTTTACACTTCCGAGAATTGAAGGATTGAAGTCGGAACGACGACCGAGTAAAAAGAATACTGCTTTTTACGAATTTTTATATTTTTTTAGTATTGAATGGAGTGAAAATTAAAGAGATCTGTTTTACTCTGAGAAGGAAAATTGTCACGAGTCGAAAGCATGAAATTTCTGAGGAGAGGGAAAACGATATTTCTGCTTAGAAAATTACTTAATTAGTGAATTTTCATTGGTAACTTCTGAAATCTCTTCTGATGGTAAATTTGTGGATTAAAAGATGTTCCAAGCAATAAAATTGAAGACATCAGAATGACGACCGAGTAAAAATCAAATTTAAGAAAAAGGGTGTTTTGTTTTCTATGAATTTTTTTATTATTCAATGGGGTGAAAATTAAAAAAAAATCTGTTTTACTCTGAGAAAAGATCTGTTTTACTCTGAGAAGGAAAATTGTCACGAGTCGAAAGCATGAAATTTCTGAGGAGAGAGAAAACGATATTTCTGCTTAGAAAATTACTTAATTAGTGAATTTTCATTGGTAACTTCTGAAATCTCTTCTCACGATAAATCTATGAATCAGAAGATATTCCAAGCAATAAAGCGAAAATTAAAAATTTCTGTCTTGTGTTCCTATCTAATATCGTCTGCTCTCTTGCTTCAGGATTTCAGGTAATTTTCTGAAAACTCCATTTCCAACAATTCCGTACCTGGACGACGAAAGGCTGGTACGCAACGATGAAGGCTCCTCAGATCACCGAGCACCCAATTGTTATTCCCGATCATGCCATCGTGGACACTGCCCTCCATGTCCATGTAACGCATTCGAGTATCTAGAAAAAGCACAAAGAAAAAAGAACGAAATTGAAAAAGAGAAACGGTGAGAAAAGTTCCGAAGCAATACGACTTTTACCGTTCAAATATAACTTCTTTCCAAGTCGTTTGAATACAAATTAAGAAGGCCACGCGTGGATTAATCCCAGCGGATTATCCGCCGTTGTTTTTGCGTAATTCGACGATATATTTGCAGGACTTAATTGCACCGTGAACTGGCTCGCGGACGCGACCAATGAATTTACGTCGCGGCTCGTTTTGTGCACCGGCTAAGCTTGCACGATAAAGATAAACGCTGTTTATTGTGAATTCAGCATCGTTAAAGACGAACTTTAGGAGCAGCGAGTGCAGTCGAAACATGGGGCGGCACCTGATTAAAATTGCAATTCATGGAGTTGCCGGAGTGAACTGCACAGACGTTATAATACTGGAAAATTCTTTTACAATTGCAATTTCCACCTCGTGAAATTAATTAACCTTAGAATCAGCGTGGAAATGCACCAAGTCGCGCCTATTATTGTAATCCTTCTTTTCCCGGAGACTGTAGAAACTTTTGTTATTGTTTCAATTTGAAATTCATTTATTTTGCGAACACAGTGAGTAATATTCTAAAAAATTTTCAAGTGTTCGTGATTTGATTAATTTTTTAATGTCATCATTATCGAATTTTCTAAATAATATTGCTTCCCTTTTTCAAGTACACTCTTGGTTGAGTGAAAATTTCTATTATCATTTGGAATACTCTTTTCCAGAGATAACAGGAAATTCATTTATTTTGGAAGCACAGAAAACTGTGTTCTCGAAGAATTTTGTAATATTCTTGACTTCATTCTTTAGAGTCGTTATCATCGAATTTTCCGAACGATAATATTTCCCTTTCTTTCTTTTTTCAAATAGTCTTCGTCGAGTGAACATTTCAGGAAATTTACAGAAATTCCAGAAAATTTTATCATTCGCGAGATTAATTTATTCCGCAAACACAGAAAACAGCGTTCTCGACGAATTTCGAAGCATTCGCGACTGATTCATTTTTTCAAATTAATATCGCGAAATTTGCCGATCTCTCAGTTGTCTCAGCGAGGCACCGTAATCTCGAAATTAGCATTACCCAGTTGTACGGCCCCAGGGCTGTCATTAGCGAGTTCTGTGATCCCAGAATTATCGTCAGGCTGTCCTATGATCTCGAAATTATCACTCGCGAATCCGATAAGCCTGAGTTGTCGCCACCGGATCTCACGTCTTCCGAGTCCGCGTTTCGGATCTACTCGATTCTATAATTTCGACGTAGTATCCGTAAATTTCCACGATTTTCTGATTACCACCATTCAATATCGCCGTTCACCACTGGAATTTAGTATTCTCGAGTTATCTCTATCAGGTTCTACAATTTTCCAACGGTCATTTGGAAATCCGGCTGAATTCTACGTTATCAGAGCTCTGCGACTCTTTACCGTCAAATTTTCAAACTTCATGTGTCGTTCGTATTGGATCATACCAGAGAAAATTATCGCTACTGGATCTATATTTCTAGGAATGTTAGGCATAGCTGTCTTTCTGCCTGAAATATTCCTTCGGACTAGATTCTTTTATTTGAAAAAAATTACAATCTTCTGCAAGGGTGAGTTGGAAATACTTGAAAGATGTGTTGCAGTTTTCCAAGGGAAAATTACATAAATTGCAAAAAATAGAATTTTTGGTACTAATAAAAAAATTGCAGATCTTCTGCAAGGACGAGTAAATATATTGGAAATAGTATTGCAATTTTTTAGATAAAAAGAACTTTTAGTACAGTTAGAGATGATACAATCCTCTACCAATACAATTAAGATACTGAATAAATTGTCGCACAAGATGAAATGTAATTCTAACAGTATTCACCATCGTAGAATTTTGCAAATGATAAATAAACTAAAATTTCAAGTGCCTAAAAGTAGCAAAATTTTGAATTTTTTCTTGGTACCACGAAACTTCCCTAATCATTCCAAATTTACCTAAACAACGAACAACTAAATATAGTTGTCATACTTGAAATTTACGTCTGTACACAGGATATACGTTACACAGCGAAAGTTAGAGGCAGTTTAAAAATATTTGAACACAGTGAAAAATTGACTTTGACTAGACAGCGACCGGATCTCCTGTATCCACGTCTGGCAACGTTGCGTGCCACGAACCAGGGATGAAACGAGTTGAAAGAAATGAAGAGGAAAAAGAAAAGTCAAGAGGGTTAGATAAAAGTGCTCATGAAAAGGAGATGCTAGTTGCCATGGGACGGGGGCGAGGTGCGCCAGACCTCTGGGTAGAGGGTTCGAGAAAACGGGTCGATGATTTTCAACCGAAGAAGCATGAAAAATCTTAGAAAATATCCCTCTCGAACACTTGAATCGCTTTTGTAAAGAGACTGCGTCAAGGATCGAGTTATTACCATAAAAATTTCACCGGGGAGAAAAAAAATTCCTGGGAAATCTCTCCCTTGATAATTGAATTATAGATGACATGAAACGCTCCCTGTCGAACACTTCGATCTCTTCTGCAAAATGGCTGAGCCAAAGATCGAATTATCGGCGTGAAAATTTCACCGCGAAAAAATCCTAGAAAATCTCAGTCTTGCCGGGACAATTTCGCAAGAAAGATTCCTGGAAAATCTCACTTTGAATAATTAAATTATAGATGACAAGAAACGTTCCTTGTCGAACACTTCGATGTCTTCTGCAAAAAGGCTGAGCCAAAGATCGAATTATCGACGTGAGAATTTCACCGCGAAAAAATCCTAGAAAATCTCACTTTTAGCGTAAAAATTTCGCAAGAAAGATTCCTCACTTTTACCACGAAAATTTCGCAGAAAAGGTCCTTAGAAAATCTCACGTTTAAAAATCGAATTATCGCCATAAAAATTTCGCACGAAAGAATTCCTCGAAAATCTCGCTTTTGAAGATCTAATTATCAAAATAAACAATGCTCACAACGCGTCTGTTAATGAATTAAAAAAAGAGAAAATTGGTGTTCCTACCACAGAAAATCGTGTAAAGTTCGAAAAACTTCTGAACTCGGCCAAGATCAACTGGACTATTCGATCAATTCGCAGAAGAACCGGCGAACCTCTATTGTCCCCCACAATAGACAGAATTTTGATCCCGCGACAAATAAATCACCCGGTGCAACGTTGTCCCAAATTGTCGAACGAACACTCGCGTATTTTCATTCATCACTTGATCCGTTCCCATCAATGTTTCGGCGAAAAAAAAGCAAACGAACCAACAAAAAAAAAGCGCGCGGAAAAGGGGGGAGATCGTTACTTCAGATCGACGAACGAAGGCCGCAGGAAACAGAGCCGCGCAATTTGAATTTCCAGCTATTTTTCCGCCGCGAGAACCAATTTTTTAACGTCAATTCGTATGCCGGCTCACGCGAGCGTCATTTGTAAAGCAAAAGGCAGAAAAAAAGAGTCGGCAGAACGGGAAGAAAGGGAAAAAAAATTGGAAAAATATTAAAGGGGCATGGATCAAAGCAACGCCGGAGAAAAAAGGGGAAAACACGGGGGAGGGAAACGGCGTGACACGCATTCTTAATTTCGCCACGTTCAACGTTCACTCCTCCCACCCGCCACTTTCCACCTTTTTTTTTCTCACCTTCTTCTCACTCTTAATTACAACGTACAACGACGGGGGAAGTTGCCGCAAACAGCAAAAGTTCACCGTAAAAATCGTCTTTACCGAGCTAATGAAGTTTTAAGCAATTTAAAGTAGAATTTCAGCGGCGCTCGCTGTTTGCATTTTTATTACGCCTCTCTGGCCACCGCGGAAAATGATCCTTTTCCCGGACCACCCGAAAGCTTTCTCGGCGTCCCCGTGTAAAAACAGGGAAAAATAGCGGCGCGTCGCTCGAGATACTCCGTCGTTTCTTTCCCGCCCTCTTTCTTCTCCTCCAAAGGACAAACTTCGAAGTTATAGAAATCCAGCTAACCGGTCCATATTGTTCCTCTAAATACGTATCAATCTCTGTTTCAACTTTCGACAAATTCTCTTTCCTTCCACGAATTTTCAACATTTGTAAACACAGTAGTTTATACCGGTAATTAATTCTCCAACTGGAGCCAGCCGTCGCGTGCACTATAGTTAATTACCCTCGGCAAAACGTTCTTCACGTTCCACGATGACGTTGGTTCACGTCGATTCGCGCGCAATTAGAAAAAATTCATTCAACTCCCGGTGTTTGAATAATAATAATAATAATTGCAGATTTTTTCTCTACTAAATTTTCATTTCACGTGAAAATTCCACTGTTGATTCCGGGGCGGTGTGAATTATTTTCTCCTAATCTTTGCAAGTCGAAATGGAAGTCTCATTAACGCGCGGCTACGCGAAGGGAGAATGAAAGAGAAACGGAGAAAGGAAGTTTTTCCCTGGCGGATGGCACAATGGATCGGCCGCAAAGGCGAATCGGCCAGAGGGACGAAATATTCTTAATTACCTGCGCGCGTAGCGGAGGAGATAAGCGCGGAGCCAGGCCAAAAAAAAGGGGGGATGGAAACGGCTCGTGAAAAATGGATCAACGCGTCAAAAAGGGGTCAGAGGGAAACATGTCGACCTACGAAACGAATTATGACGCTTTCTCCACACCATGCTGCCCGTGTCTTATCGCTTTGATGCAAAACCCATGAGGGAACTTATTGTGAATTTTTCAGTTCTACTAGTATTCCTTTTTTTTTTTTTGGAGTAAGAGATGCTGAGGTGTTTTCCATGGAAGAGCTATGTTTCGGTAGGTTAGGTTGTTTTAATTTTTTGAAAGGTTCTCGTGCTCCGTAACGTGATACTAACGACGTAATCTTGCGATGGACTGGGATAAGTAGAATGAGACGCGTCGAGTCAGACAGAACTGTGGTGTGTATACTTGTTTAAACGGGGTTTAATTAGGGAATTAAATGTGAGGTATATTTTATGTCGCGTCTGTATTGAAGTGGATTGCACGTGTAGTTGATGTGAAATGTGTGAAGTAATTGGTAATTTGGACTGGTGGGGATTTGTGTTGGGATATCGATAGTGTCTAATTTGGTTCATGACGTTTGCGAAATTCTGTGAAACTGATATGGGGGGTAGTTTGTTCTGCGAAATGAGTTTGTGTTAGAATTAGGAATGTCGGTGTTGGTCTTAATTACAAAATGCAAAAATAACGTAATTTGAGTGTCTCAAAAATTCATCTAATTTAAAAAACTTACGAAAATTGGGGACTACGAAATTTGAAAAATTCAGAAACTAGTAAATTTCAAATACACCAAGCAATCTACTGTTCCTAATCTCTGATTAGGATCAAAATTATCACAAAAAAATTCACAGTAAAATACATTCCAACTAAAAACCGAAAACGCTCTCAGAATTCTCCAGAATTCGCAAAGTAATTCGAACATAAGCTGCAAAATCGACGAAACAATTTATCATCGCGGGGCAGCAAAACTTAAAAATCCACGCCGACGATTCGGCGGAATAACAAATCACCGCGAATTACATTCAGGAAACCGCATTGTCCGGCTCCATCGCGGCAAGAAATTCGCAAAACGGAGAGATTCGAGGATGGAGAATCTCCTCCGCGGCGACATATTTCCGCCTCGATTTTCCCGCGTTCTGGGAGGCGGGCACGAAGGAAAACAACGGAGCCGATTGAAGCTTCCAGTTGAAATATGTGCGGGCTTGACGGGAGATTTGTCAAAAATCGATCGGCAACGAGACCGGGTGAGGAGACGAACACGAAACCCTCTCGAAGAGGGGGAGAGAGAGATAGGAAAAAGCCAGGACGTCAGAGGATTTCTGAGGGAATCCGATGATTTAGCTGTTCCGGCGAGTCGTTCGCGATGACGACAGATCGTAGACGTTGCTTCAGATGCGTGAAACGATACCCCCAAGTCTCTCTGTTTCTCGGGGAAAATTGTTTTCTCGAGCGCGGCGAGACGCGAACGCGGCTCTTTCCTTCCAAAAACATGTCGCCGTTCTTTCAAACGTGTTTAACGTTTCATCTTCTTCCATTCGCTGAATTTTTACGTATCCTTTTGCACGTTTAGTTGGTTATTACGGTTCAATTTTTCGGTGAAATTCAAACCTTTCCGAAGGAAAGTGCTCGCTCGAAAATTGCGAAACTGCCATTTTGGAGAATCTAAACTGAGTGCATGATTTTATTTTCTTTTTACCGTTAACATATAATGCGATAAAGTTGTGAAATTATTGCAAAGGTGATTTCAGTGTTAACTGGAAAAAACATTTTTTTCTCCCCTGAAAAATTTAATTTTTGCAATTTCGCAATTTTGCAATGTATTAGAGTTACTTATTCATAGTTTATAACTGTCTTAGGTAAAACTCGTCGAGATATAATTTACTACGTTAAAACAAAAATTGAAGTTTATTAGGAATAAAACTGACTGCTGTGATATATTCATTCGCAGGAATTGAAAAATAGTGCAAGTTTTCGTGTTCTTTGATAAAACGAAGGAATAAAATTGTTTCGTTGCAAGGAGTAAAAACGAAGAAATTAATAACACGCGATATATCACGAAGATTTATCGCGTGAAAGTACCTACAAATCACCAGATGGAAAATAATTGCCCGTTAAAATATTACAAACAAAATTGCAGGTAAATTTTCATGTACTCTTAACATCTCCATAAATTCTGCACAAAGTAACCAGGGAAACAAAAGAATCGCGGAAAAATATGACAGACTACAGGGGGGAAAATAAAATGACAAACCGTGTAAGTAGTAGCAGCCTGTATATGGTCAGACACATATTTCACTCCGTATAACAAACGTTAACTTGACCCGTTTATTTTCATCATGAATATTATTTCAAGAATTATTCCAACAAAAAAAAAATTGCTGAACATGAAACCAACCATTAAAAATACAACGTTCACGTCCGACCAACAATCTCCCAACAATAAAAATTACTAAAATACACCTGTAGCCTTTAGAATTTCTTTCGCATTGTTACATTTCAAAAGGTTACATACTGTTGGCAAGTATAAAAACAGGTGTATATATGAGAATATTTTTCCTGCGTAAAATTTTACCATATCGGACAATTATTATTAACATTGAAAAGCATACAATTTCAGTGAAAATTCCTGAAAATTTGTTAGATATGGAGACACGATGGAAGACACTTTAAAAATGATATATTCAAGTAAAAATATTTTTGGAAAATCGATTTTTTGACCTACCTAAGCATACTTAATCCTTCGAGTTACAAATTAGTGTACAGACTAAATTTAAAGACACTTCAATACCACAGAAAATCTCTCAGAAAAATCGATACAAATTTAACACGTCCAAAATTAATTTACTATTTTTTTAAAAATCACGAAGTGTTATAAACATACAACTACACCAATTGCCAGCGTTTCAGCGCAATCAGCGACTAGCAACGCGCGATTAAAAGGGGAAAAAGGAAGGTGAATTTATCGAAAACAGTGGAAATAAAGCGAGCGATCGGATCTAGAGGGTTTCGATGGCGGTAAATCGAGCGAAAAATCTGAAAGTTTCCCATCGAACCGGATATTTCGCCGGGGATTGCGTGCGGCGCGGTCATCTACATAATACGAACGAGCGCGGTAATGCCGGGAACCGATTCGAAATCGATTTCCACGGCTGACCAGCGAGCGAGGGTGCAAGGGGAACGTTCGTGCAAATACGTTTCGTCGAAGGGACCAGTTTGTCCAGGCAAGTGTCCACTGGTGTTTATCCGCGACGTGGATTTATTCGAAAATTGCGTGTCTGTTTTCGGGCTATCAGAGGTAACCTACCCCCTTAATAAGTTCTTCGAGATGTGTTAGGTATTCCAGCGGGGGTAGTTTTCAAGAGTGTATTTTTCGGAAGCTGCGAAGTTTGACCTTTGCATGAATTTAGCAAAAATTCACCAACTCTGAAGTTAAACAGTGGCGAATTTGATGTGGTTACTGGCCCCTTGCGGAGTATGAAGAATTTTGTATTCTCAAAAGAGGAATGGAGTTACTGCTCCTCGTAGAGCGAGAAGAATTTTGTATTCGTAAAAGAGGAGCTTCTCTGCTGAATTTTAGATATAATATCCCCGTACAAATGCGTGATGAAAGAGCCCGGAATATCCTCCGCAGAAAAATTGCAATTCTCAGAGCAATCAGCCGGGCACTGAGATAAATAAAATTTTAACAACCCCAAAAATTATGCAGACCTGAGGTAAAAATTAAAGTTAGAATGCAGTGTCGGACGAGAAAATTGCAAAAAAATTCAGAATTGCAGAAATTCAGAATTGCAGAAATCCAAAATTGCAAAAATCCAAAATTGAACTAAACTCCAACAGAGAATTGTTCACAGAGAAAAGATTATACAATCATAACACAGAATCAGGCGCAGAAATTGCGAACACCTAAGATCGAACAGATCTCTGATCGAAACTTAAGTAATTATTCCTTTAAAAAAAATTTTTTTTTTAATTATAAAGAAATTACAAAGACCTAAAATTGAGCAGATCTTCGATTCACTTTCGAACAAGCATCGCGACTACAGTGAGACGACTGTGACGAAAGAAAACGTAGCGGAAGAGACGAGGCACCGAAGGTTTGATGATCAGCGATTCGCCGACTCGTAGGAGATTACAACGCGGATAGAACAAATGCCGCTCTCGTCTGCCGCGTTGTTTTGTAGGGCAGCGTACGTAATCCAGCACAGCCTGTCGGCTCGATATATCTCTCCTGCTATCCGATTTATCTGAACTTACTTTCGCTCGAATTGCTGCAGCTTCCCGTCCGGATAACGACGCTACTGTTGCAGTTTATAGACCAACTGTTATCAGATAGTCCCTAGTGACGATAATAGAAAGGAAGAGAAAAGAAGAACCTGTGGACCAGATTTGTCTAGTGAAAACGTGAATCTACTGCTAATTTGCAAATCCTCCCGGATTTGTCAAAGCTGTGCAAATTTCGTTTTGCGACGCGAAATCTCCAGTGTTTTAGGTATTTATGCTGATTTCTATTTTTCTCTTTTTTCTTTTGAGATGCGAGAAATTTTGGTTGGAACACACTGATCGAGAGAGACAATTTCTTCAGTCTAATTTCCCCAAGGAGTCGCCAAAGGAATCGAAAGAGAATGGAGGAATTAATGGATGGACGAGGAGGACGAGGAAATCGAGAGTCGTTCTGAAAGCGTACGACTTCGTATAGCTTCCAACTGTTCTACGATTGATATTGATCACGTCTCATATGCGTTCTCCTTACTTCGTTCTTCCTCTATCAATTCCTACACACTATCTACTACTCTTCGTTCGTTCGTTTATTCTTCTTCGAGGAAAGAGAAGGATTAAACGGAGAAATTACAGAATATTTGAGAAAGTCGCGAGAGGATGAAGGATTTAGTAACGAGCAACTTGTAAAATTGCGAATATAAATGAGTAAAGGGATTGCATAAGTTAGAATAATCAAGAGCCTCTTGAAACTATCACCTTTCATAACCGGCGCTTAATAAATCGCATTTATCAGCTCGTTATAAAATATTTGCATGGCAGAGAGTCGATGGCGTGTAATCTCACACGATGAAATATTCTCTATTTGCCTCTCTGTGTTTCCTCTCCTTCCGACGCTGTTGAATATTGAACGAAGTCACGAAACTTGGCGGAAACGGATTAGGCCGGTCTCTTAGCAAGCGACGTCGCGAGAACGAAAACAGAGGCATCCTGAGATTATGAGCAAGTTTACCGCGCGGACCGAAAGGGCCAGGGCGTTCTTGCCGCGGCTTTACGAGGAAACTTGTGCAATTCCGCTGAAAGATGTCTCCGGGAAATCAAATGAAATGCAAAACACAGACTGGAAGCAGGCTAAATTAAATCGTTGCTTCACGTCAAGGAAATAAGCGAGACGTTTGCAAGGGTTTTTAAATCGTTTCAGTGTGTACAATTTTATTCAGCTGCTGCAACCACTCTTTCTTGAATAAAGTTTCGAATTTAAATCTTCGTTTTCCAGAAAATCAATTTCATCACTTAATTAAATCAGGATTCCTGGGAAACCCTGTATAGAGATCAGGATACGCAAGGAATTCGCCTAACTGTACTAATTGAAAAATAGAGAAATCTTAGGAGGAAGATGCAGAAGTTGTAAAGACGACGAAACTACAGATAATTATCGCGAGGAGAGCACGACGAAGACGAGAAATTTGCGAGATCAATGGTACTCACGGTGTCTTAAGAATCGGTAGTAATAAGATAGCGCTGCATCGAGATAGCGAGATTCGCGAGAGATAATCTGAAAGTCGTGAAAGCTGAGAGTAAACTCACGAGACTAGCGATAGCGACGCTTTAAAAGTCTTTACACGCGGTAAGATTGTCCCCAAAGTCTTTGGACTCGATAACGAGGACCGTGGAGTCTTTGAACCTCGGAGTGGTGACCCCGGAATCTTTGAACTCGGCCGTGTCGACCCCGGAGTCTTTGAGCGCGGTCGCGTCGACCCCGGAGCCTTTGAACTTGATCGTGTCGAACCCTGGGTCTTTGAACTCGGCGGTGAGGACCCCGAATCGTTGCACCGTTGACCCCGGAAACTTTGAACGTACTTACGAATATTCTCTCGATAATTTGCAAATTTTATCACGTCTCAAAAATAGCGAAAAATTTCCCCACGATACTTTACGTCGTTATATTTCAATTTTCTTCGCTGTCGAATCTTCTAGTAATACTACGTAAAAAGTGTTCTAGACTCACCACCATGATAAGAATTGCCCCGATAAGGAGTGTAGACTCCGTTCCTTGGCTCTGGACAATGACTCGGCGTGTAATACTGCATCGGATGGTGCACGTAATTGCTCGGTGTGCTCGGCACGTGTACCGGGTGGCAGTGCATGCATCTTCGCGGTGTCTCCGGCACACCCTGAAGAAAAGAAACGCCTGCGATGCATGGAGGAGGATAATGGTAATCAGAGGAACACGTGTCCATGGGTGAATCGTGAACGTTCCACGGCGCAGCCTGGAAATTAAACACCGTTCGGGATATCTATCGAACGGGCAGAAAGTGTCGCGCTTGGAATACCGATTAAGGGGGGTTGCTAGCCGTTGCTAGCAATTCCATCCTAACCGATTGACGATTCGACCCTATAATGTGTACGTGCAAACGCCACGGACGAACGAACATCGATTTCTGTCTCAATAATAGAATCCAGGTGTTTTGGAGTTAGCGTTTGCATCAATGGACCGATGTGTAACATAGTAGTTCTAGTTAGACGGGATATTTGTCTCTAACTGACAAAGGATATTTCGCGAAAATCGTCTGTTTGTACCGACAAATTTATACCAAGAATATTCGATTAGTTTCATCTAAGTTAGCGAACGATTTGTCAACCGAAACCGAGGAAGTCTGTCCGCGATTCTAACAGCCGGACGAGTTCTTTAGACGACTAGACCAACAGCCACAGACTAGACGACCGTGCAAACGAACGTGTTTTATTACCTGCATAGAATGCTGCGAGCGTAGCGATCTTATCGAGCCAGCTGGGTGGAGGGAGGGCACGCTGCCACCGAAGCTCATCGCGGAATTTCTGCAGCCGCCCGGGGTGGACCAACCCCCGCGCACGCTGGCCGAAGTCCACCCCATCGCGCTGCCGCAATCGTCCACCAGCATTTTCACAGAGAACCGTGCATCTCTCGCTGATCCTCTCTCGTCCTCTCGTCGACGACGATCTGCCTAACCCTCGATCCACTCTCGCGCACGATTCTACCGTGAAAACTCGCGAAACTTTCGCAAGATATTAATCCTCGACAGTGTTCCTCGAAGTTATCCTTTCGTATATCACGCGATTCTTCTCGTGGACATTCGGTTGTTCCGGTACCAAGGATCGTCGTGTAATCCTTCGATGATTCCTGACGAGAGTCATCTTTCACGGAGGGACAATTGCAACCGCTGGAGGATCTGAAAGCAGAAAATGTGGAATGAACGCGGAGCGCACCGAGAGGGTACAAGGCAGTCGATTAGAATTGTAATTAAGCAGAGGATGGAAATGTGAGGGAGATAACGCTGGGGTACAGAGTCAGAGGATTAAAACTGTATTTTCTCGATGAGGCTGCCTCTGTGCCACCGGAACGACGAGAGATAGAGACGCTCTCTCTCTCTCTCTCTCTCTCTCTCTCGACGTCGTTTTTGGTACTCTGTTAAGAATGTACAGCGGTACGGATTTTAGTGTGTATTTTGATGAGAATAAAGGATGCATTTGTGAGAGATAATTAGCTAGATATGCTCCATTATCATATCATACGGGGTATTATAAATTCGAGAGAGTTAGAGGATGAAACTTAACGAATAAATTGCTTCGTTTTTACGTGTTCAACTAATTTGAAGATTTAAGAACATTTCGAAAATTTCTGAAAATTTCAATCGGTACTTCTGAAATTTCTCGGCAAAGTCGGTTCAAATTTGACTTTCATTTGCATCAAAGTGTCACCGAAAAATTCCCCCAACGAAATCAAGGTTAAAATAATTAAACTCTGCCTAAAACCAGTGTCACTGGCGTTTCGTCAAAAAACCCTTTCTGTAAAAAGAAAAAAGAACAATTTTGGTTGGGTAAAACACGTTTACCTAGTGCAATAATAGGACATCACGCATAAAACCGCGATGCGTGGCGGCGCAACAAGAATTAATCCGCGAAAATAATCCCATCGGAACGCGGAGGGAAAGGTCGAGAGAAAGAGCCGAGAGGGATTTTTCTCGTGGTCGAGGAGCGAAACGATCCGTGATTCGAAGCCGGGGAATACAGTCGTCGCGGCTCAAGAATTTAATTCGCGTCATATGCATAAATAAACGGGCCGCGTTTATACTCAGACAGATTCTGCCCGGCCTGTCCGCCTTTGTGCCGCGAGATTTATCGCGAAACTACGCTAAAATTGCACGGGAATATTCGAATTTCGTTCACCGGATGCAGCCAAGTTTATTGGAACTGTTTGCTGAAACTGTTGGACCGGTTGCTTGTCTCTCTGAAAATTTTCAAGGAGCAAACAGAGCTGACAACGATGGAGAACGAGCGTTCTCAAATAACGGATTGCCTTTCTTTTTTCCGAAAATTTCTAACGTATAATCATTCTCCTTGTAGAATTCTCGCGATAGACTTTTAATACGTGTGTGTATAAGTAGAAGGGGAATATAAACAACTAGGAAAGTTGAAGCAACCTTAAGGGAAGCCTTTAGAACAGCTTAAGAGGAATTTTAATTCCATAACGAGTTCCTCAACAAGTTGAATTTCCTTTGTGTACTTTACCGCTGCCAATAACTCACGAGAACCTCCTTAAATCCAATAAAACTACGAAATATCTCACAAAGTCTACGAAAACGTCTATAAAAGACGAAACAAATTTCTATCGCAGAGTCGCTCTAATTTCACAAATTTCAATTAATCCCCGTCTCGTCAGTATCTCACGAACGGTACTTCCTAGAACCAAAAACAAAAGAAATTCGTTAAAATTCGCCTTAAAATTAAGCCGCGCAATTTTTCCGCGTTCGTAGCAGCGGCAATCAGCGTGAAACAAAGTGGAAAGGAAGAAAAAGGAGCCGGAAACGAAACGAAACATCGGAACGATCTCGTTATGGAATCGGTGGGACACATCCATTCCGCATTATCTCGCGCAATTTTCTTTATGGACGTTTTTTCGCTCCCGTTCGCTATTTACGATTTCCGACGTTGATCCGATGACCGGTCGTTCCGTAAACTCGATACCGCACAGCACACCGGCCGATACTTTCACGGTCGCAACTTCCGCAATAAGAAGGAGCGAACCGGAAACAAATGGCGGATTTGTATGCGCCGGCCGACGTTCACCGTATATATTTCAACTTTACCGCCGTTACCACGGCGGGAGAGGAATCTCGTTGCGGAATGCAAAAACTCGCCGCGGGACCGTAAATCTTTTTCCAAAATGGTTTTTAATCGAAACACACTTTGCACGGTCGTCGTGGCTAGCGGTAGGAAGCGCGAGGTTTCCAGCTGGTGAAGAGTTTGTTGGAACAAAGTTGGCGGACGTGTGCTGAATTCGATGAAAAATTACAGGCGTAATTTGTCATTAGGTTATTGGAATACGAGGATATCGAGAAGTTTGGAGTAATGAAGAAAGTTGGAAGTTGTGGATTCTTCCCAGTGGTTTTTCAACGAGATTCGGCAAATTTGTAATAGTTTTTTTTTTTTTTTAATGATTGTAGACGACGATACTTTGTTTACGAGTGTAATTTTGTTATATTAACGAAGAATATATTGTCAGTGAAGGTGCAATTGTTTAAAATCGATAAAATGAAAATTTTGAAAGAGAAAAATCCTTGAAAAATACGAATATTTTTAAATAATCGTGCAACATATCATATTTAAATCTAAGAAGATACTCTACTGAGTGCCTCACTTATAACGAACATCAAAATTATTTCAGCCGCTACTGAAAGTAAAAGAAAATATTCCTAGAAAGATGAAAATTATTCTAGCAGGTGACACTACTCTTCAATTAACATTTAAATTTCCCCAAGGAACAGCAGCCTTCAATGGAAATGGAAATTTACCACCCTCGAAGTGAGAATCAATTAGAACACTCATTTCTGCCTCGGTATTTACATCTTTCTCGAGCAACAAACTGTGAAAATATCAGCAAAGAAGATCGTCTGCAGCCCACTGTGCATCTGGAATTGGCTAAACAAACCTGCGTACCAATTCCACATTCGCTCTGTAACGCGACACTTACGTCTCTCCCACGAGAAATTCCTTCTAATCCCAACTTCCTTTCACATCTCGCCGCTTGAACCCTTCGCCAGGCAAGGTAAACAACCTCTGTCCCATACAAATCATCATTTACATCTTCTCTCCGAGAGAAAGACCATCTTTTTTCCGCTAACAAAACCGAGAGATCACGTCCTTTTCTCGTGGAAAAGCGACGTTTAACGCCCTCAGGCAGGCCTGCCAATATCTCGCCTCCCCATAGCCGCGACGAAACCCCTCTCTGCTAGCACAGTTCCCACCGACCACTGTGTATACTAAACGCAGAGAAGACAGAAGACACTTTGTAGACACCGCAGAGCGTTAATAACTTAGGGATGAACCTACATTAACGCTTTTGAACTGTGAATTCTTCGAGAGAAAGAAGAATCTAAATTCTGAGATAAAAGGGAGTTTCGTGAAATTGTAAGTTTATTACATGAATTGACCAAATTTTGTCTTATTATAGAGAAAGATTTTAAAATTTTCTTCAGCCTTAAACAACACCTGAAATATTCAAAATGTCCTTAGTTTACAACGAAACACATAACCAATCCCATAACGTTACAAGTACCATACACTATACACCATTATTCTTCACATTTCCCACGCATAATTCCCTCAAGCAAACAACCTCTGTAGCCTCGTTTCGAGCTATAAAACATAACCGTAAACTTTATCGTGGTGCATCAAATTCCAGCAGGCTTCATTTCACCTGTCTGCTATCTAAAAGTCGAGTATTAGGCTAGTCTAGAGTATGGAAAAAAGAAGGAAAGTTGACATAGGTTGGTGAAGTTTCGATCGTGTTTGGATAGAGAAGGGCAATGGCCGGCTAGAGGAGCAGATAATCCGGGTAGATTGAAT
>NW_017100209.1:651988-658480 GCF_001263275.1 Habropoda laboriosa | reverse complement strand
TTGCTTCAACTAAGGCTAGCCACGTTCGATTCTACATGAAAACATTCTTGGAGGGCGTGCAGGGACTATTAACGGCAAACAAAGAGTGTTATCCTCCGTACCATGGATGGCTGTCGGATAGGAAGTTGGACCGCGTGGAAGGCACGTGCTTTCGAGAAGCTTTCAGCAACCACTCGTGCTTCCGGGGAAAACGTGCTGGCACGCCCTGGCGTCGGGACGCCAGGCGTGTGGTTCTTCCCGAATTTGAAAATTTGGGAGTCTCAAGGTAGGAAATTCGAAGAAGCTTGGAAATTTGGAAGCTTGGAAATTTGGAAGCTTGGAAATTTGGAAGCTTGGAAATTTGGAAGCTTGGAAATTTGGAAGCTTGGAAATTTGGAAGCTTGGAAATTTGGAAGCTTGGAAATTTGGAAGCTTGGAAATTTGGAAGCTTGGAAATTTGGAAGCTTGGAAATTTGGAAGCTTGGAAATTTGGAAGCTTGGAAATTTGGAAGCTTGGAAATTTGGAAGCTTAGAAATTTGGAGGCTTGGAAACTTGGAAGCTTGGAAGCATAGAAATTTGGAAGCTTGGAAGCTTGGAAGCATGGAAATTTGGAAGTTTGGAAATTTGAAAGCTTGAAAATTTGAAGGCTTGGAGGTTTGAAGGTTTCGAAGTTTGAAAATTTGAAAGTTTAAAGGTCTGAAAATTTGGAAATTCAAAAGTTAGAATATCTGAAAGTTCGAAGATTCAAAAACTTACTAAAATTGTAAAATACTACTTCAACGCCGACAAAAATTTCCCTCCTCCTCCTCAAACTTCCCAATCTACAAAACACTCTTTTTACCAAGGAAAATAATACTGTTCATATTACTCGATCCGCAAACTTCCTTAATCTCCCCACGATGCCTCGTTTAGCGGTATATTAGATAGAACGCTGATCGATTTATCGATAAAGTGTCAAAGAAAGTCGAGTCTATCGGACGGTGGAATACCAAAAGCACTGGTGTATCAACGTCCTGCCTCGAACTTTCAGCCCTAGAGTATTCTCTGTTTTCGTCTTCGGGGAATCCCTCTAAATCCAGAAATAAAGGAGATTCCATTTCAATTTCTTCTCCAGTCGAATTCAATTCCAGCTTAACGAGCGCTGTATTTTTTTTCCTTTTTGGTTATTTTACTACGTTCCTCGATCTCTTGCGCCGTATGTAGCGTCGATAATTATTGCCGATCGGTCGCGATACGACGGCCATTTCGATCGGCAACAGTTCAGCGGCAAAACGATCGCCATTATCGTAGTCTATACGAGACACTATAAGCTTTGGAAACACCAACTGAAACATTATTCAATTATAAAGCTTTTTCAGTTACCAAGTTTCTATTACATTTTTATCTCGCTCTATTTTTTTTTCCTATCTCCTTTTATTACACGACTTTTCTACTATTTTTATTTGAAGATTTGTCGGTGTGTTTCTAGATGTAAAAATTTGAACGCACACTGAAGTGTTGCGAAGTACAGAAAGGTTAATTTTCAATGGAACAATAATTACAAGTCGTCAGAAAAAAACCAGACTGAGCCATTAATCCGAAACTGCTCTCGAAAAACGATATGAAAAAGCTTTTGCAATGCTTTCCATTTCAATCGAACATCAGTCAGCTAGGACCGTGGTGTAAAATCGCAAACAGGATTTCTCCATTTCCCTAGCAAATTCACCTCCTTTTCTCCCCTCAAATTTCCTTCACGTTCCATTCCATCGATATTTATAAGTCTCCGGATAAATAGCTGTATTGCGTCGCAGTTTAGCCGCCGATAAATCTGCAAAATACTTCTACCTTCCTCGAGAATAATTACACAGAAAATGTTCCTTTCCGAAGATTCAAACCTAACCCTAAAATCCTTCGTTCATTCTCAAATGATAATGCAAACGATAAAATTTCACAGTCACAGAAAGGTACACGCTAACTCCAAGGAATCAAAGTTTCTCGAATCTCTGCAAACTACGCGCTGGCGAAAGGGCGGAAAAAATCTGGCAATTAGCAGGGCAGAAACTGGAAGATAATCGCGTCCATCAGGACACGTCAGTCCATTTGGCGAAAAAAACGAACGGAGAAAGGACTTTCCCGGCGAAGCAGATTCACGCCAGGAGAATAAACGTCCATCGAGAAATGGACGAGGCGAGGGCGTTAGTTCGCGCGACAGCTCGCTCCGAAACTGTCATCCTGGGGAAGTTTAAATGGTCGTACTGTGAATACCGGCCGACCGCGAATCACCGCGGCGCGTTCGTTAAATTAATGCACGCGACAGTTTGAAGGAACGTACCGCGGCCCGCTTGTCCGACACCGATGCTCCTCGTTAACCGTTCCCTTTCCCTTCTTTTTTTTTCCTCCGCCTCGTCAAATATTTATCAGCTTTATATTGTCGCGCCAATTAATCCGCGTCGAATCTCGAGGCAAAGTTTCGACGATGCTTCGCCTTCTTGAAAGATTGAATCTGTTTCCTTTTTATGGTTCAAGAATTATTGGTGTCATTTTTAAGTGGAGTTTTGCCTGAAAATTTCTTGAAAGTAAACAGAACACTGTGCTTCGCCTTCTTGAAAGATGAAATTTGTTATTCTTTTTATGGATGAGGAATTGGTGTTTTTTTCTTGAAATGATTGGCGAATTTATGAGAATAAGGGAAATTTTTGAAGGAACCCAGAATAATGAGAAATTTTGTTCTATACTTATTTCATTGAAGAAAGTTGTTTTGAGTGGTTTTGAAAATATTCGTCCGTAGCAATTTCGAATTTGTGTGAATTGTGGTATTATTAACCCTGAGTGCTTACTGTAATAAAATTACTAAATGTGGTAAGAAGAAGATGTTCACTTTTTTGGGGATTTAAATTCTTCGTAAGTAAATAATATGAGAATATGTTTCACACATATGTTTTTATTTTTTCTTACTTAATTTTTGATAGGCCACTGGCCACTTGATAGATTTAGAGAGGTTTACAAGTAATCGAACCTGATATTAATTTTGTAACTTTGTTAATCGTTTACATTAGCAAGAAATTGAGATTGTACTATTTTTCAATCAAATTCGGAGCATAATTTAATACTCGTTTTGTAACACAAGCACTGCTTCGTGTATTACAATATATTGAAATTTCCAAGCTTAAATACCAAATGATTTACAGTAGCTATAAAGTAACATGAATAAGCAATTTTCCAATTATCTTGAATTGCATCGGTATGAATTAACATTCAGATAGATCTGTAGTAATAACTACGAAGCACATTCAGTATTCATTACAATTTCTATTGTTTTCATAAATCAAGATAAGAGATAGTACATGTTCCGCGTGCACAATTCCAAGTAGCTTTAATTTCAATTATAGAGTGATTTCATTTTATTACATAATCTTCTCCCACTGCAGAATCAACGTTTACTAATCATTTCCTTCGTTTCTCTCGCGAAAGCGAACGAACAGTGTCTTATTTTAATAATAATAACTGATAGAATTTCGTCTGGAGCGAAAAAAGAGTGCTTGAGCCAGAGAGGCAGAGTTGCAAAAGAAGAGTGTTTGGGACAGAGCAATAAAGGCGCGAAAAAAGAGCGTTTGGGGCACAATATTCGATAGTGTTGTGCGATGAGAGAACGAGAATGCTCGAGAAAACGAAGGGTATTTGTTCACCCAAGAATTTTGGTGGACATGACTGAAAATCTCCGGAAAATGTCCACATAGGATGATAGAAACAGAGAAATACAGAAAGAGAGTGAGAACGAAAAACACTCTCCTGGGACAATTACAGTTTAAAGCCTAAAATCAAGAGCATCGAGTGTTACAATACAGATTGATTGTATTGGAACAAAAGTTCGTAGCATATTTTAAGCGAAATAAGAATCACACACATATATGCCATTTAATTCCACTACCTTTCCTGGTAGAGGCAATTTCCTGACTCTGTTCTCTCCGACCTTAGAATTTTTCGGTGGTTCGACAAACGCTACGAACTTCTCTTCTAACCCAACATAAATGCCTCGTCATTTTCAAAAAGAACGCTTTCCAACAGATATTAGAAACGTGAATGTCTTAAAAACACCGGTTAAACTAAATGAAAGCTCGATATCCAGTGTCTTTTCTTCGCCATCTCACGTCAACATTCAGAATATCGCCCTTGCAACATTAATTTGTTCCTAGCGCAACCGACACTCACCTCTTCAAATCGCGAGTTCGAGTCCCGTACAATTCCTACCTAATCGAAAAACGACGCGTTCCAAGGCACGCAAGCCAAGCCAAGTTTCATCGATTCGAATCAATCTCCTCGAACGTGTTAACACCATGACCCTCACACCATAAGACCGTCGCGAGACATCGCTTTGAACACGGCAATGCTGGGTGTGTGTGTTATTGATTTCATCAATCCCCCTGTACAGAGCGGGGGAACGCTCCCTTCCAGCTTTCATGTTGCTCACTCCGTTTCAACGGCGTCGCTGAAAGCGTGGAACATTGTTACGCGGGCTGGTTTTCATTGCGACTACCAGGCATGTCGATGCCATCACGTTTTCCCAGCGCAGAGTGGACGTCAGCCTGACGCGAACCAACGGCTAATCGCTCATCCCCTACACACACACACGGGCGCACACCTCTGTATACGCTGACGAGTTACTGAAATTTTCGAATTTCCTGCCCGCTGAACGGTGGTTGTTTAGGGCTGTTGCTTTCGCGACAGCATGACTGGGGATGTTGTTTATCGAGAACGAGGGATGGGGGCTGGTTGGCTGCCTCGGTTCACCGATTTTAGCGCGCTCGATTGGGGGTTTGTTTGATATTTTAGAGATCGAACAGAGTAGAGTACAAGGGGGGTCGGTTGTTGTATGTTGGAAACGGTGATTCGATTCCGGCTGGAAATTGCGAGTGATTAACAGGTGTTTGGAGTTTTGTAATACGTGGATCGTTCGCGGTTGCGTTCGAGGAGGTTTGTTCTGGTTGGAAAGAGATTTTCGGATTTTAACGGAATCTAGAGTTTTGGCAGAATGGTCTAAAAAATGTTACTGAGATATTTCAGTCGTTGTTGATGCAGTGTAATATGTAAGGGGATGAAACGAACGGGAAGGTCTAAAGTAGGACGAAGATTGATAAGGACAGAGAAAAAACATATTCCCGGAAATTTTGTTTTCACTTTTAAAGATTCCAATTTGGCGGAATTACGCGTGACCTGATCTAATGTCTGTTAAGGTTTCGGTGTATACGTATCTCCAACTCGTTTATCATGCCACACTGGGTGAGGTGACAAGCAGATTATACCGCATCTATTCAGCCTATCTGCATGGTAAATCTCTAGGTGTGCATCCAGAGAAATTATTCGACAAAAATGAAATCCAGTCTTTTAAAGATTCCAATTTGGCGGAATTACGCGTGACCTGATCTAATGTCTGTTAAGGTTTCGGCGTATACGTATCTCCAACTCGTTCATCATGCCACACTGGGTGAGGTGACAAGCAGATTATACCGCATCTATTCAGCCTATCTGCATGGTAAATCTTTAGGTGTGCATCCAGAGAAATTATTCGACAAAAATGAAATCCGTCAAAATTCAAATTACCGCACATTGATCATTTAGACGAAGATTTCAACCACTTCATTTCAACCTCCAATGATTGAAATAATTTCAAACACTCTTCGCAAGAATTACTTCTTCACGGATAATTAAACGAGTTGAATTCAACACAGCAATCGACATCGGTCAGAAAAAGATCCACTTGAAACATCCCCTTTACGAATCAACAAATTACCCGAATTATCACTTCACGCAAAATTAAACGAGTTAAATTGAACGGTAATCAATATCGCCAATTTTTACCCCTTCGTAAAAGATCCACTTAAAATATTTCCTTTACGAATCGAACAATTATCCAGCCATTAACTTCCGAGAAGATCGAACCTCCTTAAAAAATTCCCATCACGAGCTTCACACGCGAATTAATCAATATCCCCCAATTCCCCCTTTCGAAACTGCAGAGATGCGCCAAGAATGAAGTCCTAAAGATTTCCAAGCAACCGTCGGAACCCAAACAGACACCACTCAACCTAAATCCGACGCCTCGTTTCAACAACACCCTGTTCCACCGTTCGATACCGGTGAAATTGATAAAATCACCAGCTGTTTTTAAGAGATTGCCAAGATGCTACGGACAGTTGGACGTCGTTAAAAGGGGCTTATCAGCCTAGAACCGGAAACGTGTCGTCACGGGTCGTCTCAAAGGACCGAGTAAAACACGTGAACACGTGTAAGTGAGCTTCACAGAGGAAAAATTGAACCTTCTCTTTCACTTTGGCTCGCGTGTTCCTCTGTCAGAAACACGCTGACCACCGACCTTCTTTAAAATAAGGCTGGCTTAGCTTCGACCTCCGCTGTGGCTGGCCTTCTAATCCCAAAATCCTTGGTACAGACACGCGAATTTCAGAGTTGACACCGTTTCTAAGGTGGTTCGAAGGATTTTTCGGCAGTGCAGACGCTTTTGAAACGAATTTGAAATG
>NW_017100209.1:650054-651944 GCF_001263275.1 Habropoda laboriosa | reverse complement strand
GACGACGTTTGACGTCTTTTGGTATTTTTGGTATTTTTATGAAAAGAGATTGGAGAGTTTGACGTAGATTGCAATCGATAGAAAAGAATTTTTGTACTTTCGTGAAAAGAGTTCGAAATCAAACGAAAATAATTCTTGGTATTTTCGTGAAAAGAGACTGGAGAGTTTGACGAAGTTTGCAATCGATAGAAAAGAATTTTTGGTATTTTCATGAAAAGAGATTGGAGAGTTTGATGAAGTTTGAAGCGGACAGAAAAGAATTCTTGGTATTTTTATGAAAAGAGAAGTTTGCAGTCGATAGAAACGAATTTTTAGTATTTTTATGAAAAGAGTTTGATAAAGTTTGACGAGGTATGAAATACGTAGAAAAAAATTGCGAGAGTTTGACGAAGTGTGAACCCGACAGAAAAGAATTCTTGGAATCTTTATGAAACGAGTTTGAAAAGTTTGACCAAGTTTGACAAACACAGATACAAAAGGATTTTCCATATTTTCGTGAAAAGAAATGGAAGAATGCAATACATCTTATTTATCTCAAAAGTTTGCAAAAAGCATATTCGATATCGTTTTTCTATTTCACGCTTTCCCACTTTCCACCGATATTTTCAAGCTAAATGAAAACTGAGAAAAATAGAGATACAAAGAATCAGCGTGAGTAATGAAAGAGCAACTGATATTAAATCCAACTTCAATAAAGTGCGATATTCCGAGTCGATGTTCACCATGGTAAAATGGCTTTCATAAATTATGAAATTTAAAGTGGCTTTACGTTAAAACAGAACGACGCAAGTGTGAAATTCCGTTTCGAAATGAATCGAACTAACAAAGTCCAGCGTTTCCGGGTTGTTATAAATTGGAAGGGTTAATAGCTGGTTGATTAAAGAACGCTCGTACACCGTGACAGTCGACGAGCGAGAGGGTTTACGGTAAATTTCATGTAAAATACCGTAATAATTGTACCACATTACAGTCCGTGTCCGATTACAAGCGAATTTCAACACAGTATTATTTCCATGTTTTGTATCAATGCACTTTAATAACGAAACTTTATTACTGCGAATAACGTTTCTCTTTCTATTCGCGACATACCGTGTTATAACATATAAAATGAAAATATCATCTGTCAGTATCAGGTTTTCAATTTTTCAGTTTGCGAATGAAACCATTACTAACGTGTAATTCAACGCTTGAAATATTTCATTAAATTTGAACATTCGGAATAAATGTTTGTTTTTTTAAATCAGTTGAAACGTGTAGAATTTAATTGTCCTTAGTTTCTATCTTTCTTTTGAATAAATTGTAACGAAAGAAATTTTTATTGTGAAGAGTGTTGGGGGTGAACGATGATACTGTCTGTTTAGAAGGGGAAAGTATAGAAAAAAAAGTGTCACTTTGCTCAATTTTCCGCGTTTTTCGCGGCTGATTCTACAGAGGCATCCTTCTCGTCCAGAAGCTGGAAGAAATTAGGGAACAGAGCCGTCGACAGGAAAGCTGACGAGGCCGAATTAATTCGATAATGCGCTGTGATCGTCTCGCATCACGTACCAATTGCTCAAACGACCTGACGTCTCCCTTAGTCTTTCGAGTCTTTGGAACTTCCCGAGCGGCCAATTGATCGACCAAGCAAGCAGGGCTGTTCCAAGGAGAAATTAAAAGTTCGAGACACGGATGATCGGCGAAAGATCGTAGAAGGAAGGAGTCTGAGAGGAATGAGGGCGGCAAGAAGAGAATAGGGGTGAGAAGAACCATCTGTATCAAGATTGAGGAAATAGAGTTGTACGAGATTTTTAAGCACTTTTTTTCTGTGTTTTGCGAAATTTCTCCTGAAGAGAAACGTGGAAAGTTTGGAGATTGGAAAATTTTTAGATTTGAAGATTTGATGATGTGGAA
>NW_017100209.1:631084-649684 GCF_001263275.1 Habropoda laboriosa | reverse complement strand
TCCAATATTCGCAATTTTGGATGTATCAAAGCTTGAATATTCGGAAACTTGAGTATTCTAAAATTTTTAACTCTGAAAGTTTGAAAATTTGAGATTTTGAAGCTTTGAAAATTTTAGGCTCTGAAAATTTGAAGGTTTGAAAATTTTAAAATTTGAAAGCTTGAAAATTTGCAAGTTTGAAGGTTTGAAAATTTTAAACTCTGAAAATATGAAAATTTGAAAGTTCGAAAATTTAAATGTTCCTGAATCTTCTCTCCAGCGATGCACGTTTCCCACGAATTTCCCCACCGCTTTACACAGCTATCGTAAAACTTTCGCGGGGTATCAACGAGGAATAACAGCAAGATATCAAAGATATCCAACCCGAGGTTGAACCCGACAGCCGTGGACTCGGAATAACTCTCGAGCACGAGACGTCTCGAGCGAGACGAAACTTTGCTTAACTCGTCGAATCGTCGAATAGCTTTGCACGGGTATCCTGCTCGTGTTAATTTGCCACCTCGGGGACGCACCCTCGAGCGGCTAGACGTGACAGGAAGCGATCTGTGAATGAGAACGCGGCCTTGCGCTTCGATTGAATATGCATGAACCTACAGAAGCGTATGTGAGAAGGCACGTATGCATGCATTCAACTAAATTCTCAATAAAGCCATCGCACATTCAATTTAAATACGTTAATAACAACCTTTCACAAATACATCAAATATATGAAATTGAAAAAATTCTTTATTAAAAAATATTTTTCTTACAATTCTAAGCTAACTTAAACTGTACAAATTCATACAATTTTTTTTATGGGAGCTTTATTTCAGAGAGATTTCTCAAATGTATTGAATTATTCGTTATCATTGTGGAGAAAAGGATCTCTGGAGATCGAACGTTTCCAAATACCGACTGAAAGGTGTTGATTAACTAATTGACTGTCGTTAGAACCACAAGTCTCACGAAATTCTTCGCTGCCTGTGCAAAGTGAACAAGTATCTACTAGTTAATTAAGTGTAAATTAGTGAAGTGTTCTGAATAAGTAGTCTTAATTATTGTATCAAAATAAAATTAGCGAATAAAAAACTACTGTGGTTCCTATAAGTGTAAATTTAATTTACTAAATTAGTTAAATGCCCAGAACAAGTACAGTCAAAATTACCACACAAAAACAAGTAGAACAATCCCAATTCCACACCATAACAGATCATTCTTCCACCCTTAACCCTTTGAACTCCAAATTTCTTTTCAATAATTCCCTATTATTTCAAGAATTCTATTTGAAATGCACTTCGAAAGACGTTTGATTGATAGTGGGGTGGGTGAGGAACGTCGTTGCACTGTTTTCACCTCAGTTTATTAAAATACAAGTGTATGGTCGGCGTACAATTTGTAATTGTCCCGGCGGCAGCGGTTCGGCGGGTACGTCGCGATGGTCGGTGAAGGAACAAACTGTCTCTAGGTGTAGGCGTACTGGGTTTTTATATTGTTAGGACAGGGAGACAGGAGTAGCGATAGATAGAGATAGAAGTGGAGAAAGTGGTGGAAACGGAAAATTCGGATGCCACATGTGCGCTTCTTAGGCTACTCGAGGACGAAGGCAAGTCTTCACCCAGGGAGAGACAAAAGAACGGAAACTAAAATCTGAAGGAGTTGGAAAAGAGAAAATTCGCGTGGAAGAATAGAACAAGGGTTTGTTGACAACGACGTACCCGCCACAATAGGAAGCAATTTGAACAATTTCCTTTACTAATCGTATTGAAAATAGCATTAATGGTCATACTGCTCATCCAGATAAAAAAAACTATTGCAAAATACAATACATATTTAACCTGGCAATTTAAAAATGACTTCATTCATACCTGTGAACAAAACTGACGTCGAGTCACGCTCGACAAAGGAGCCCAAAGGGTTGAGCCCGCTAAAAATTCGCCAAATAACAATCGGTTCGAGCACCATCGAGCAAAGAGGAATTTTGTAAAGCCAATCCAAGCATCCTGATCGAGTAACAAGTGGAACCGAGAGAGAGAGAGAGCCCATTCGAAGCAGAAAGTGTCAGCAACGAAATCGCGCGAGGTTTTTCCGGCGCCGTACCTCTGATACAATGCGCGATAAAAGGGTCGCTGAAAGTGGCGATGTTAAGTGGCCCCTCGCCGTGTATTTGCTGGCGTACAAAGGAATTACTTTCTCGAGACTCTCGCTCGTCCTCGAGTCATCGCCGTCTGCGCGGAAATGACTCTTGTATCGACATCCTCGACGCTTCCTCTCGCCAGTCTTCTCGCGCGTCCGTTTCCTCCGCTTCTTTTCTTCCTTCCCCTTGGAAGGTCGTCAGAAGGGAAAGTTTGCCGTACAAATTGGCAAATTCGACCAAGAATTCCTCGCCGAGAAGTATGGACAGTGAAAGGTGAGGAAAGATAATACGAGGTTAAGTCAATAATTATCCAAGAATGTACTTGGAACGTTTATTAAAGGGCCCAGATATTCCTGGAGACGTCGAAAAATGGACAAACTTTGGCAATTTTTTTATAGGTAACTACTAAACGAAACGTTTCAATTTTTTTCAGAGGACGTAAATCTAAGTTTCAGCTTCCTTCTACAATTTTTTAAAAGTACAAATCTTACCCCGAACTTAGGTTTCACCTCGAAGTTTCGTAGACCAACGTGGAAAGACTTGAGAAGAGTTTGAGAAAGGAGGATTTTACTTCCACCAGAGATTTCCTAGAAACAACTAAACTGGACTCGTTTTACAGGGGAATTTTAACGTGCAACCGTCTTCGGAACTGTGTCATAATTGGCGGAAATGAATCCATGCGGGTTTCTGAAAAAATTGGAGAAACATTGAATCTCGACGATAAACATTCTCCCGGAATTCTCTTATCTGCGAGAGAAATTCGGATCGGCGATATTTTTCTCATCTTTGCAATTTAATCGCGGCCGTTTTACGCGGATTTCAATTTGTTGCCGTGCATAATTTTCAATCATTTTCGCCACGGCTACAGCGCGAAATTATGATCGATCCGTGCGGCTATACTTTAGCTAGGACGTCGCCTGCAACACCGAAACACAGCGTCCGCGTTAATTAATAAATAAACGCTTGATTGCAGGGTGAATCCGTTTTAATTAAAATCCAGACAGATCCGACGATTGTACTTGCGTCTTTCGCGCTTGTATATACATATTCACCTAGTGTTACCACGTGCTCAACCTAATCAATTTCAACGTCTATTTTCTCCCTCCCTTCGTTCTGTTCCCTGCTGTAATAAACATTGTTAATGATGTACCCTTGAGACGAGGACGTAAACAGAGTTGATCGATATTTCCGATACGATTTTCGAGGAAGGAAGAATCAGAGGCTCGCGATATTATATCACTCCCTTCCTTTCTGATTAAAATCGCCGTTCGGTCACTCGTTTGCTGGCTAAATTATCGCGGGTCGACGGGTATGGTGAATGTCTGCTTGGTTTCTCCGAATTTCGTCTTCGAGTCGAGAGGAATTTGCATGGAGAATGACAAGCATTTGCCTATCGATTCATTCGCAATTCTCTTTACTTCGACGAGGATCTTCGTTGAAATAATTTCCAAGGAAAAAATCAAGAATTTAACTTTTTTGTAAATCTTACTTGAAAAAAATATGTCTTTTGCCAAGTTTGTCTTTGAATAAAGAAAAGAGAGTGGACGAGTAAGTATTTGTGAGAATTAGTGTGTATTGGAGATTAAATTGCAACGAGTTGAATAAATAAGATTAGTTTACCATTTTAACCAAATTAAGTCATTTGCAATATCACTCTCGCCGTAAGATATGAAAATTGCTTGGAATTAATTGCGTTCAATTGACCTGAGTAGCCAAACAAAAATTGATCTCCATTTAGCGTCCATTAGAAACGCGATAGCGAAATATTAACAAATTGTAGTTAGCAGAAGGTTAGATTGCAACGAATTGGATAAAAGCAAAGGAAGATACACAGGACGATACCAGAAAATGGTAATACACGTTTGAGAATAGATAGTTGAACCCTTTGGATTAGCTGGCCAGGCAGGATCAATTTTCGAGATACGGCCAGCGAAGGCTGATACCGAGTAAACTAGCATGGCATTGTTTCGAAACCGTTTCGTTGCTGGGAAGATCGTTTTATCGTGTCTGCGCCCTTGTTGCGAGTTGTTCCAAGGGAGAATTCTAGTGTCGAATTAGGGCTTGTTCAGTGGCCTGTGTTATCGAAATGTGCGAAACTATCTCGTTTCCAATTCCTAATTCTCGAATGTTCGCTCTCTAGAGATTGTATTTTAACCCTTTGAGGACGACAGACTCGTGTATGCGCTTACGATAAACTCGTATATTTTTAAACAATAAAAATGGCTGGCGTGACCTCGTGAACTCGTATATGGGTGTTTGAGAAAAACGTAATTTTGATACAATTTCTTAGAAAAAAACAAACCGAAGCTGTGACCTAATTATGTGTGACAAAATCCTCAAGCTTAATTAAAATTTCTAAATTACTTCTTCTAAGTTCCTACTGTTAATATTCGATTTTCTTCATTTTTCGACCTCGAATCGCTAAATTTTCCTTTCTTTCCTTTTTCCACCATTTTCGTATCTCAACTCTATCATTCAATACAAGCAACAAAGAGCTCAACTTTGACTCAACTAACCCTTTGATTATTCAGGTGAATATAAAAACTGATCTCGATTCAGTGTTCGTTAGAGACGAGACGATTGGTAAAAAAGAAACAATGTCTGAAAAGCGGGATATTTCAATCGCGAGAGGATTAATCGGTGCACAAACACACGTGCTTACTCGTCGCACATATGGAATTCGAATTACAAACAATTACAGTAACCATTAACCAGCCCAAAGCAGCGATACGTAACGTCCAGAACTTCAACCAACCGTTCTCAATTCCCCTGTGAAGTCTCTGCTGTTTATCCAGAAACGCGGCCTGTTTTTAATGCGTCTATCGATCATCGGTGGCCAATTAACCCCGCATAGCGGGCCACCGGTTAATTGGAGCGGTACGCATTGAAATGCGCATCCAGCTGCGACACGCGCGCTTCGTCCTTCCGGAAATCGCTAATTAGCTGGTAAACTCCAACCCGGCCAATCACGATATCTTCAACGTCAAACGCCACGGATTAACCGAATTCGCCGAGATAGAAACACACGGGAACGCATTGTTCGCGGGACACCCGTGCTCATCATTATCGCTCACTGACAACCGCACAATGCGATTCCAATGACTCTAACTGAACAACGACGCTAAAGCCGCCCGTTTTTAATTCTGCCATCTGTTCCGTACCGAACATTTTTTTTTTTTGTACAGTTTATTAACCATTGTCCCGATTTTCCAATTACTGAACTAGTGTCTTCCTTCTCTCATGTCCTATCTCCTTTTTTTCGGAATTCCCCAAAACCCCGACACCTCATCCTTCTACCACCACTTCCCACCACCACACCCTACGACCAATACTTAATGTTCTTATTTCTCCCATTTTTCACTTCCAAAATTAAACTCCGCCCTCAGTAGCTGAGATGCGTGACTTCCTCTGAATTTCGAATCAGTATCATTCTGAACGTTAAACAACCAAGTATTGAGTCAGTCCGAGCGCTGAACGCATAATCAAGTCGTTTATATTATAACGTTGGAGAAAGGGTATTCCGGGATCGCTTCAGACCTCGTTAGAAAACAGTCCGATTTTTCTCTCGTGATCCAAGTTTGAAACATAACTCAAACCGACGCGAGTACACGACACCATCAATTTAGACAAATTTCTCCGATGTCTCCTGCCATTTCCTGCACCGTGAAAATTCGCTTTTAATTCAAATTAATTTCGCCTTTGGTCCGCTTGCGTTACAATCTGCTTTATTTTTTATTTCATTTGCGATATAATCGGGTGTGATTTTGTATGGAAATTTGTAAATGTTTTTTTGGAAACAGTTTCCAGAAGTTCAAAGCTTGAATTCCCAGTTGTAAACTCTGCGCTGTTTTAATATTTAGAATGTTATCTTCAAAACCGGTACAGAAGCTACCTGCAGCAACGTTGTTTCCACGAATGTATCTTGTTCACTGACATGTTTACTGTTCAACTTTTAACGAGAAACTAATGACTGGTACCTGTACTCGGATTACTTTTGTGTCTACTTTACGTCGGGGTAGTAAAAGTCAGACCAATTTGGAATTTAAAAGGAAGATTTCGAACGATGTTAAAAGCCAGGGAAAACAGAATTTTCTAACAGACTTGATGCAATTTATCGGGAATATTGTGAATCTTGGAATTGGAATCTTTAGAGTTTCAAGGATTAACGCAAATTTCATAAATTTTCATTCCTTCCTGTTTTAATATCTCCAAGACACTTTGCAATTTTTCCAGTATGGAATATTGGAATTGGAATCTTTCGAGTTTCAAAGATAAATGCAAACTGAATCAATTTTGGATACCTTCTTTTTTTAATATCTCTAAGACACTTTGCAATTTTTCCAGCATGGAATTTTGGAAATTAGGAAAAATATCTGGTGTCTCAGTTATGGAATTTTTCTTTTAATACCTCCAAGGCACTTTTGGAATTAGAATTTCTTGCAATGAAAAAATTGCAAAAATAGGAGATAGAGTAAGTCATTATGAGAAAACAATTTTTTAAATATTTAAAAAGCACTGTCATTGGAGAAAAAGCGCAGAGGATAATTGGAAAGCTCGAGAGTCGTCCGGAAGAAATGTTTATGTTAACGAGAGCGTCTCCCTCGTTCTCCAAGACGACAATTTCCATCGCGTAAACTGTTCTCGATTACTGAGCTCGTCCCGAGCCCCCCTCTTCCCATTTCGAGTTAGTACACTTCGTTTCCTTGTTGCTCAGATTGTAGGAAGTAGAAGCTCAGTCAGGAATTAAGTTGCTGTTGTAATTTGTTATTTCGACGAGTGTCCCTACCTCAACGACCAGAAAAAAACTATTTCTATGAGAGAATTTTCACATCTTTGAATTTTCGAAGCAATAATTGCATTTAGCAGCATTTTATTCAAACTCTCGAAAATTCCCTGTAATACGACCAAGAATCTTAAAAAAAGCAGACTCAACGAGTCTCTAAGGAAGATCCTCTTCGTCAACTATTCAAACAATCTTCTCTTTTAATTTAAGGACCTTCTTCGCCATTCGAGCAATCCTGAACCTCCCCAAAGATGTAAAAATCTTGACCTCTCAACTCGTTACTGTCATGTTAGGGCTTGCGGTTGATCTTTCGATCGTTCAAGCTTTGCCGGTTTTTGCACGTGTGTGCCGACTAATGTTCCAAGGCTTCGAAGGACCAGTTTCTTGATTGAAACGCTAAGTTTTTATTTTATGTTCTATTTTCTACAACTAATTCAAGATATAAATTCTACTGCGAAGTGAGAGGTGTTTCTCTTGCGAGTGGCCAAGTGTTTCTGCTGGAGTCTCTGCGGTTTCCCTCGACGAAGACTCCTATTTTCCTAAAAACACCCTGATTGGTGATTTCTCCTTTTCTAAATCACCAATCAGTTTACTCCGGTGCATCGCAACCTCCCTCCATTTCGCCCTTAGCGCGTTATCTTAGGGTGGGGTAGATAACGACCGGAGAAGGTGTTCGGTGGACGGATGCGTGGGAATCCTGTGGAATCTCCGCCTTTCTAGGCTTTGTTAAAGTCAAGTGGCCCATCGACGTTGGCTAACTTTTCTATTTTCCGTTCGGAGACTCCAGGATTTACGGCAGGGTCTGGTCCTAGGGACTAAGTGTCGCAGGCAACGCAATGAACACTTGTGGTGTTTTGAGAAAGCGATATTTGCCTGCGACGGCGACCACTTGACTCGCTGCCATAAATCCGGCTACAGGATACGCCTTAACAATCACATAATACTTCTCACATTAAAGCAGTAAAAATTGCAAGAGGTTCTTCAAAACACCTCTAAATCAGAATCCACAAGTAACCATAAATGCTCCAGAAAATATAATGGAAAATTGAAAAAATTCCTGGCAAGAAATGCAATCGTGACAAATTCCCTAATAAATAATTCCGTCCCCTTGGAGAACATTATTTATGGATCCACTTGGTGCAATAAAGTGTTCTAACCTCTGGAAAAAAAGCAAAGCAAAAGGTGAACGAATCTTGCAGCAAATAGTGGCCATAAATATCCAGGAAAGGAGGCCATTGAACAGCTCTTGGCTGGAGGGCGGTCAGATTTTAACGAACGACACTTGAACAACTGGAACGACGTCACGTGTCGCGCGTGCTATCGTTTTCCACGCCGATTCTCCACCTGTGAAAAGAGCGTGGACGAGCCGAGCTCGTTGGCTCTCTATAAGTTCTCGCACGCGCGCCGGTCCAACTCGAATCGAAACAACCAATTTCCGGTTACGTCGTCGCGAGCGACGACGACCTAATGGCTCGTCGGACTCCTCGTTACGCTGGAATCTCGTTGGACGCGACGGGAATTGAACGGAAACTGCGAACAAGAGAACTGTTGCACGAGACCCGTTTTCCCCAGGTTTTTCCCAGATCCGGATGGATTTCGCGAGGGCGTGATTTGTCTCGAGAGCTTTCACGCTCGTTCGTAATTCTCACTTGCGGCTCGATCTTTGCCTAATGGCGGATGTGAGCTCAGGGTTCAGCTTCCGTGAGAAGATAGCGAGAGAAGGGGTGGTTAATTGATGAAATTTCGTGTGAGTTCTTTTGTGAAAATTATTAACGTTTCTGAGAATTGTTCGCATTGGAACTGTACACTTTAGTGTCCAAGTTTCTGTGTGAATGTTGGAAATAGTGTATTACAGGGACTTTGTTCGATTGTCCTTGTCCAGTCGCGCAGCCCACCGGCCAGTCACATATCATAAATTAATATACAGTCCTTTCCAGCCGTCTTCCTAGCCCCTAACAAATTCCTTCCCTATCCCTTTCCCCTTTCCGGGTTTTCCCCAAATTATTTCAACTTTTGCCCACCACCTTCACCCTCACGTTCTCCTTCCACTAGTTTCCTAATATCCAATCACACCTCTGCATTTTTCGAGACCTTCTTCTCCACCACCTTCCTTCCACTAGTTTCCTAATATCCAATCACACCTCCGCATTTCTCGAGACCTTCTTCTCCACCACCTTCAACGTCCAACCAATCAGAACTTACACCGACCTAATACATACCCACGCACCACCACAAATAAGGAGAGTTCAAAAAGGACACTTCACGAGGACAAGACAAACCAAAAGACACATCCCAAGTATCATTCCTTACCTCCGGAAACGATCGTAAGGAAATCCCTGTACGATACGCGGTGTCGAAACATCGAAGTGAAAAGTTACGATCTTCGCTAACGCGCCGTCTTTATTAAAGTAGAATTCGTAGAATTCGTACAAAAACAGACTTATTCGTAATTAATTTGTGAAATCGTAATTACTCATACGAGAAGGATTTTTTTTAATAAGAAATTATTAATATTTTTGAGAATTGATTTCATTGGAGCTGTACACCTTGGGTTCTAAGTGTTTGTGTGAATATTGTAGGGATTTATTCGTAATAACGGATAAAAATCGGAGAATCAATTTGTAAAATCACTGATTGATGCAGTCTTCTACTAGACAAATATTCCTTCTAAAATACTTAAGTAATTAACCGTGTAAGACGAGTTAACTCGTCACTGATTAGCCAATCCTTAGAACTCAAATTTTAATTTACTGTTATGCCTGCGTTGAACGTGAAATACATCGTATACGCACTTGCAAGAACGAAAAGCAAACAATTGCTCACAATTCTTGCTCATTTTTAACTACAAACTAGAGAAATTCAATTTCTGTTTGAAAGATAAACACAGTTAACTGAGCTGAGCCTAGAGAAGTAAATAACTGAATTTAAAAAAAATTACAATTACTCCGCCACAAAAACAGATTACAGCAACTCTCGAAAACTTCTCCCACGAAGCACAAAACTAAACTTCAGAAGTTCGTCGACAATAGCTCCAGTCTCCCTCGAGTTTTCTAGGGTCAAGTAACATCTGACCAAGGAAGAATACACGTAGCAAGGGTGAAACCGGCGAGAAGTTGAACAGAATGGTTACCACAAAGGGTTAAATCTTCAAGGAAACTTCTCTCCGCCGCCCTACACGCAAACACCAACGTTCACTCGCATAAGCAATTAACCACACCGTGCTACGATCAAAGTCAAGCTCTTTGAGAGAGTATATACGAGTTCACCGTCTCGTTTGTCAAGACATCGAGTAATCAAACAGTGTGGAGCGCGCGTCTCGTGGAAGTAGAGAGTATTTGCCTTCCGTCACGGGTGAAGTGTCTCCGGCGCATAACAACAGAGGCCAGCGCAGCTTCCGGTGCACCCCTCCTCACGAGCTGGCGTAATCAAGGGAACGAGGGGAATTAACGGGAGGGAGTGTGACGCTAGTCGACAACAGAGCCGCGATCTACATCTTGTTTGCGGATCAACTCTGATCGAACGTTCGGTAAACAGACGGAAATTCGCCAACAACCGTCCCTCCGGATCTAATCCGGTTCGATGCGACAACACCAACCGGATCAATCGAACCTTCCTCCGTCTTTTATCACCACGTTTAATATAATCCCCTTCGTGGTTAACCGTCGATCGACCTTCTCGACTCTAATAAAAGATTCGCTAGCACGCCTCGCGTGGTTGTTAATGGGAGAGAAGATACGCTGGGAAAACTTGGAGAAAATTGTTGCAAGACTTTTGTTGGCTCTGTGTTTTGTTGGTCAGGTTGAGAAAAATTCGAGGGAATTATTGCGTTCGTCTGGTGAATTTTTCTGACTGAAGAAATGTGGGAATGGAGAGCTAGAATTGTAGTGCTCAGAGTCAGCGAGATTGAAATGATACTCTCTGCAATTTTGGATATTTTGATATTTGAAAATTGCACAGACACTCGCTGTTTCGATCGAATTTTTATTTTCTGTCTGCATTGTTTAAAGGCCTCGAAGCATTGAAATCTCACTGGTAGATGTGAAGATCAAGGGAAACTACGATTTATCTCAGCTTATCAATTTTAAAATCTCCTTATTCTCAGATTCATAAATTATTTTTTAGAATTTTAAAAATGAGGGGAAAAGAGGTCTCACGAACCTAAGGCAATTGTAAAAATAATAGAATAAAAATTGTAAATACAGAAAATTCTAAATTTATCAAAAATTCTAAAATACACAATAGAATCTATATTCCACAGAATAAAAATTACAACCATAGATTCGTCAAAGCTGAACAAACGAACCCAGAGATAAAAATTATTTCCAGACAAAGGCAGGAATGTTTTAATAAGGTCTCTCTCTCAAGAAGAATACATATTGCGAACGCAGCAAGGTGCAAGCTAAGCTAGAAACGAGATTTCACCGACGTTCACTGTTTGTTTAGGAATTCTTCAAAGATGACTGTTGTTTTCCTTCGCGAATATGACTTGGAAAAAAAAAAAACTTCTTCCAACCTACAATTCCATATTCGATAATTTTCAATCGAAACAATATTTTTAATTCCAATAGAAATCATTTTTCCCAGGCTGCTCCAATTTTTCCCAGCACTTCAAAGAAAGCAGCCTGAAGAGCCCTGTGAGAACCAGCTCGAGTGGATTGAAATTTCTAATTTTCACCTCTCTGTGTACAACAGAGAGAGAGAGAATTCGCTCAGAGATGACACGAAAAAAGGGAAAAAGAAGAAAAGTTCTCGCGGCAGTGTGTCACGGACGAATGTGGAGCGGCTAAAATCGGAAAGAGTAATTGAGCCGATTAAACGCGGGCCTATAATTTCGACGCGTAAATATGCGACGACTGCCGCGAGTTGGGGTTGGCGTTTTAATCGATAACGTAGAATCGACCTCGAAACCGCTTTCGGTACTTAGCCGTGCTTCCGATTGATCGTGTTATTTGAACAGCTGCGGATCAACGAATAGGAAATAGAAACGCGTGTCCCGGCATATTTACGCGTTTTTAAACAACCGAAAACTCACCCCGACGTTTCCAGTGTTTGTCACCGGAAATCGGCTCTGCCGTTTAAATAGTGCCTGCGCCTGGCCAAAGCATTTCAGGATCAAACGGAACGTGTTTACGCGTGGAATAATTTTTGTCCGAATAAATATCACCCGAGATTCGCTTACGTACGTGGAATCGCAAATTTTAGTAGAACATTGCACGTCACGTTGACTCGATACGTTTAAGGCTGATACAGACGCGCCCGAACGGTGATATGAATTTAATATTACCGACGGGGAGAAATAATTTATTGAAAAGTTTGAAAAAATTCCCTCGTTTTCGTGCAGAAATTTCGACGTTATTTTATTGCGATTAGTTTTCAAAGAAAAACAGTTCAATTCTTCTCGGTGATAAATAGCGAAGTATACAAGATGTCCAATAAATTAGAACACAACCGATAAGGAAGTTTCCCAGAAAAATCATTTTCTATATGAAAGTTTTACTCGTTTCCTTTTTTTATAAAGAATCATATTTTTATCGATTCTACTACGATTTATAGAACACCCTGTATACTTCGATAATAAAATACCAACAATACCATAAAATTCTTTAACACTAGAATTACCAACCGAGTCAAAATGACCAACTAGTGACTTTCCAGAAATGAATTTTTATATAAATGAAACGTAATTAGAAAATTAAATTCATATCAATACATGCTGAAAGTAAAATCGTAAAGTTACAAATGATAACACTCACTCAGTATCAAATATTCACTATTTTTTTTCTTTCGAAATTTTCTAATGCGTCTTTCTCTAGTTCTTTCTCAAGTTCTAGTGTTAACAATTAAATCGCTGCATTAAAATCCTCCATTAACCTCTTGACGTGTGATTTATTTTCCTGACTATGCACCTAAGCGTCGGCTATTTACCGTTTTAGTACTACATCAAGTAAGAAAAGCTGATGTATTATAGAATTATTATAAAATTCAAATTAATTTTTGCTACCGATGTAACGTTTCTATAAAATCTCGACGAAAATCTATGGCACCGAGTCAGACTCGTTATTACACGGCAAGAGGTTAAACAGTCCAGTTCCGTTATTCCGCGAAAATCGTGTACTCTGTCAAATCTAATTGGTACCAGCAGAAAAGTTCTTCAACACGAAATCCTCAGAACTCGAAATTCCTGTTCGCTAAGCGTCGACTTATTTTTCCCCCAGACCGATGAAGTTCCCATCGGGGTTACTTTTCAATAGACCGAGTATCACTTCGCGCCGGCTTATCTTAATTTCAAACCGAGTTCAAGAGAGCTTCCAGGGCTCCGTTTTCCACGAACGGAGCAGCGGGGCTCTCTTTCAGCCTCTTGGTGCCATTGCACTCTGTCTCCGGTTCGGTTCCACGCTTTTATTTTCTCTCTTTTTCCTCTTTTTTTCTCTCCTTTTATTTTTTTTTAACTCTCCCTCCTCCCTCGCTAGTTTTTTTTTCGCACAGGGCTTTCGCGCGAGTGCAAGCTTTTAAAGACCTTTAACGGCGGCGGTTTCAGAGGCGGCGTTCCGGTTCACCTAAATCTTTGCTCTATCGACTGGAAAGCCCTTCTCGTCGTCGTCGCGTCGCGCCGGCACGTTGCCTATCACACGAGTGTTTCGAAGAATTTTTCTTACGGACCAACGAATCGCGGCACGTTCGCATAATATGAAGTCGAGGCGCAGATTCACCCACAATTTCTTCTCCCCCTCTTAATTCCTTGAACTTGATCAATGGACTTGCGTGAAAAAGCAAAAATCACGTCGAAACAGTATTTCACGTTCTTAACCTTTCGAACGACGGATGCTAGGTCATAAATGATATCTGTTGCTTCAACCGACATTCGAAGCAGAATCACGACTCTCCTCTCTTTGTGTTATAAATAAACGCCTGGTAAAATAAAAAAAATGTGGTTTTGTTTGCTTAGGAAAAAGATTTTAGCGTTGGGTCATATGCTACCCGGCGTCCGCCATGCGTGCGACTAACGCGCCATCTGTTGTAGATTAAAGGCGAAACGCGTTAATACCGAGGTTGGTTAAAAGTCTTTTTAAAGCGCGCACTTCGAATTGGAAATCGAGACCTCCTACTTGAGAACCACCGCGTTCTAGGAGGTTTCAGATTTATTAGATGGTACAGGCTGGACGTCCAAGTTAGTGACCTCTGAAGGGTGCTCGACGTTCGGGGTTCGTTGGATCTTCTAGTTTATGCGGCGGTACTCGGCGTTACGTCGTAAAAAGGCGGTCAGAATATTCGCATCGCGCTAGTAAAAAAATTTCAAGCCAGCGAACCCTGGAGAAATACACCGAGAGTGGAGGAGTATTCAATGTGCCAGCTCTGGATAATCTTGTCTTTCGAGTGCTCTACTTTATGACTATCGCTACATGCGGGGGATCCCAGACCGTATTGATAGACTGGCACTTGCAGTTTTGAGATCTGAACTGATACTGGTGAATGCCGATGCAAAACCAGCGCACAGAAATACATCGACTGCGATAAATTAGGTAAGAATTGCAGCATAGAAGAAGTGAGGGCAAAAAACAAGTGTTAACGAATGTACTAACAAAGTGTGAACGTTAGTTCTAATGAAACACTAATGTCGTTGTTAGTAAGGGTGCTACTATTAGTATTAAAACGAGTACTAGCAAAGTATTAACAAATACTAACATTTGTGTTGACGGTAGTACTAACAAAGTGTTAACGTTTGTATTAACAAAGTCTTAACACAGTGCGTATATCGATATTAACGCTGTTTCTAACGAGATATTGATGTAGTAATAAAAAGACGTAGGTGTACTATTAAACGTTCCATTATATAAATAATTCAAAGGTTAATATAATACCTATATCAATATTCATGTATAAAATTGTCGAAAACCTGTCAAACTTTTTACTCTACTATTCGTGCAGTTAAAATTATAAGAAAATATGATATTCAGGAAATTTCATTATACGAAATTTAATTAGTTACCTTAAAATGTGGGGCAACACGATTATTTCGCGCGAAGTGAATTTTTGTATTAAAAAATAAAATATTTCTTGACAAAGTGAAGTATTCATTGTTACAAAGCTGAAAGACGGAAAATGAATGGCTAGCGAAATGTAATTATGTCAAACAGTAATTGAATCCCCAATAAAAAGTAAAGGTGCAAGAAATATTTAAATAAGAAACGTGGAAATGATTTTAATTAATGATTTAATGATATTAATTTTAATTAACATAAGAGAATAGTTTGAGTTTACCTGAAGTGCGTATCGGGTTAATGTAGCCGGCAGCTATCCGTAACAGAACTTAACCTCAATTTACGAATACACTTTATAATTAGCACTAAATTTTATCAGACTTTTGTTCCACTATCACTAATGACGCACCACATATTCACTTTTGATATGAAAAGTCCAAAAAAACACAAAAAAAAAAAAGTATAAGAACGAGAGGGAGAGAATCACACACGACGCGAACGATGCAAATGCGCGGAAGGAACTACGTAATGCGCGGGAAAAACTACGTAATGCGCGGGAAAAACTAAGCTTTTGGCGCGCAATTAATTTAGACTTCCGGTTAATGTGCGTTTGTTTCATTTGAAAGATAACTTTTCATTATTTATTATTTCTGGAGATTAAATTTAAATTTAAATAATATTTTTTAAATTACCAAACAGAAACCTAACAAATATTCTTATAAAGGCAATTATTAATTACGTTGTTGTATACAGCCGTACCTCTGAGTTCCTGAATCGCGCAACATGGCGTTTCACCTGTCAGCGTCCTGTCTGCGCAATACAATACTCGTAATTTTAAAACTCTTGTCACGTGTTTTGACATTTTTTGCAGTGCAGTGTAGCTCCTTTGAAACAAGTGTACAAATAAAGCAACTTAGTAGCGACAGTAAATAACCTCAAAAATCAACTACAACGTAAAAACATTTCTATTTTATTTGCTTAATTTTTTGGCGGTTCGGACACTCTCATATATTCGTGCCATAACATCTCACAGTTCTTTCAACGTTAACTCACAGTTCACTGAATCATTCCTAGGATTTGATTAATTATTCAGAATCTCGTGTCGCGTAACAAAAAATTGGAATCGCGTTTCACTATTCCGAGAACATTAATATCCCAAAAAGAACATCGAGCTCAGAAACACGATATCGGAATGTATGGTTGTGTAGGTGTCGGCTACCTCGACCATCTACGACGTAGATTCTACGTTCTAACATGCTTTTGTAGCATCTGTCGGATGTGAATATGTGTGTGCATACGTGTGTTCGAACGTAGTGGCGTAAAAAAAAAAAAAACAGAGAAACGACGACTGTTAGACGTTGCTAAGGACTGAAAGGCGAATCGCGAGGTGTCAATCGTTCTAGAACCGTCTATTGCGTATTTGACCGTAGTTTTCTCCACTTAATAAATTCCCCTTACAGTTTCAACACTCGGTCGGATGGAATTGTGGCAATTAGGCGAGAATCGTCGAGCTGGAGCGTGAGCTACCTCGAAATTAATCCTTCGGGATAATAACGTGCTTCCACCGTTTGCACCGTAGCTGCAGCGATAGATGTTCAACTGTGAGAATCAAGGTACGTAAAGAGCGAATGAAAGAGTACGATTTCCCTAGCGCCATTTGACCGTAGTGTTCTCTTAATCGGGACTGTAACCTGTCACTGCTCAACTAATCTTTTCTGCACTCTCGCTTCCCCTCCTATCTTTCAATATTCACGTACGAGCGACGACAAGAGACCTTTCCTGATTTCCCACGGAAACGTTCTAACCTCTCGAAATCGTTCGATAGACGATTAATCTTTTCCGTAGCTGAGTGAGGTTAAACGACGTATAATATCGCGGCATTGCTAACCATTGTGATTTACTGCGACGACGTTCGCTCGATTTCTTTTAACCGACCTCGAAATATTTCTCTACTCCCTGCGTTGTAATTTCGTTCGTACGTTTTGTGAAACGAGTTTAACTGTTTGCCATGATTGAACGATTATGCAGATCGTGCGCCATTAACGTCATAACTTGTCATTCTCTTTTAACCGCGGTTACGGTATTTACACATAGATTATACCATCGACGGCCGTGATTTGTGGGGAATATCGACTTCAATCAGAATCGCGTAACGCCCCAATATTATCCTGTCCCAGCGTTGCCTGTTGAATAAAGCAAGATGCATAAAGCAACGGTCGGGTAATGCGTGTGTCGTTGCTGCATCCGTGATTTATACCCGCACCACACATACGTTCGCATTTCCGCAGGCATAGCCAGGAGAAATAGCATCTGTTACCATTTACCCGTTGCTCTAACCTCTGTGAAACTATCACAGTAGCGAACGTGCGTTTTTTTACCTCTCTCACACACACACACACACTTTTGCCTCTAGCAAAAACGAGTCATCCTTTGTCGTAATTAGTTATCCCGCGAAATACAAAACGGAACGTCGATACTACGCGTGTCGTTGACGTTTTCATGTGAACTACGATGAAACGTGTTGTTTTTTGATTTATTTTTTTTCCCGTTACGATATGCGTTTCTGAGATACGCCTGAACGAGCGAGATAAATTGTAACTCTGTGATACGTGTCCATCGTATTTCAAATTGAAAAATCACGATGACTTTTTCCCCCGTCGAAAAAAACATCCTGACTTTTTTCGGTCTATTTTTTTTTTTCTCGATGTAAACGTAAACAGGATAGAAGAAACAGGAGAGATTCGAACGTGAAAATTCTCCGATCAATCGAAGTTTATTAATTTCCCATTCACTGCCCCTGTACATCCGCCAATCGAATTAATCGCGTCGATTGTTCTGGCGGTAAATTTTCGAATGATCGAAAACACAATGGTCACGGAGCGACGAATTCAATGGCGGACATTTTATTCCCATTTACAGACGTGCTCAGTGCCTGTGCTATATAATGCTCGACGACGTGATTTGTGCGCGGGGCATTTTCATAAATTTTTTAGAGGGCAAGAATTGTTGGCGCTTAGTGTCGTGACCGTACGTACGGTTCATAGACCAATTCACGTCGGTGCATTGTGCAACGCGAACGTAGAGGCACTACACGCCAGTGGTGACGATTAATCGATTCCCTATCGATTATCGTAACCTTAACATCATTACAAATATTCTGTATTTCATAAAAATTCTATTTATCGTGTCACATCAAATAAAACGAAATATCGAAATAAATCTGTTGAAATTACGTTTCACGCGAAAGTAGCTCTGCTTTGACAGAAGATTCAGACTTTGAATTTACGCATCGGTGCAAAGTAAAATTAGCTTGCATTCCTTATTAATTGCCCCTTAATACAGTTACAAGAGTTACGTTTACCGAGGATTCCGCGCGCTACCTACATATATCGATAACAATATCGTTAACAGCGCAGCCATCGAACTTCGCCCTTTATCCGAGAATCTCTCGGGCAAGGCAACCGCAACCAGCCTGTTCGAGGTTTCCGAGTATCCACGCGGCTCTCTGGATTTCCATTACAATTTGTAACTTCGAACTTCCCCGGTAATACCCCAATGGAATATTAACCTTTCACGACTCCTGGTCCAGTGATTAATAACGCGGCACGACAACGAGATTGCATTGCCCGATCGTTGCGCCGACCCGGAATTAAAATGCCGTGACTGTCGATATGATCGATTATGAACGGACCAGACTGAAGTGAGCGTCGCATCGGATTTTTATC
>NW_017100209.1:626306-630978 GCF_001263275.1 Habropoda laboriosa | reverse complement strand
CTTCGAAACGGGAAATATTGCCGCGTCGAATAACCGACTGCGCGTTCTTTCACGTGAAAAATGATGAAAATGCGTTATCACTTTGGTCTCTCTCCTTTTTTAAATTTCCCGCTGAATGTCTTCGCGCGACCTACACAGGCGTTCGTAAATATCAGGACACCCGTTACGTGGCTCAAGTTATATTTCTTCGTCGGATATTACCTCGAATATTTTCTTCTTTATCTTAATAATTTTGTAACGAGTGTTTACGGTTGCTTCACGTTTAGCGTCTTAATACAGGGTGGCTCATAAGTCGCGTTACCATTTAAAAATTGAACAACTCGTTTTTATGTCGTATGTTTTCAGAAAAATGTTTTTCCGATTGCGAAAAAAAAGTTTATTCAATTTTACGAACGAGAGTGCACCTCGAGTTAGCGTTTTTCCAAGCGAAAATGACTTTTAAAGCGACCCATCTGAATTATCGTAGCCGCTTAAAAAATCTAGATCGAAGTTTCTCACGTTTTTTTTTCCTTCCGGAGATATTTCTTCCGGGCAGCCCGTTACAAATGCCCGAGTTTTATTAGTTCCATCGCGCTCTATGACGTGAAATTCCAAGGGAAAAGACTACCCTCGGCTCCCGGTTGCACGTGACACGTCGAATTAAGCCGGGAAATTTCTCAAGAGTAACCGTGGATCCACCGAATATCCAATATCTGTGCGACCTCGCTGGGTCGCCGGTGACGTTTCCTCTTTTTTTTTCTTTAAAACGGTCCTCTTTAAAACGTCTCGAAAGTCGTTCCTTATCCGTGCTCTCGTCGCTGAAAAATTCAATCTCCACGTCTGGGTCGGTAATTTTAATAAATCTGTCCCCGAAGGTGAGAATTAGGAAAGAGAATGTTTCTCTTATCGGGAAATAGCGATCTATTCGGTGCGACAGGAAACGACTTAATGTTGCACCACGTTGAATTGGTCTCAAATTCACTTAACCTTAAAATTTCTCAATCTTCTCCATTTTCAGAAGAACTATACCACATAATATCCTCCTCCGTATCAGACATTTGTTTGACCTAACCTAATCTTCTGTTTTTTCAGAAAAATTTCACTAACTCCGCTGAAAATAGACTTTTGCCCAATTTTGGTCCTCCGCAAAAAAGAAAAAACTGCTCATCACTGCTCTAACCCATACAAGCACAACTTGACCATGCCTATATATCCCATTTACTCTACTAATTTCCCCAGTGAAAGCCCTGAAAACTCCTCGGATAATTCTGCCGCTGAGACAAAGGGCAGCAACTCGGACACGAAGCTCCGAAAAGGGCCCTTCAAGCTCATAATTCAATCTCTGTATTGTTCCGAGTGCAGTCTCCGGCAGTGTGTCGTCTTTCAACGCTATAAGCTGGACAATGGACGCGATTTAGCGTTAAGGACCAACTGGCTTCTGGTTAAATATCACCGCGAGATTCGCCACGAATCGCCTGTGTATCAACAAACGGACCTTTTCGGCCCGTCTTCTTCCAGCAATTAGTTCCTGCTGGTGACACTCGTCTTTTTTCCCGGCCAAGTCACTACTCGTTTCTTCGAGTCCCCCTTTTTACAGTCTTTCTAAGGGAATTTAGTTGTCACGACGGTCGCGGGGAGATTGATAACTGGTTTCTACCGGCAAGAAACTCAAGACGACCGCTATTTTTCAGGGTTGAGATGGTTTTAATTGGTAGATCTAATTCGTTGGATTTTCCTACGATTTTTCTCCTAGGTTGAAACTTTCGGCGAATTGGGTTCGTTTCTTCTGATCGATACACGTTTCGCTTGAAGTTTTTAACGATAATTGTTTACGTTAAACGGCAGAGAGTTGTTCTGGTTAATATTGAAGTTTGCAAAAGATGGAAAGGGAAAACGCGATTCGTGTTTATATATTCGATGGACCGTAACCCGTGTTTTAACCGCGAAAATGGCATACGAATATTGCCGCAGATATTGGATATTGGCCTCGTTAATTATCCCGTGTTATCAATAACCAACTGAAAATGGAACTGTGCTCCGTGACAATTTCAGCCGGGAAGATAATACCGCGTAAAAATACAGGGAATTATCGACAGTAATCTCGCAAAAGTGAACCCTGTGTTTCGTCTATTCAGCCACAGGCTTGCCTTTTTTTTTTTCCTCGATGACGTGGCTGATTTAAATGCAGAAACGCATAAATCAATCCGATGATGGGACTGATAAACGACAATATTAAACAAACCACAGAATTTCGTTTGCAAATTACACGCGAAATCCTCTTTTCTACAATTTTCACACAGTTTTACCATCGATTGTACATTTTTTTAAATTAAAATGTATCGCAGATGTATTTTTCTCTATCGACGCTGCACTTTTCGATTTTCCAAATTTACTTCGTCCATCGAAATTATTTCTCGAATAAAATTCACGAGAGATAAAATCGATTTTCAAATCTCCCCGAATTCCGCGGATTTTTCCACAAAGGAAATCACGGACCGTGTGATTCTTTCGTTAAAAGCTGGTCGAATTGATAGAAAGGCTTCTCGTTATCCGGGCGGAAAAAGGAGGAGAGCGTGTCTTAATTACACCTGCAACAGATGTGATCGACCGAAAATTGTTTCAACCTGTTCGTTTATTTCTTTTTTTTTTTTTCGGCCAACGTGAGAAGATTCCGCTAAAATAACGGGTTAACGTAATTCCAACGGCGTGTCTAATTGCTCTTTGATCAATTAAGGTCGCGTTACTTTGTTTCACTTAATTAGTCGACAGCGTGTTAATACTATCAGCGACCTGATTCAATTAAATATACATCGCCTCGTTCCTAATGCGTGTGCACAATTAACTGGAGGAGTCTGGTATATAAATTTCATTGATCCCCCCTCTTCTCCTATCCACCTATGATTAATTCGACTCGGAAACTGGCTGCCCTCGGAATCAAGTAGCATAACGCTGGATGCTTAGTTTTTTTTTTTTTTTTTTTCTAGATCCCTGTATCATGCAAATTAACTTCCTATTCACATTGTAGTAATTCCTCTGTTTTTATTACTGAAATTAATTAAGAAGAAGAGATGGCGTTTAAATGAAAAATACGAGCATAGCTGGCTAAGAGATATTCGCAAGTTTTGCACGTTTAAAGGGAGATTTAATTAGCATAAAGTTACAAATGAAGAACTGTGAAGTAAGGAAAATTGAACAATCAGTTCTTTTACTATTTTCAGCCTTCTTCATTTTTAAGTTTGTGTAATATGAAATGCCAAATTTTGAGGGAGAGATGACGAGGGTCATGGGAGGAATTCGCGAGTTTGAAAATTTGCAATCAAGAGAAATTTAATTAACAAAGTTACAAATGAAGAATTTTAAAATCAGAAAAATCGAACCATCAATACTTTTACCATTTCTACTCTTCTTAATTTTCGAATTTGTCTAATATGAAATCCCAAATTTTAAGGGAGAGATGACGAGGATGACGGGAGGAATTCGCGAGTTCGCAAATTTTCAATCAAGAGAAATTTAATTAGCATAAAGTTACAAATGAAGAATCCTAAAATAAGAAAAATCTCCATTCTTTCATTATCGTGATATATTAAAACTGTAATTCCACCCGTTTCACTTCCAAATTTGTCTGATATAACACAAAATGCCAAATTGTTCAGGGAGGAATAAAAATCGATTTTTCACCCTCAGATTCCTCAACAGTAACTTTCCAAGCGTTGCACGAACTTCAAGAAAACACTCAGAACTATTGAACACTCGAGAAAGAAACTCAGAATTTTTCAACCCTCGTGCAATCACTCGAGTGATCAATTCGCTAATCCTTCAATTTTCTCTCACGTCTACACATGTCTAGCCCGTCATTGTGAACTGCTCATATTTCCCCAATTAGTTGCTACTTTCGTTCGGTTAGTGTAAATAAAATAAATTGTAACAGCGAGAGTAGGGAGAACAATGGGGTTCGACCGCATGTAATTACTCAGTAGCATGCCAGCAGTGGAACATTTTGCTAGAGAGTTATTGCAACACGCAACTGATATACCCGTACGATTAATCTACGCGCGTGCTTTCCCTGAATTACAAAAGCAACATTGTTAAGACCACGATAATTAGTCTGTTGCAATTAAACGACATCGTAATCGGATTTGCAGCTTCACGGCTCTACCGTTCCCCTCGTATTCACATCGTTACGAACTTACGGAAAAATAATGCTAATTTTCTTCATCGAATAAACAACCGCAATTATCAATTGTTGCAAACAAACGGAACAAACTTGACAAACTTTTCTCGCACGTTGATCAAGAGACGCAACGACCACTTTGCGAGTAATTACGCGTAAATAAGAGAAAAATTATTTCACATCTAGTTGAATTTCATTCTCAATTAATCGTAACTTCAACGGTCTTCTCTGGCCAAATATTCATTCCCTACGGAAACAGACGTGAATTTACAATCGCCTTCTCTCACAGAGACTTAATTTTCTTGCAACTGAACTTGTTGGATTATTTATAACAACACCCCATGGAAATAATCAAGTGAGGACCCTTTCGCGACGGCGGAACTAGCCATCGGTACGCCACTAACGAACGGATCGTCGTGCCGTTAGTGCACACCGTACACGTTAAGAGTGTCTCGCGTTTTTTCAAATCTTGGAGGATTTCGTTGGAACAGCAGAGGACTTAAGGGTGTATCGGATAAAGGA
>NW_017100209.1:620747-626223 GCF_001263275.1 Habropoda laboriosa | reverse complement strand
TTAGTGGAGGCCGGATATACCCGGCTCTAGCCAGTGTGAAGCATATAGTGGGTGCCGGATATAACCGGCGCTGTCCAGTGTGAAGCATTTAGTGGATGCCGGATATAACCGGCGCTGGCCAGTGTGAAGCATTTAATGGATGCCGGATATAACCGGCGCTAGTCGCGAAAGGGTTAAACAAAGGCACTAAGACTTCCACCAGATGTGTCTGGTGTCCGTCTTCGAGTCACGCACTGCACAATGCGATACCATAAAGTAAACAGTTCCTAGGTATAAGGGGACCCCAACTTTCTTTTTGGGTGCCCAGATACAAGTCCTTTAGAAGATTCAATAGCGTAAAGATGTTTCCTCTGAGTCCGCAAATAAATAGCATATTACAAAGTTAAAAGACTATTTCTTTCCACAACCCATTTTCAATAGAACTTCTCTAATTGGAAGAATAGTCGAAGAACGATGTAAAAAAATATAAGAAATTTTTGGGGAAAGTACGAAGTTTAAATAAATATTCCAAGATTGCTGGATCGTTCACGAGTGCTAAAAGTGTATCCAAGTGTAACCTCTGAATAGACACTCGATATCTATAGAAGACGGTACTTCATTGAAGTGTAGAAGTTCTTCACGATCCTCCGCACAATTTCCAAGCTCCGTCACCTTATACCACAAGTTTCTGAATGGTACAAGTTATCACTCGGAGTTGTTGCATAAATTATACACGGTTTCGACTCTTCGGGAGATCGGCTGATATTGGTAGAACGGAATTGTTTATTAAAATCCACTCGCTATTACCCGATCTTAAATATTGTATGAATCTAGAACGATTCCTGCCTTATGAAATCCTGACAAAAATCAATAACACACGCTGCATTCCTCTTACAAGTTCTATCAGACATCAACCGATATATCCAAGTTTCAATTCCCCTTTCAACCGTCCTTCAAAGAATTTCATCAACGACCAGAGACTGACTGTAACTATCGCTAATCAGGCGATCTTGCCGTTACTCGAAATCACTCGAAATTTCGTCGTAGAGACATTTTTCTGTTTGTTAAAAAAATAATGAAATTTGTGTTTTTGACTCAATAGAGAAACAGTGTTTATCGTAGACGATTTAAATGGTCTACAGAGATCTACGGTGATTTTTTGTAATTCAGTTTTTTTTCGTCTCTGTGAATTTTATCTCAAAAATCAGGAGAAAGAATTCCTTCAAAATTTCACAATGGTTTTCTGTAATTCGATTTTCTCAATCTTGGCGATTTCTGAAATTAAACCGATCGAAGTACAGTTTGAGTTTCCAACGAAAAGCAGCCACCTTTATTTCTCACTCACTTCACTTCCCTCTTTGTTTCATTTATTTTCCGCTTTTGCGGCTGAAGAGTTCGTTAAAAAAGACGCACTTTTCAAACGATTCCGGTAACAAAGGAAAATTCTGATCCGAAAGGAATTTGTAAAAGTGTCTGCGAAGAGTGTTTCTTTCAGAAGCCTGATACAGAACAATCTCACCGAAATTTCACGTGGTTGTACATCCGATCTTAAAAATTACCCATACGCTTCATTACCATCGGTCGGTTAATTAACCCACTTTGCGATACACGCGGGTGTACGGTTTCAATCTGCCAGCAGTGAATTCGTTAACTGAAATACACTCGTTACCACGCGGCCCCCCTCGTCATAGCTCCTTTATCGATCGATTATCAGCGATAGCGGATTATAGGGCCGATTATGAGATCGATCGCGGTGTCTATCGGTCTCGTAAAACGGCTCACCAGAGCCGAGGCATCCTCGAGATTTAAATGTATAATCGAGCAGCGGCCTCGAAATCTCCTAAGAGATCTGCATTCGATGGAAATCGCCTATCTAACGCATCCACGGAGATTTATATCTCGATTTCTTCCCCTCGTTACTCTGCTGGTAACAGCGCTCTCTTTTTTCTCCCGCTGGAAATATATCTTTTACATGAAACAGTTACTACGGAGGACCAGGCTTTTGTCCCCGCGTTAAAATTCGTACTTTATCTTCGCGCGTGACAAAGGAACCACCGCGTTGAATAGTGTTTTTCAGCGGGAGGTGAAGTGTTCTCTGAAATTTTATTCCCATCAAATCGTGCCACTGTGGATTTTCGATCTAACCGAGTAAAGTTCATTTTGCCAGATTAATATTAAAGTTTTGTCCTTTCGAAGGAAGGAAATTTTTATTAATATTCGGTGTAATATCTATTTCTATTAATTAATTTCCACTGTTACTTTTATCATTTGACAATTTACTTATTCCATCGCTGTACAATTTTTTACTTTTGCTATCAAAAGGTTGTCGTATTTTTTTCTTTTCTTTTTTAAGCAATGAATTCTTCTATTTCAAATTCTCATTCTTTGCGCTACGACTATTTTCACTTTTGTCATTAGAATATTTCCCCAATTTCCCCGTGATATTCTCAGTGCTGAACGTTCGTCCGGCGAAGAGAATTATACGGAATAGCGCAAGGTCCGAAATTTTTTCCAAAGGGTGACACAATTATCAGAGAAAGGAGAATTATGAGATACGCTGTTAAAGCAACAGAAGCGAGTTTAAAAAGTATTCCAAGCGCGAGATCAGATTTTCGAATGGACGGACAGAGAGAGGTGGACACCGGCAGAGCTAGCTGCCTCGTATTTTTCTTTCTTTCGCCGTGACACGCGACTATCTTTGGAACGAAGCATTTTCCAGATAGCGAAGATAAAACATAACTGGTAGCTAGCCTGTGCAGGCAGCAGCAGTACAGAACGAGCTACGGGGTTGGTTTTTCAGTCGGATGGACTGGTATTTTGTCACCGCGACGTTTCGCGCGGAATAATATTGCCCTTTCGAACGAGAACGTACGTCGTACGTGCTTGGAACGTGTGCATGCTTCGTTGAAATGTTCCATTGCGACTTTTCTGTACCGCGGAACGGTTCGTTCCGACAACAGAAACACACGGCTTTCGCGGTTAATTCTCGAACCCTCGAAATGTTTTCAAGTCACGCGAAAATCCGCCGATTCGATAATAGTTCGCTCTTACTCGCGCCTTTTTCTGCTAAAACGGAGGTTTTTTTTTTTTGTTGTAAGTGATCGAAATCCCTTGAAATGTTTAAGGTTGAAATTCGGTAATGTTGCCTTTTTAATTGGTGGTTTGATGACTTTTTTTCAGATAATAGTTAGAATGAAATCTTTCATATTTCAATTGTTTTAAGTAGAAAGAGTATGTCGTGTGATGGGAATTGTTTGAATTTATATTGACAAACGCCAGAAAGAAGAATACTTTTAAATTAAAGCAATGTCCGTTGAAAAATTTCGCATCGAATGAAATATGATATTCGTATCTTGCAAGGTAAGGCTGGTAAGGCTTTAGATTAATTTTTGTTATATCTAACTGACTGATAAATGAGCCGTTCAGTGCACAAATCGATTAACTTTTTGAAAAATCTTAAATTTAAGTGTCAAAGTACTTGGTATAGTCATAACTTTTTATATTTATAATAATTTCTCGACTTCTCATTTTATGGAGTTAATCGATTTGTGCACTGAACGGCTCAAATCTAACACTAAGACCATGAAATTACTGAAAAAATGTTTATCATTTATTATAATTAAAATTTCTAACTAATAAAGCTTCTATTATTATTGCAAATTTTCAATACACTTGTCAGATATATCCCAGAAATTTTTGTATATATTCACACATTAAATTTTCATATTTCACATATTTTATTTGCATAAACATCCAGAGTCCCCTAATTACCCAAAACTTCGCACCTTTTCAATTCATCGAAGGCTACTATATCGTATTACTTCCGAAACTACCAGAATACTCCACGCCGAAGAGACTTTTCGCTCGTCGAAATCTTTTTTCCAAAACGTTCCGACCAAGAAGGCCGTAATGTCTCCTCGAACGAGCGAGGCAGCGGTTTATCTCGGCTACAAGATCGTAGCACGAGTCCCTCGGAACCAATAGCGAACGTTAAACGGGGGGTTACAACCCTCGTTGAAACGGCCGAATCGTGATCAAATACATCCCAAGCAAAGTCGCCCGTTCAAAGGAACGATTTCGCCCTCCGTAACCTCCACGAATTCCCTGCGGCTAATGAGCCCCGGAAATCGGTGACACGACCATCCTTCCAGCGGAAGTCGGCGTTAATTAATCGCTGTAATTGAATATTGTTCCTTGCTCTGGAACAACTTGGCCCCCCTCGTGTCATCAGCTAATCGTTTACCTTCAGTTTTGTATCTGACAGCAAGTGTCTTTGGGTTCTTTGTAAGAACTGTCTAACCTATATTTCGAATCTATTATATCCCTTGTGTCCTAATTTCTTTCTTTATTTTCAAGTAGTTTGTATCCTGTTTTCTTTCTTTATTTTGAAGAACTTTGTATCTTAGTTTCTTTCTTTATTTTTAAGTACTCTGTATCCTGGTTCCTTTCTTTATTTTTAAGTTTCTTCCTTACTGTTTCGTTCCAGATTTCTCTTTCTATTTTTCTTTTAATTTTTATCCGTTATCTTTCTCTTTTCCCCTGCTTCTCAACTTCGAGGTTAGAAATGTATGACAGAAATGGCCGTACAAGAAGAAGCTTTAAATAGAGTAAACAAAGAGGGACCATTAGTTACTCCGTTCTTGCGCCCGTTCATTCGAGACGATAATCGAAGAGAACATGATTTAAACAGGTCCGGGCAACCACTTAATGGCCAGCGAGACGAGTTCTTGCGCGATCAAAAACGTTCCCCCGATAGCGCTGGGCGTGCTGCCAGAAAGATTCCGAAAGCTCTAAATTTCCCACCGTCTAATGTATCTCTGACATCGCGCTGTATAAGGGACGAACCAATCTAACTTCAAGAATAATTATCAAAATTTCGCGTAATGCATTTGCTTCCACGTTAAAAGATAAAATTTCAAAAATTCATCTAACATATTCGAAAGATGTAGGCAGAATATTGCAGTCCGATACAAAAGTTGCTTTACTAAATATTTAAATTGCAAAGAAAGTATAGCTTTTTTTTTAAAGATCTTTGCGAGTGATCGTTGCTTTAAAATATTTAGAAAACGCAAAGACAAAGACCCCTTATTTATCTATTATAACATACACACTAACCCAAGAACACTTCTATACAACTCAAAAGCAAGTACAGAAATAAGTAGGACAAGAGATGTCGTCGAGGTATAACTCCGGAGATCGGTAAATAAATAAATATAACGTACCTTATTTATAATAACGTTGGTACAGAGTAAGGTAGTGTGGTTCCTTTGATTCTAAAACTTCAACTAAACTCCCCTTGTTCGGGGTCCAGTATTTATATGGGTCCCTACTGGAGCGACAAAGTGAACTGATAAACAAACCTCAGACAGAAAGAGCCCCAAACGTAAACAGTAACACACAACCGATCACGAATATTATATTCAAACCAGAATAAAATAAATTTGAATTTTTCTTTCGACGGTTACCCATATCTTTGCGGTGAACGCAACCTAGCGAT
>NW_017100209.1:612820-620711 GCF_001263275.1 Habropoda laboriosa | reverse complement strand
CCCTACAAATTGTAAATAGTTAAATATACTATCTATAGTAACAAGTATCCTTACAAAATTCTTTTATACACAAACTGCACTGACAAACACTATGTCAAGATACTTCTATGCATAAAATAGTCTATATTACAAAAATCTCGTAGTTGCACAATACTTCAAAAATCAAAACATTCTTAAATCTCTCCGAATCGAATCAATCCACGTTCAAACAGCCCTCGTAACACCCTTTCCGATACCATCAATTAGAACCGAAGGAAAGCCGCCCCCGTAACGCGTGAACCTTAACCCCCAACACTTTCCACCACTGAGGAAAAGCTCGAAAAGCACCGAGATAGATGAAAAACGAGGAAGAAGAGAATCAGAGGGTAAAAATCAGACGCAAAGTATCCCGAAAATGGTGGCCGCGTATTTACAGGAGGAGCAGCGAACAAGCTATGAATATGTAACGCCTTTAATTTCCATTCGATGCAAACGACGAGTCGGCGGCTTCGTCGCAGCTTTTAACCACCGAAGCGTGGTTCACGCGAAGTGAATCCACCACACCCCTTCGGCTGGTCGAAAACCCTGCTGGAATAAATTCTCGTCAACGACAACGATTCGCGAAGTCGACACGTATTTCTTGCTCTCCGTGGCGGGGAAAAAAAACGGACGGATCTTTCTTTCTCTCTCTCGCGGTTCACCACTGAAATATCACCCTTCGCGGTGTTCCAACGAGGGGAAGAAACGGGGGTTAGAAATTTGTGGTAATTAGTGGGCGTCATAAATTACCATTAAGCCGGTGCGCGATGTCGAGGATTACACGGGGACGATTCTTTTTCGTTTATCGATGGCCTTCTACCTCCGTTCGCGCTAATTGACTTTGATGATCGCCGAGGATTACGACTGGAGCTTGAAATCGGTCGCTTGCCTTGCCGAGGAATGCATTGACCCCTTGGATCGCTAATTCTCCGGTTTATTTTCCCAGGGAACTGTTGTACGATTTTTTGAAAAATCGTAGAACTCGTATCAGTATTTTATAAACAACCTCTGCTATCCTAATTGTAATTAGACGTTAGATGATATGAAAATTGCTTCGAAAATAAGTTTTAATTCAATTTTATCGAAAGACACTTTATCTTGTGGAACTCAATTTAGGAAACATTGCCTTAGACACTTTCTATTTTACTTTGTAGTAGGACTTTATGGAATGCAAGGATATTCTTTGGTATCTGGGAAAAAACACACAAAAGTTTATTTATCTTTCGTCGATACGTGTTAAATGTTTGGTAGAAAATAATTTCGAACAAATCAATGCAGTGTTCGAGCTGTTGCTTTTGGGCGTCGGGCTTTAAGCAGCCGTACTCTCCCGTTACAATATTAACGAAACGGATAAAACGATTTATAACAATTACTCTCGTACTCTCCTATCACAATATTCAAGTGATACGCGTATGATCGGAGAGTCCACCCGCACATCTCCTGGTAGGCGACCGGCGGATAGTCCGCCGTTCTCTCCATACCAACAGAAGTACCAAGCAATCCTCTCCGAGCTTCCTCAGGCGTCCGGGTTACCTCCCTGTACTCTCCTCTCTCAAGGCGACCGGCGGATAGTCCAGCCGTTCGCTCCATACCACCAGAAGTACCAAGCAATCCTCTCCGAGCTCCCTCAAGCGTCCGGGTAACTTCCCTGTACTCTCCTCTCTCAGAGGCGACCGGTGGATAGTCCAGCCGTTCTTTCCATTCCAGGAGCGACCCAGGTATAGCTCTCGTACTCTCCTATCACAATATGCAAGTGATACGCGTATGATCGGAGATTCCATCCGCACTTCTCCTGGTAGGCGCCCGGCGGATAGCCCAGCCGTTCTTTCCATTCCAGGAGCGACCCAGGTATAGCTCTCGTACTCTCCTATCACAATATGCAAGTGATACGCGTATGATCGGAGATTCCATCCGCACTTCTCCTGGTAGGCGCCCGGCGGATAGCCCAGCCGTTCTTTCCATTCCAGGAGCGACCCAGGTATAGCTCTCGTACTCTCCTATCACAATATGCAAGTGATACGCGTATGATCGGAGATTCCATCCGCACTTCTCCTGGTAGGCGCCCGGCGGATAGTCCAGCCGTTCTCTCCTCCAGAGAGTGACCCAGGTGTCAGTCCCCGTACTCTCCTGTGCTGTAAGGGCGTCCGAAAGCTAGGCCTCGTACTCTCCCACTCCCAAGGGCGACCTCTCTCCCAGCAGGGTACAGCAAGACTGCTTGGCCGCATCCGCGGCCGTGGTATTTATATCTGCCCGTTGCTAATGAAGCGCTATCAACAAGACGCGTCGCTAAGTGTTTTCCCGCGCGAAACCGCGTGTCTCCCGCGTAAAACTGCGAGTCTCCCGCGCGAAACCGCGAGTCTCCCGCGTAAAACTGCGAGTCTCCCGCATAAAACCGCGAGTCTACCGCGGATCGCAAACTAGTTTCTTCTAGAAGCTTCTATCGCTTCGCGATTATTTGATTGACGACGAGGATAGAGTCGTCCCTCTCACTTCCTCTCGCGGAATGGAAATTTTTGCCGCCGTCTTCGTTGATGGTTGTTACAACTTCTTTTTTAAGTAAAAATGAATATTAATGAAAGTAGTGATAATAATAATTTTTATTTTTGTGGAATGTTTTTTGGGCAGAGAATTCCCCAATTAATCTTTGCACTCGTTTCTTAACCCTTTGCGCTCCACTCTCGGGCAGTATCATGTAGGTTCTCTTATTTCAATATTTCAGCGTGATATCAGTTACAAAATATTAAATTTCAGTGTAAAATTAATGCATAAAAATGATTTCTTATCGTTTATAATTTATCATTGTATGATACCTGGACGCAAAATTTACTATGTCGAATCTGACTCGACAATGGACCGCAAAGAATTAAATTGGCACAATTTACAATTCACTCCAGCAACACATGCACCGAATAACTCCCTTCCAACGACAAAAAATATTTTCCGCAAGGAGCAAAGTAAGGTCACTTTTCCGTGTCACGGAAAGGGTTAACTAAAGAACTGCAGAGGCTCTCCGCAAACCCGTGCCAAAAGCAAGCAACCTAATTCCCCAATTAACCAATCCTGAATCGGCAACGTCGAGGGCAATTCATCAATGCTCTATCGACACGTTCGATTCACTTCTTGCTCTTGCCGGTAACACGCAATTTCTTCGTGGGGCAAATGGCCAAATAGCTCGAGCAAACACCCGAGGGTCCATAGGAGGACCCTCTCCTGCACCTGTTTCCTTACTCTAAACGCCGTCGGAAGAAAAGTTCCCAAGTTTAATATCCTGTCGACTGAGAGAAGTTTTCACCTGTCCGACTTGAAAAATCGAAAAGTAAAAGAGAGAGAGAGAGAGACGGCTATTTTCACGTTTCTAGGAAGTCGTGTCTCGACAAATATTTGACTGAAACCTGGTTGGGAGGGTGGGTTGGTTTGGTGATGCTAATACCAGGAAAAAGTCTCCCGAGAGTCGAGGGAAGTCGATTCTAGGCCAACAGTTTTCCTTTTGAGACGTGGTCAACGTGTTCCTTGCAAGGCTCGATCGGGAAAACGGTTACGAACGTGTACGATCGAAAAGTGTCGGGAAGTTCGTGCCTCGAAAGTTTCCACGAGTCCGATTTCGCGAATTGGCCGAGGAGCAGCTTTCGTTGTCAGTATGAATGCAACTCGAATGTCGGCGGGAGTCTCGATGGTAGGCGAAATTGCGAATTGGAATGGTGAACTGGGCTTGTGTGGAAAGTTTAGGGAAGGAATCGGCATCATTAGCAGACGTGTGTCGTTTGTTTTAATAATCAACCTTGGAGGCAATCTACGTTCTTGGTAAATTGGAAACTCTGTTGGGGAGTAGAAATTTCAATTGTTTCTGAATAATTATAGAATTTGTCGATTGTACTGTTCGACTGATGAGTCGAATTGCTTTTAAGAATGATTCTATGAATTCTGTGTCTATTTTCTTGGTAAATTGGAAATTCTGTTTTTTTTTTAGGAAGAAAAAGTAGAATTTCAATTGTGTCGAAATAATTATGGAATCGATTCTATTGTTTGCCAAATGGGTCGAATTATTTTCAAAAGAAGATTCCACAAATTCTGGGAAGAAAATGGAACGATTTGGAAGTACTGAATTTTTCAAACGAAGACCAAAAGGAATTTGCAAACTAGAAATTCCGCTATTTCGCAGTTTCCTTTCAAATGGAACAATTCCTCCCGGATAATCATGACAAAGGATGCGAAAATCTCTGAAAATCTAGCTCGGAGCGAAACATCGACGAATAATACTGAAAGGCGTGAAACGAACGGTATTAAGAAAAATTAGATCGCCTTCAAAGGAGGAATCGCGAGGTTCTTCCTTGACGAAAGAAATGATGCAGCGTTTTCACCGCTGCTTTAACCGCTGAAATAGATCAGAGAACGCATCAGGAATTTCAGATCGAAGGAGATTCATCTTTCGCAAGTTTATTGGAGAAACGAAGAGCTCAGGATGGAGGATCATCTCGAGTGTCAGTCAAGTTACATCTGGGTTAGGTCAAATAGACGATTAGAAGATGGTCTATCATTTACGAACGATTCCAGTTGTCATATCGGGGATACGGTTTTGGTCGTTACAGTTGAGAGTTCACTTGGTCTCACGACGAGACTGTAGAAATTGGATGGGAATTCAACCTTGGTTTATAAATTGCTAAGTAACAATTTCTTAGCTTCGTGGAGTAGTTCAAATTAGTCAAGCCTCGTGTTTACATTTTAATCACCTTCTTGGAAGCTACGTTAGTTAAAACACGATTGTTAGCTAGAATATCGTGACAATTTAACGACACAATTTAATTATCCGACAATTTTCAGTTTTATAGAATACAGTTCTAATTCTAGTCAAGATTAAAGAGGAACTTAGGCATAAAATTTGTATGTTAGATCACGAATAGTATTACCAAAGGACAACAATTATATTCTAAAGAAACAGATATCCATCAATTCTTGCAATAAAAACTAAATAAAAATGACACCAAGATGCCACGAAATTTTGGTTGATTTCGTCGAATAAGGTCTCCTTCAACAAGATACGAATTCTCGCGATAGACAACAACAGTTACCTGTACTCTGGTATCTCGTCATATATCACTCGGTAACGCAAAATCTCATCTGCACATTCCTGTGATACCCTGAAGCAGGGAAAACAAGCAAATACTCGCTAGGGCTGTAGGCATTATCCAAGCAATCCGCGGTTCCCGCATGAAATGGAGCGCGCGGTAGCATTAATATTTCAAGAAGCGTTGTCTATTTCGCGGGTTCGCGTCGCGGCGCCGCCGCGTGGAATTCGCCTGGAGGGCTCGTTTAAAAATGCAAACGAGCTTTGCATAGCGAAGCGTCTCGATTAGCGAGCGCGATTGAATTTTCCCTGGACGCGAGCCCGCTGCATTAGAAAAGTCAGATTAGCTTAAATGACCGTGAAAAAAGAAACCGATGCAAATTTTTCTTCTTTTTTTTTCGAGGAAATTCCACCCGCGACATTTCCGTTCATGCGGTTGGAAACCGACTGAGAAACTCGTTGAACATTCCAGAAATCGATCGTAGCGTTGAGTCGAACGGTTCGAATCCCGAGTTTCAAAGCGCAATTCTCCTTGCCGCATGACTTCGAATCTTGCGTTTGTGTTGTGTGAGTGCGCGAGGTACGATGTAAATGTTATTTTTTGAGATGTGCACAAGTATTTTAAGCGCGAGGAATTTTGTTTCTTGTAATTTTAAGTGTTGTAGTTCAGTTGAACAATTTTTATAATTAATGGAATATTTAAAAGTGAAGTGATTTGCTCGGAGATCAGAATTCGTGAACTGTCGAAGGTTTAATAGTATTCTGAGCGATTCTAATTTTTTTTTTTTATTATAATTTAAGGATGATTACCTAAGTGAGATATTCTTTTCAATTTTTTTCCAAGATAGAATTTTTTTTCAGAATAATTCTGTGCTACCTAATATCACGATTAATCGTCACTACCAGTGATCCTTTTCCTTTGATCACAGTGATGTCACTTTGATACTACGACGTCAGTCATGATTGAATAGGAGGACACGAAACTCCTGAGGCAGTAATTAAATTTTACTACTCCCTTCCAGATCACAAACCACGGTACTTTATTCCCTGAAAAACCAGTAAATACTTCATCCCAATCGTAAAATGCCAAGTATCGCTGACAGTTCGATGCAGCATCCTAACCGTATAAACAACTCAAACTCGATCTCCACCGGACAAAACAAAAGCATTCCTCAAATGGTAGAAAATAGAAATTAAAAGTATCCATCATGTCTCGATCCCCGGTATTCTCTACGAACTTTTCAAGCCAACAAATACAAAAATCAGCATCTTTTCATCGTTGATCTCATCAGATCGTAAATCATATCAGATTCACTCGGCGTCAAATTTTCAAGTATTCTCTCTCTCGCTCTCCGGAAATCTCTTCTTTCCAATTTTTCTCCAATAAAATTCTGTTGAAATTCTCCTAAGTGACGCTAAATTTTTTAACTTTCTAAATTTTATGGCAGAATCTAATATTTGGGTAATTTCAGCGGGTATGTTTAGATTAGATTTCTTAACAGTGCCGATAGATTTAATATTTTTCGTTACAGAGAACGAAAATGACTAATTTATTAAGGTATTATTTATTAGAGTTTACAGAGCATTAAAGGGTACTGTCACTCGAGGATTAAATTTCCTTTATTTCCATAGATTAGAGTGATAAAAAATTCTCACAGTATCTACTATTCTCCTCAAAATTATTCTCTGACTTGGAATATACAGAGTGATCCAAAAGTTTTAGCTAGCAATGCATCTCCCACACTTATAGATCACATTAAGAAATGGTAATTTCCTAATTTCGATAGATTCGAGTGATAAAAACTTCCTACAGCTACTAACACTTTTGCCAAAATTCTTGTCTGACTTGCAATACACGCAATAGTCCCAAAACTTTAGGCTATCGGTGTATTCTCCGCGATGCAACAGCGACGAAAGGGGGTACTTTTTCCCTCCCGATGCGGAAGCAGCAGAAAAGAGACACGGGGCGAACGGGGTTCGAAAACGAGGGCTTCGTCGGCTGGCGTGGAAATAACGTTTCACTTTTTATTCTATCACGTGTTTCACGCGCGTACCTCCGCCCGTATTCATTTATTGGAGCCGGGCCAAGCTATTACGTTATATACGGTGAATACGGTAAATTGCTGGACCGGCTTCTCCCTTGCACGGCTCTCGTACGCTTTTCCATCGGCCAAGTGGATTAGTCCGTTGGATCCTTCTCCTCCTCCCTCTATCCCCACTGGTTCCACGTTATTTTTCAACCTGTCGTCGCTTCAATGTTAATTAACAAAATACTCGCGAGTCGAGTGTTTTCCTTTTCACCCCAAAGGACCGCTCTCACTCTTGTCAGAGTGCCTCGTCGAGTCTTTCTTTTTTCGGTCGGAAAGGGAGCAAGATTCTTGGAGGATTTAGAGAGACAGTCAATTGTGAGACGCTTTTCTCTTAAGAGCTACATTTCTGAATGGAGATTTTCTACTTTTCGTATTGGATTTTCTCGTCGGCAGTTTATTCAGTTTTCTTCTGTCGGTACTTGTAGGATTAAATGGGGAATTCGGACGGTCGTTTTGTGCGCTTTTTCGAGTGCATTTTTTGGTGGTTCTTAAGTGAAGTGACGATATAATTTGCAGTTTGTTAATGTGAGAATTGTAGAAATTTCGAAGTGGAAGTGTGAAAAGAAATTCATTGGGACGCTGTGTTTTGTATATTAGTGTCCAAGCATTCAAACCTTTCATTCACGAGGATACGCAAAGCAGAAAAATCAAGAAAAAATTACTCAAGCTTCAAAGGGTTAAAATCCACTTCGAGCTCTAAATTCAAGATTTCACCGAGATC
>NW_017100209.1:593849-612781 GCF_001263275.1 Habropoda laboriosa | reverse complement strand
CGTCGCATTCTCCTCGAAACACCTAGCACAACGAGGTGTCAAGAATTCCAGAGACGTCTGCGAGCGAAATGGTCGAGGGCCAATCGTACGGCCGCAAGTAGTCTCCAAGCTAGCACTCTCGACGCCCTGCGTCGTCTGCTGACGGGTACAATCGCGGTAATCGAAACGCAACTCGCGCTGTACACAATGGCCTCGATGAAAAATCACCAGCGTAACCTAATTTACGCGCGTGAAGAGAAAGTAACAAAAAAAAAAAAGAAAGGGGAGGAGAGAGAAAAAGAAAGAAGAAGAGAGGTGGTCGTCCAGCGGACGCGACGCAGCCATATTTCATCATCGATACGCAAACGACAAAAGCCTGGGCTCCGTGATCTGTCACGGGCAAGAAGACTATTCAGAAAATGCCGAGCGGCATTTCTATGCGCGAGGCTGCTGCTCCCTTTTATATCATCATCCCTCAATGTGCACGCTCGATAATAGGATTTTTTCTCTCTACGAGAGAGTTCCTTAACGGTATTCCCCGTCGCATTCTGGTATTCCAGAGGTTGCTGGTTCAAAGCCTAAAAGCCGTCCATTGACGGAAATTGCGTTGAATAAATCTATCGCGATATCGATAGATCTACTACTACCGGTTAACCGTAACTTAACCGCGTCAACTCCTCTCGTCAATCTCATTGGTCCTACGAGTTCAAATTTTGAGTTATGTTTATCCTCTGTCATCGCGCTATAGGATGGTAGCGTTGACCAATCCGCAAGAATCAGGAGCTGTATATAAGTCTCGACTGTCTATGGTGGAAACACATTCTTCTTCATTTCGTTATCGTAATTAGGTCGTTATATATTTCGCTTTGTTTTCTTTGCCGTTGTTTTGACTTTCTGTTGTTGCTATATGTGTCTTGTAACTGTAGAGATATGTAAGAACCGAAGAAAAACTGTTGGACCTAACCGGGAATCGAACCCACGACCTCTGCGGTGGCAAGCTGAGACTCTACGCACTACCCCAATAATACCCCCTTTACTTCTCCTCGTTAGTGTTCCTTATTAACGATTCGAATATGGAGTCGACCATCCTGCTCAATTTTTTTCAACTTTGCAAGTTTGAAGATTTGTTTTTTAAACACCTTACACCTCAATGTGTATTTTCCTGCGTATTTTGAAAACCATAGTAGAGATTAGAATGAAAATTTAATTTTTAATTTAAAAAATTTAATCTGGACTTATCGTGGTCTACAAAACTGTGCAACGAAATTACCAATCCTTCAGTAAACAAACATCCCCTATCACTTTTATTTTAACAAATAAGTACACCCAGTACATACACTCAAACGACTGTTTAAACCAGTAATTAATTTCCCAAGGAAACTCTCACCAAGAAAGTGTCTAATTTTTACTATTCAACAATCAACAAAGAAACCTTCTTGCTTCTCGCGAAGATTAATCAAAGCCCGTCATACTGCACGCGCAACATATTCAATTAGAAGCGTGTATGTATTTTTCGCTTCTAATTGCCTTCACCTTCGAAACGTGGTCTCGAACCGAAACGTGCATGCAGATTGCACCAGGGAGAGAGAGTGTAGAGAGATATCGATATCGCTACGACGATGAGCATGACTCGTACAGCATAATTGGCCCGCTAATTCACACGGTGTTTGCTCATAAAGGAATCACGAGACTGGTGGATCCTGTCTCTCGTAGCTGCATCGCGTTAATTACGGGAGAAGTAGGAGGAGGTAGGCGGGATGCAACTTGGATCGATTCAAGAGGAGGTCGAGTGAATTCGACGGATTGATGATCCTAGTCGTGTCCAAATCGATTCATTAAGGACACTGACCTTAGGAGTGGGGGGTGAGAGAGGGGAGGGTTTGTCCTCTCTGACGGTTAATCGACTGTGATTAAACAATGCACGTGTTACTGGCCCAGATAAATGGAGAACCCGTGCACGGTTCCTCTTTGTGCTCTCTACACCATCGGTCTTTTACGTTTGGAAACAGTGTCTGTGGAAAGGGGGATCTTCCATTGATGTATAGAGTATTTGATAATTATTGTCCTGGATAAAAGTTGATTTTTATTTATTGACTTCCATCGCTGTGCAATTTATTCGAAATTGAAACGCGGCACTTTGCACACCGTTTGCAGGAAATAGTTGCTACTAATGTGTAATAAATTGGACAAAATATTAATGAAAAAATATGCAAATTTCTGTGAGATGAAAATTAGGATTGAGAATACTGGATTTTGGGATCTGTGAAGTAAAATTAGGACTGAGGATGTACGCACTTTACATGGAAAATTAGGGTTAATTTGTGGAAGATCGTGAATGTACGGAGAATATTTGAAAATTATTAATCGAGGATTTTTAGAAAATATATCACTTCCCTGGATTAAACTGAAAGTTTCGAATCCTCCGAATTACCGGAGAACACGAAGATAGGTATACTGGTCCGGTGATAAATAATAAATGCACGGTTGAAAGTTTGGAATGGTCGGCGAACCGACTGATACACGGGAAGACGTCATCGTTGACGAAGAAACAGCTCTATCGATGTCTATTCCCGCATATATCTCGCTCATCTTATTAAAGCACTTCTACGAACTCTGGGAAAAGTCGGTCGAGCCTCGAATTGCCTTCGATCGGATCGTTCCTCTGGAGAATGATACCGCTGCTAATATTCGCTTCCGGTGAACGACTCGAAAGGAACTGGTTCACTCGTTAGAAACTCGCGACTTCCTGTTGAAACGATTACAAAGTTCCAGGAACGAGAATTTTCAACAAACTATTATATCACCCAAATACGGTACATGGAAAAGTACAATCACCATCCAAAGTTTCTCTTACAGATTCCATCGCAAAATTGTGCATTAAAATATGAAATTTCAAAACGAAGAATTCCTCGGAATATTAAATTTCTTTCGTTCTCTTTTGCACCTGTATTTTCTCAAGGTAATAAATTCAAACACAGTCAGCACCCAAATTTCTCATTAACATTCCATCACAAAGTTGCATACTAAAATCTAAAATTTCAAACAGAAAAATTCTTCCGAATACTAAATTTCCCGAAAATTACAATTTAACCCTTTCGTTCTCTTTCGCCCCCGTATTTTCTCAGAGTAATAAATTCAAGCATAGTCAGCACCCAAATTTCTCCATCGCAAAATCAAAAATTTCAATTCTCAAATTAAACGAAAAATCTCGAGAAAATTCAATTCTCCGAAAATAACAATTTAACCCTTTCGTTCTCTTTCGCCCCCATATTTTCTCAGAGTAATAAATCCAAGAATATCCAGGTTCACCTAATAGGAGCTTAACCTTCGATAACCATCGCGATGGTCCGCAAAAGATCGATGCTCGACAATCGTGAAACGAAATGGCGTCCGGTCAGAGGTTCGATTTAAGGATGCTCGAGCGATTTAAGAGAAGAAACGGAAACGGTTAGCGAATCGAAAATCTCCGAACGTGCGTGAACTTAATATTTTTCGAGTAAACGACCTGCTGGGTGGGGTGGGTGGGAGATTCGTAAAGTTCAACGGGGAGGAACGATCGAGAACGACTTAACTTCTATTTCGTCGAACGAACCGTGTGCGGCAGCTTTATGCACCGTTTCGAGCTTCGCCCTCGACACGCGGATTTTTCCTTTGTTTCGCCGCCTCAGCGTCGCCGTGAACCGGGTTGAGGAGGATTTTTCTCGCGAATGAGCGACTATGGAGGGCCACTACTGACGAATTTTTTTCGCTGATGACCGTGGTTTCGTTGGAAAGTAAATGTATGGAAATGTTCGCCGTTCCTTCACTCAGGTTTCCGCGATAATTCCGAGTGTATTCTTCGAGCGTACTTGCAAACGAAAGGGAATCTTATTCGAAGGTTGTCTGAAATTCTTTCTTTTTATTCTACTTGGAGGATTTTTGTAATTGAAGACAGTGAGCGAGAGTATTTCACTTTTCTTGCTGCGTACTCTTCTATTTTAAACGTTTCGAAGATTTGTGACGCATGAAAGATGAATTTAAGAAATTATTAAAAATTTACGAATTAAGTAAATGTTTTTTTTTAATTTCACGTGAATAAATATTTCTTGAGTAAGCAATATTGAATTAAATAATAACGAAGGACGTGTAAATCTACGTGGGTGTAATTGTAGATACTCTGAAAAATTTGGAGTACTTGGAAATTTTTGTCATAAGCAAGTTTATATTTGAAACTTCACTTCAAGACGAGTGATTCAATTAAAAACTCTAATTGTAAAACGGTAATACGACAAGTTGAAGAAGGCAGAATCGTGGGTCACGTGACATTTCATACGCCAGTTTCCAAGTTAGTATATTTCGTTGGGAAAAATTGATTTGCGACACGTATTGCATATTTATGAAACCAGGCTGGCACACGAGTTTTTAAAAATGTACATACGTGATTCGTAGTGATGAAAATTTCAAATTTTTAGCAAAATAGAAGAGCAGCGCATAAATTATTTTTCATCGAGTTCACGAATCGATCGTACGTTTCGAATAGGCATACATGTATATACACCAGAATTGTATTCATTATCCATTGTTACGCGTATTATAGGTCCATTAAATGTTCTCACCTTCTCTCTAAATTACTCAATGCCTCTTAATCGCTAATATTATATTATAACGCGTTAATTTATGCCCGAAATTACTACACCTGGGCCACACGTACTTCCTCTAAATTAATATTGCCAAAATAATCACTTCCTCTGTGTTAATATTCCCTAACAACGGTCCATGAACAACTCTCGCAGCTTCGAACCACTTCGAATCGCATTTTCAGCTTGAGAAAGTGCATTGTTTTCTTACGTACAATGGTTCCTTAAGATTTGCATAAGTTTCTGATAAACAGAAACTTTAAAAAATTGACGAACAAAAGTAATATTTTAATTATTCGTACTAATTATTCCTACCCCAAAAATTTTAAGAATTCAAAGTTTCAAGAGTCCAAAATTCTAAGAATTCCAAATTTTAAGAGATGTTGAAATTTTCCATAAAGTGAAAATTTAAAAAATTAAAATTTTTCACTCACGTTAAATTCCAAGAGACCTCACCGATTCTCCAAACAATCGTTACTCTTGGTCCCCAATTTTCGTTAAATTAAAAATTCAATTTCCCCCGAATAAATGAAATTCATCCTCGATCCAAACGCGCTCTAAGTGTCGAGTGAGACTCGCGGGACGAGAATATACGTCTAACGAGCGTCGATTCGTCGAAAGGAAGTCGCGTTTCACCTGGAAAAATTCACGGTACCGTAAACAGAGTCCGACAATTTTTTTTTTTTTTTTTTCTATTTTCCCTCCATCTTCGACGTTCGACCAGCAGCTTCCGGTCTTGCACACGCGATTCGGAAGTCCTTCGAGCCCCGTTAGCAAGTTTTAACGACCGTGAGAACCGTCGGCCTAAAAGCGAGCCTTACTCTGACGAACTTAAATCGCTTTATCTAACGGCGGACAGCTTCTTCGCGTCGCTGAGCTCTCGCGACTCTCCTTTGACTTGCGTTTCACCGGGTCCCGAGGGAGAACTCCAGTCATTTTCGAGATCCAACGCGCCCTTCCTGGACGCCTCTGCATGTACCGTTCACAATTTAAAGTTGAACAGGCGATAACAGAAGTACCTAAACTCTGAGTTTAATAATTTTGTGGTGATAAGCTGGGAAAGTTTAATAAATTAGCAACTTTGCTGAATAATTTCAAATTTTTAAAATTAGAAAATGTTTTAGTACGTGAATCGAACATTTTTGCTATCTATAATATTTCTGGGGACTTTCAGAGTTACATTTTATTAATTGAAATAAATAAAAAAGAGTGAAAATAGTTAATGTACCAAGATCAAATATTATAGCAATACTTTAATAATTAAAATATGAAAAGAAAGACATGATTGAAGGAAAAGAATGATTGTATACGTCGTTCAAAATAAGAGTAACCTCGTTTCGCGCACGGGACGTGCCCAAGGCAGGGCTAGAACGTCCAAACCCCCCACTTAAGTGTCCGCCGCACAGTTAAGCGTCCACACACTTAAGCGTCCGCCGCACAGTTAAGCGTCCACACACTTAAGCATCCGCACAGTTAAGCGTCCACACACTTAAGCGTCCACACACTTAACCGCCTACGTTCTTCTCCGTCTTACCCTCTGCTACGCTCTCTGTCTATGCGCAGAACAGACGAGAATCGGTCCGAGAGCGAGGTTACTCTTATTTTGAACGATGTATAGTTGTAGATAAAGATCCGAGAGTGATACTTAGAGTTATAAAGAGACTACATTGAATTTTTTAATAGAATTCCTTGCATAAATAAAGGGAAGCACTTTGGTCTAACGTGCTTAGTAACCAGCAAGACCTCAGTACCATGAATACAAGCAACTATTGATCAACGAGAAAGACTATAAGTCTTCCTCCACCCACTGTCTACGAAACTTGGAGAATAAACTATAGGCAGAAATTATAGACCACCTGCGTCAATATTGTACAAGGCAATCTCCATAGTCTACAACTTAAGCAATTACCCCTTTCCATCCCAATTATCATGTTACGAGAACAATAGAAAATTACGTAAAACCCTTGACCAAGTTCTTCGAGCTACGCAAAAATGTCCAAATGTCTTGGGAGCGTAACCACTGTCGCGCATGTATGTACGAGTAATTACGAAAGTAGCCTAAAGATGGTCCATGAGTTCTTCTATCGTTTCAAACTTAAGTAACCCTTTTTCTATCGTACATTCTATAATTTTTGTTTCGAATTTTCTAAAATTTTCAATTTAAGTTTGAAACTTATCGATGTCTCGAGATACATTTTTTTTTTTTTTTTTTCGAAGAAGATCGACGCGGTGTAAAATAAATTAAACGATAAATCGAAGCTACTTTTTTTCCCCTAGATTTTTTTTTCACTCAGACCAGTTTCATAATCACCGGCTGAAATATCAGAGAAAAGCCGAGTTCCTCGGAGAAATATTCCGATGCTTTAATATCCATCATCTCGCGAGAATATTCAATAGCCCAATATATCCATCTGTCCCGGCAAGCTTATCCGAAACAGTTTCGCCACGGTTTCTCTCTGGGCTGCTCGGTGACTCATCAACGCAGCACGGCAAATATTCATTGGCTCGGCACTCGATTATGCAAATAATCGGTTGATTGCACGACTAATCGATACGGCATCAGGGAAGCGTGGATTATTTCGGCCCATCGAAGGCCGGAATCTCTCTCCCCCTCCGCTTCTGTTCGAGGATACAAAACGCTCGGGATGCTTAAAGAATCCTCTATTGTTTCAGAGGACACGTTTTCTCCCTCGAACGGGAACATCGACGATTGAATCGGGTCAGTGGAATACTTTTGTCTTCCGCCAGAGGAAGAACGTTTCCACCGTCTGCTGCTTTTCTCCCTTTCTCTCTCTTATATTTTTTAATTTTCCCAGAAACAACTCTTTCCTTTCCCCCTATCTCTCCCACTCTGCTTTCTCTCTCTCTCTCTCTCTCTCTCTCTTCCTGTGCGTCTATCTCTTATATTTTTTAATTTTCACGGAAACAACACTCTCTCTTTCTTTTTCTCTCCCTTTCTGTCTTTATCTGTCTGTTTCCCTCTCCCTGTCTGTTCATCTCATATATTTTTTAATTTTCACAGAAACAACTCTCTCTCTTCTTTCTACTTGTCTCTCACTTTCTCTCCCTTCTCTCTGTTTCTTTATAGGCTTTTCTCTCGATTCGACGTTTCCTTATCGCCCTCCACTTCTTCCACCATTTCCCCATCGTGAAGAAGTAACGTGCAGTGCCTCGAAGGCAAGAATCATCAGAAATCCTACCGCGAACCGATGCAATGCCTGGAAACAATTGATTTCACGGAGATCGTCCGAGATTATGGAAAGTTCTCGATCCTTAATTGGATCCTTTCGAACTCTTCCTTTTGACCAGGCCAAGTTTTAATTGCGAGCAAACGTCTACCTTCCAGAATTCAACTTTCCCACTGCTGCGATACTTGCTGTTCAGAAATTTCCCGAGGAAACATAAGCGAGAACGAAGTAATTCTTCTTCCCCACAAATTACATTTCCTCCAATTCTACCTAATTAAGAAATTACTCCACCTATCTTGCCCACGTTGCACGTTCTCCTATCAAACTTCAATCCTACACAAAAACATTTCCAAAAATTCTCAGAAAAAAAAAAAAGAATTATTTCACTAAATTTAAAAAATTAACCTGAATTTCTATTTCCTTAGCATTAGGTTTACGGACATTTATCTTCTGCAATGTTTCTCTAATTTTCCTCGTGAAATTCGACATGCGTCAAAATGGCGCGTCCCATAAACCACTTAGAGAAGCAATCTCTCCAAAAAATCGTCACAAATCTTTGATGATCGAGCTCTTCCTCAACGAGAAACCAAAAAAAAGAAAAACGAAGAAAAACTGACTTCTAATGTGAAATACGACACGTTGATAGTGTCGTTGAAAAATTAACAACTTCCCACGCAAGCTAACACGAGCCCGCGAACTAGCAGGATGCAAACGTGTCACACGGGGCTATTTTCCAGTGTCGGTCGACGAGCTTTAATGCCGGCAAGCGGCGTCTTAAGGGCTTGTAGGCTGTTTAAGAGTCACCAAGACCCGGCAAACCATCCCTTGCCCGGCTTTTCTTCGCGTGTTTACCTCGTACGAGACGCGTTACTCGCGAGTAACGTGCGCACAGGTGTATCTTCGTACTCATACTTTCTTCCGCTTTGCTCTTTCGAGTGAGCAGAACGTGTGCGTGGAAAGTTGGATGAAAAGAAGATGCGAATACGTAATGGGAATGGTATGTTAGAGGATCTTCTGGCTTTTCGTTTCTGCTTGAGAAACGGCGAATTTTCTTTTTACCATTTTATCGAGTGTATTCGATGTATCTGCGGTATCGCAAATTTTTTTCCAACCGAAATAGAGATATCTCGTGTGTGTAATAATTCTTAGGTTAGCTTTGAAGTTTCTTGTTTCGTTCTTTTTATTTTGCACGGTTTATAGGTTGAATAATTAAAAGTAGCACAAAGAAATATGATGAACTATAGTGGAAAGTTGGAAAAAATGGAGAATTGTTGGAGGGTTGAGAAGAAGAGAATGTTTCGATCGATTCGCGAGAGGACAGGCTAGGCCCTGGAGATTAGTTATGCTCGATGAATAAAAGAAACCACGGAATAATGAAGGAATCTGCAATTCACCGAGCCTCGTTCTTAGTCCGAGCAGCAAGGCAAACCTAACTGTGAGATGAACGACGTTGCAAATCAGTTTCCAGGGAGAACTTCGCGTCTGGCTGACGTGCTGAAGAAAATTCAGCGAAGATTTGTTGGAAAAATTTCAGATCGATGTCTCGAAAATTTAAAAAAATTTTTTTGAATAAGATATTTTGTGAACTTCTAAGAAAAAATAATAAATAAACTGCGAGGGTGTATTTTTCAAGTCTTTGTAATATTAGTTTAAGTTTGGTGTTTCGATAATTTCGTGTTGGATCATGAAGTTCGAATTTCGAAGCTTCCATTGAAACTGACAAAGAAATATTAAAAGTTCTCCAACTTCAACCATGAATATCGTATATTGAAATGAGATGTAATTATTGAAATTCTATTAGCATCAATAAACTCGCTTCAAAAGCAAATTATTTATGCATTTTTCTTCGGTGAAAGTTCAAAAATGCACTCTCGACATAATCATATTTCCACAGAACTTTTCCAAAACCGCACATTCTAATCTTCCCAAGTCCGCAAAATAAACCGCACACATTCGCATTTCGAGTCAACCTCTGAAAATCTCCTGCACTTGTTGCTAGCTTTCCGGCAAACAGCGTTTCCTCTGCCCTTAACCAAAAAGCAACTGTCTCCGAAAAAAAATATATCAAACAATTTTCACCCACGCGATACGTTTGTATCGTTCGTTTACCAGATCGAATAAAAAACGAGAGGGATGAATTTAATCAATTAAAAATGGAAACGTTTTGCAAAAACGGGACACCGGTGGAAGTTTAATCTGTCAAGTGAAATATCATTTATCGATCGAAAACGTTCTCTATGGATGCAGAGAGGAATTTGAATTGACGAGTTAACTCGTCGTGCTCGTAACACGTGCCTAGTGCCTCGGTTGAATTGCGTATGCGTAAAATTTCAATTTCTGTGATGAGTTTACTCGTCTGCTTCGCTATAGAGACGTTTTTCAGTGACGAGTTAACTCGTCATATCCATAAGGAATGCTATATTTCCCAAAAAATAATATTTAGGAGCAGTGCTGTAATTTCTACGACAAATTGACTTGTTTTTCTTATCGTAGAGATCTTTTCCAACGACGAGTTAACTCGTCGTACCCGGCAAAACAAATCAAACAACTGGCAATTTACCGGAATCGATTGCAGAATCGCTGCCACACAGCGAAATGGGTCAACTTTTCGACGAGAGCTTTGATACAATTTCCTCCCGCTCCGCGATTAAATTCTTTCCGATACATTAACGGCAACTTCTCGCGTTGCCCTCCAGCGGAAACTCTCGAGCGACCGCGAACTTTAATTTAATACGGTGAGAATCCGCCGCGAACTTCCGGGGCACTCGTGATTCTGCGGTTCCGCCACGGTTCGTCGCGATGGAATCGACTGAGAAAAGTTGGAAAATTGGCTGACTAGACCACGGGTGGCTAACGGTGATATTCTTGATTGGAGGATTCTTGAATAAGTACAAGGATCGTAGTGATCATTTAAAAAAAAAAAAAACCGCGTTCGTTCGAAGATTGGAATTTCAAGTTTCACACAGAACGAAGAGAGAAAGGGATGAAAAAGAAAACACGTTCTCGTTAATTGTGTGTATATATATATATATGTATATCAGGATTTAGCATGATGACAGAATGTTGACGATCGGTTTCGAAGCTCTGAATAGTAGGTTAGAAGGTATTGTAATTGGAGAAGTTTGAAAGGTTGGACGAGCCAGAGTGTAAGTGAAGCTCTAAGTGGGACATTCGCTCTATTCGAAAGTTTGCACAATTGTAGCAGCTTTGTAGCAGAAAGGTAGAAAGACATTTTAGCGTTTCCAACTTTTAATTAGAGATTAGAGTTCCTTTCCTCGCGAATGCAAAGGATGCACGAAATTCCTGCCTCCAAATATATCCACTATTATAACGATACTCTGTTGTGTAGTTCAACTTTTATGTCTTATCTCCGTGAAATCTCGTACAAATTAGATAAGAATTTGTCGATTTATCGATTAGAAATTAGTTACGGTACCACTCGAACCTCGATCACCAGGAAATTCCATCGACACATTAAACATTACACGTACCAACCACCAACAAATCATACATCACGTAACGCTACGCTCCAGCGTCAATCACTGCCAAATTACCGATCACACATCTCCCTGGTACCCTCGGCTACTGGTCCACCGTCGATAAATCGAACATCACATAACAGCACGTTAAACATTAACCGGCCACGAATCATATATCACGTTGTACCACGCTCAACATTGACCACCGTTAAGCTGCGAATCACGCGTAGCACCACTTCGATGCTCCAAACACTTGGACGGTCCAATCGAATCAATAACGACACACCACGTGGCAAACAGGAGTAGACACATATGTGGCTTGATGGGGAGAAAAGAAATTTCGACCGATTTGAGTCGTCTGAGTTATCCAAGATTTCTCCAAGCAAGAGTAGACACATACGTGATTTGACAGAGAAATGAAATTTTCACCGATTTCAGTCATTTCAGTTATCCAAGATTTTTCCAAGCAAAAGTGTACAAATACGGGGTTCTGATGGGGGAAAAAAGAAATTTCGACCGATTTGAGCCATTTGAGTTATCCAAGATTTCTCCAAGCAAGAGTAGACACATTCGTGATTTGACAGAGAAATGAAATTTTCACCGATTTCAGTCATTTCAGTTATCCAAGATTTTTCCAGACAAGTTTGAAAAGAAATTTTGCCCGATTTTTCCAGAAACTCATTTTTCCCTGTATTCTGTCTCTCGGTAGATTAGTCACGCTATTTTATTCCGCACACGCAAATGGATCATTTACTCGACCGTTTTGTGACCGAATTATTACTTTTCGGGAATTTGTTATTTATCCATCAGAAAATGGGAAATTTCACTTCCCGTTGAAACGAAATTTCATTGTTCAGATTTGCTTTCATCTCCCCGACGATTCGAAAATTCGTAACCCTCTACGTACAGGGCGTTCTAAAAGCACACGAGAATTTCGACCAGCTTTCTCTCTTCCTGTCGAGTAAAACAATGAAATTTTACAGTAAATTCTTCCACCCTCTGAAGCAATAACCATTAATTCCCACCCAACCTAACCTCCCAAAGCAATGAATTTTTGCAATCCCTTTATCTACGCTTTCGAAACACTTTGTACACGCAATCGAGAAGCACTTCACGCCATTCGTATTCTTTCCTCTCCATCGTGACGCAAGCAGACCAGTGTGTTTCAATCTGAATTCCAAGGAAGGTTCGTTCGAATCTGTGGAACAACGAACACCGTGCGCCTCCTTTATCCGTAATGCAAACGATTCACTGTCGCGCGTCGAACAAAGGACGATCGTAGGCGCAGTTCCTGCGAAAACAGAACGGATCATTTGCACTCTAATCGAGGTGAAATAAAGAGGCAGAGCTCTCTGGGAACGCCTCGAAATAATCAGGAACGATTCGATTTTTCCTATTATTGCACAATCCTCACCTCGTTTCTTTGCTATACTACATTCGAATGTGAATCTATTATCATCAACCCGTCTCGTTTTTTCAAAAATGTCACACGTTTCAACGGGAAAAGCGAAATTTTGCTTAATATCGAAATTCTGCCGAGAACAATAATTTCATTGGAATTATTGTTGTCAAAGTTGCGTTTTGTTCGAATGTGATTAGTAAGTGGTGTTCGAAACACCGGTTGAATGAAGTTACACATGATTTATAATATGTTAAATATCTTTGGGAATTATTGTGTAATTTATGCTTGATAATTCTTGATTACGTTTTGAATTAATTGTAGAAAATATCGAAACGCTTGAATTCACCGTTGTACCGTTAATTAGCAAATGTCCTTTCACGCTGTGCATTATGGGGAAGTTTGGAAATAACGGGGATATCATAACGAAAGGATTAATGCTATCAATAGTAGTCCAACGGGCACTCGATATTATTCATAGTCAACGTCGGCCTACTTCGATAAATTCTTGTACAAGATTAACGCGTCCACTGTCTACTGACCCATATATACTTCAAAATACTACTAACTCGTGCGTCCCTTAACTCTCGAATTTTTTTCACGCAGAAAGAGACGTGCGAAGTAGATTCTGGTATCAACAGTCGAATTGAAAATATTGTTTCAGAAAGAACGCGGGCAAAATTTAAGAAAAATACCCCAAATTGTTTACTTTATTCGTAATTTTCATTTGTAACGATTCACCTAAATTATCTACTAAAGAATATTAAAACAGTGGATAAAATTGAACAAAAGTACCCAAAATTATCTACTTAATTTATAATAATTTTAATTCGTAACGACTCATTTGAATTATTTTCTAAAAAATAGAAAGAAAGTGGACAAAATTTAACAGAAATACCCGAAATTATTTATTTTAATTTGTAATGCCTCATTTGAATTGTTTTCTAAAAAATAGAAAGAAAGTGGACAAAATTTAACAGAAATACCCCAAATTATTTACTTAATCCACAATAATTCAGCTAAATTATTCACCGAAAAATATACCTTCTCACTAATTCACAAAAAGTTCACTAAATCTATTTATTAAAGAGTATATTTAACTGCAAATCCACTTCACACCCACTGTTTCCACAAACCCATTATTCGCCGTTCGCAGATGCCATAAAATTACCAAAGAAAGACGAAGAAAAACCCAAAACGAACATCCCAAAGTTTCCCTCGCAAACAGTACCCAACGCAAGCAGAAAAATAGTATCGAAAAGTGAAAAATCGTCTGGAAGTAACCGCGTATTTATTTCCGAAACGAGGAAATGAATTACCGAAACTCTCACCGTGTATACGTACTGGGAGAAGCAGCGTTTCAGAAATACAGATCGACGTGGAAGAAGAGGGTAGAAGGGGCAAGTTTTCTCGTTCGATGAAAGTATCGAGGAGAAGCTATCGAGCAAGTCGTCTTCCTTCGCGCGTCGAATAAATACGCCTGTAATCCGGCCGCCTTTCCTCCTCCAAGATTACCCTGCCCTGTGCCAGGCTTTTCACCCAACCAACATATTTTACAGCTCCTGGCCTGGGTATTACGCGATTCAACGAATCCAACCTTGATCGGTGGCTGTTATTAATCAGAAACACGATTCGTTGTTAACCCTTTTTAACATGTAACTACATGTCAGACGTGAGATGTGACGGGAAGATAGTTGTTTCAGCGAGAAAAATTCATTTTTATTCGGATTTTCGGTTTAATTTGTGAGATTGAGGATTAGGAAATGTGATTAATCTGTGACCACTTAGCTTTAGTTACGTGATACAGTATTAAAATGGTAAATTTCTGACGCTTTGATGTGTAGAGAGAAAGGGAATCGTAAGTTAAGGGATTAACCCTGTTTCACTCATCGTTGTAAAGATATAAGCGATAGAATGCATTGTGTAATATGTAAGGGGTAGCTTTTAGCTTGAAGAAGTGAAAAATAGCATAAAGAAAAAATATGGGCGTTCTTTACAAACTTTGCAAAATTTCGAAAAATGGAATTTTTCGGATTAGCGAAGTGTGTTTTTCTATTTTTCTATACATCAGGTGATAGGTTCGTGCCATAAGCGAAAAGTATCTTAATGAAAATCCAACGATCCTACCAAAAAAAAAAAAAAAAAGAAATTGTAAAGTTGTGGAATGAAAAGGCGCTTATGTTTTTCTTTTTTCAAATTTGAAGGTTCGTTGGAAATATTGATCTAAACTATAAAATTCGTCACGAACTTATGGGATGATCTTCGATAAATTATTAGAACGATAATTTAACGATAAAACTGTGCAATGAGATGATTAACACGAAACAGTACTTCGTCAAATTTCGTTAGATCCATAAAAATTAAAATTTCACCGCACCAAAATCCTCTCGAAACATACTAAAACCCAGTATCCAGCAACTTCCGTTACCCAACCAGAATGTCACGTACAATTTTCAAAGACACATCCCAAATATTTTTTAATACTCCACATGATCACAATTAAAACATGCCTAGCTACCCGATTCGACCAGCATAAACTCTCTCTCCCTCGTAATCAATGAAAATCCCACAGATCCCCAAAGTGCCCCGACAAGCATCAACCGGCTTAACCGGATAAACGTAGAGCAAAGAATCTCCCCGAAGAATAAAAACTCCGCGGTTCTCCTTTTTTCCCCTTCTCGTTCGTCGAGAGCGCGCGAGTACTCCTAGAATATTCGATGTTTAATATCCTTAATGCGTTCGAGAGACGAGGTTTTTCGCGATGGTTTAGAAATGTCCTTAGAAAGTGGAACGAATTTTCGGGAGGGGAAAGTTCCCGCGGGGATGCTCGTGGTAAAACGATGACGCGAGTTGTCGCGGAAGTCTCCTCCGTTAGGAAGCGGAAGCGAGCCGTGACAGGATGTTTCCGGGGCTATTCGTATCCGCGCGTAATAAGTAAAAACGCGCGAGAGTTGGAAAAAGTCGAGGGAGGAAGGAGAAACAAGTCGGGATTCGCGGAACGAGATAAACGCGCGTTCGAGTCGACGTGGAAGGTTCCACGTTGAAAAATGCAACGTTCGGAAGGATGTTCTACCTGTTCGTGTGTCTCTGTTCAAATCCGCCTTTGTAGCCGGAGCCGTTCGTTGAGAGATCGCATGCCTGGTGTAGTATCCGGAAAGTCGCTCTTTGATCGAGTCCGTGTGCGGATTGTCGCGTATCGGCGAGCTTTCTGGCAGTTTTTCGGGGAAGAACGCGGAGGCGAAGGGTGAAAAGAGGGGAGAGAAAGGGTGTAATATGATTCTTGGGGAGTTGAATGGAAATGGTGGAAATGGAGAATGAAATTTGGAGTGATTGCAGAGAAGTGTGATTTTGAGTGATATTTATAATGATAAATAGCGATTCTCAAAAATTCGCAATATGTGATACTTTGCGAAATGCTAAGAAATGGATAAAGATACGATCTTCGTGGAAGTAAATTTCATTTTTAACTTTAATTTTGGGAGTTAACGATCATTTCAAAGTCATGTCATTGTAATCTCAGAACGCGTTTCAGTATTAACTATAATATCCAGGGAACAAAAAATATTGGCGACCTTAAAACAAAGTGTATAGATCTCTCGATTCCACCGAAACTGCATCTAAAATACACTTCCTATCGTCCCAATTAAAGAAGATACTTAAGTAAAACACTTCGTACATTTACACGTTCATTGTTCTTCCTTCCTGTTTCATTTTTGCCCAATTTCGATTTCGTTTCCGTACCTTCTCTTTTCCCCGTTCGCTTTTATTTACGTCCATTTCCGTCTGGCGGACGTGTTTAGAGAGAAACCACACGGTCGAACGCAGGTTAATCGATTGTTACACGGTTATAATGAAATTTTAGGTGCAAAATTGATCGATCGTTCGCAACGATGCGATATTTCGTCGATATTCGGGCAGAGAGGGCGTTTATCGACGGCGGTTTATATCGAATCGTTTCTCGCGATGGGGGGAAAAAAGGAAAAAAAATTCCCGCGTAAATATGGCATCGCGTATTTATCGTTTTCCGGCGACGAATTTTCAACGATCGCGGAACAAACGTGTACCCGGTGCAATGTTGCGTCGAGATAGAGAGAGTGGAAAAACACGTGTAAAACAATGGAACGTAACTGTTATGATGCAGCAGCGTTCTGGAAAAATGTGTACGCGATGGAGATGTGAAAATAGCGCTTGGAAAAGTTAAGGTTCGGTTTCTGCGGATGCGTTATTTCTTCTGATAGAAAGAGTTCATTGTGAATTCTTGTCAATCTGCTCCATATTTTCTACTCGCAATACAATACGTTTCTCTACGCACAAAGAACAGTTGGACGTATTCCAAGAACTGTGAAAATTTTGAAAATTTACCGGCTTCTGGGTAATCGTCCTGGATTCTACTTTAAATCGTCGAAATTGTCCCTGGGAGTCCCAAGTGAGTGTCGAAAAGTATCCACGAAAATGTAATTAATTTAAAAAAATTTCAATTTTCTTCAGTGTTTTTGTGTCACAAAATAATTGAATTTAACCCTTTGAGGACGATAGACTCATTCACAAAACACTACGAACGCAAGCAATAAAAATAGTTGGAGTGATTAAGAACTTACATACCTATATTTAATTGTAATTGCTGTCATTATTATTATATTATCTTCTAATCGGTACAACGAAAGAAAATTCTGTCTGCAATGTTAACCCTTTGAGGACTCATATATGCGTTCACAGAACACTATGAACTTATACATTTTCAAGCAATAAAAATAGTTAGAGTGACCTTATTACTCATGCACTGTATTTGAGGAAAATGTAATTTTGATAAAAAAAAAAAAAAAAAAAAAAGTAGTGACCTAATTATGTGTTATACAAATAATCAGTATAGCAAAGGGTTCACGATTGTAAACAAAGAAATTACATAACCTGTTTACCCCCAAAATTTTGAACTTCAGTTTCCTTCATAAAATAATTTGTATCTTTTTTTTTTTAATTAGATTAGACCTTCTCAAAATTTGAAATGAAACCTTGGGAAAGCTTGCGTTTGCCCGGGGTTAATACCAGAGGTACAACAGTTCCGCGTTGGCCTCGTCGATGAAACTGGGTTGCGTGGATTCGCGTGGCACTGCGTGGCTCGAGTGCCACTCAGCCGCGTCCTCGTCCTCCGCTTTATTTTTCCCACTCTGTGCATTTCACCCTCCGCCACCCTGGAACCCTTTTAAGCAGCGCCGAAACCCGTCTTCCCACCCGCGGCATTTCGTAGGCTCGAAAAGTTGGCACAGTGTCTCTAGTGCGCCTTCACACCACTTCCCGTTGTTTTGGCTGTCGTGGGTGGCGACTGGGAAATTAGATTTCCCAATTGTTGCTTTGCACAGCAACCATAGTCGAGGTTGTACCGCTAAATTTCCGCGAAACTGCGGTATCGTAAGAACATGGGCGTTATTTTCTCTCGAGTAGTTTCAAGAGGGGTGCAGAAGAGAAATTCTCGGTTAAGCGTGAGATCCGTTGATGCATTGACCATATTTCAGCATGGATGTGTGGGGGGGTTATGACCATATTTGGTCGAAATTGTGAAATAGCGTGCGTGTGTATTGAGAGGGAGGGAAGGTGAAGGGAGAGCTTTTCTTTGGATAGAGTTTAGTGTTGCGAGGATCTTCTTAGGGCTGTGAGAGCTGTCTTAGTGTTGTTAGAGTCTTCTTAGGATCGGTGGAATTATCTTGAGAGTCGTCTCAGTGTTCTTAGAGTCGATGGAATCATCTTGAGTGTTGTGAGAGTGGTCGCAGTGTTCTTAGAGTCTGTGGAATCATCTTCAGTGTTGTGAGAGTTGTCTCAGTGTTCTTAGAGTCTGTGGAATCATCTTCAGAGTTGCCTTAGTGTTCTTAGAGTCTATGGAATCACTTCAAGAGTTGCCTTAGTGTTCTTAGAGTCTGTGGAGTCATCTTGAGTGTTGTGAGAGTTGTCTTAGTGTTCTTAGAGTCCATGGAATCATCTTCAGTGCTGTGAAATTTATCTTAGTGTTGTAAGGAATTTTTAGAGCTTCCCTTTAATTCCTCCATCTTCCGATAACACACTCAAAGCACTCTCTGTCAGTTAATTTCACAAAAACCACCGTTGTTTCGTGGTTCCAAGGGTCGTGGTTCGAAATTTCTTCTTTTTCCCAGATTCTGACAAGTTTTTAACACACGAATCGGGGTAGCTCCATAAAAGAGGGTTGTGTCTACCAAAACACAAGATTTCATACTCATTCGACAAATGTTAAAAACCACAGCTGAGCAAACTTCCCGAAATT
>NW_017100209.1:580749-593818 GCF_001263275.1 Habropoda laboriosa | reverse complement strand
ACAATTTTTATTACTTCTCCTCGAGTTTCCCCGGCTCTTCAGGGTACAATAATTGAGATAACTCGGCGAAGGAGTTATTTTCACGTGAAGATGTCCACGTTAAACGTTTCAAAAGGAACCTCGCCGAGAGGAAAAGGGCGAGACGACTCAGCTTTTCTCGTGTTTAGACCCTTTTTTTTTCGGGTAGACTTATGGCTGCCTTAAAGCGTTATCGCGGTCTTGTGAACTCGTTAGCAGTTCACGAGAGTTCATTAATTTTTAGGCGACTCGAGGAGAAAGACGCGCGACATTCACCGTCAGCCTTCCCACGAAGCTACATTTTTTTAATCGTTGTAGAGATTCCAAAAAAAAGGGTCGTCGTCCCGTGTTTCGGTTACCAAAGGAGCCTTAATTTCCTTCCAAAAATGACACCAGTCCTTTATTACTATTTAACGTGTTTCCCTTATTTCCTTCGCCGAGAATTCTTCGAATTTGACAGACTTTCTCATATTGGAAACGTCGGGAGAAGAGAGTAGGGAGAGCAGGAAACTAATTAAGCCAAGACACAGGTGAAATTAATGATTTCCAATTCCCTGGTAATTCCAGAGATATACCATTCTATGCTACGACCGATCCAAATCGTTTTTTCTTTTTTCGCCAATTTATCGGCTAGAATTATTCAATTTATCGCGAGGACATGCAGTGTGCAAGACGTCCCGTCGATATGTTCGATTTAATTACGTCGCGATGACAATGATTGTCAGCAATACGTCGCAATTAGGATTTAACGGCGCGTCGTTGTCGATAAAGTTTTCATCTGGAAGATAAAATCACGATATATCCTCCCGTGATGTTCTTAAAATTATTTCGAATAAATTCTCTACTGAAAATTCCTCGCAAAGAAAGTTATTATCGATAGTAATTCGTTAGACAATATTGTATTACATTGCCGATCGTGTGTAGCCTTCTTAAGATGGCTAATTAACCCTTTCGTTACTATTGCAAGCCTTTTGGTGCACTTCCACCTGAATTTTACTCTTTACGCACTTCCAGCTTGATCTAATCAACCGAATTTTAAGAAGATACGTCCAAAGTAACAAATTTCGCAACGGTGGTTGAAAAATTACCCGCGTTACGCGTTAAAATCTGCCTTAGCGAAAGGGTTAAGATGCGAACGAATACTTGGCACGAAAATTTACAAAAAAATAGTAAAATAGTGCAATATTCGGACCCAAAACATTGTAAATAACGTATCAAAGGGATTCGCACATACAACAATAATAACGACATTCGTTTCGAATCGAACAACGCTTGCGCCGCACTGCTTACCGCGGTTTAATTAAAACTCGAACCACGAATTTATCGTTCGTCGCGACGATATCGCGCGGTTCGATGGAAATTGAAATCACCACTTTTGCCATCGAATACCATCGAATCGACGAAAAAAAAAAAAACGCGCGCAACGGTTCATAATTGTATCGAACCTCCTCCACGTTGTAACGAAACTCTGATTCCGTCCGATGTGTTAATCGATATCTCTCTCATTTTTCCTTTTTCTCTAATTCCACGTTGCAATAACCGCCAACGAATTTCAGCTTTCCATATTTTTTCCCCTAGCAGCTTGTTTTTCGCGTGTACTTTTGCCGCTGCTTAAAAAAGGGCCGCGGAATACGGTTCGAACGAAAGAGAATTTTTTCCCCCGAAAGATATATATAGGGCAGGAGAAATCGGAAACAAAGCCAATATTAAAGCCACGAGCACTTTTAAGTCTTCGTATTACAACGGAGAACCGCTGCACAACACGAAGACGTAAAAGGTACACGTGCTTTAATATCCGGCGAGCTCACTTTTCCCTCTCTTTCTCATCCTTCGTTTCCTTCCCGTCGAAGATGTGTATCCTGATCGCGAAACTCTGTCATTTATGGGTCATCCACGACGACGGTAGACGGTTTTGAAATTTTTTTCCACGGAAATGATCGATAAGTTCGTTAGTTAACGAGAGCAGCAGCACGAAACAGCCCCAGTTATGTCGTCGATTAATTTGCAATTAATGCGTTCAGCAGTGCATTTCGCGCACGTGTCACGCTCGTTCGAGATGACCCATTTAGGGTGAACGAGTGTGAAACGAGCTAATTTTCACCATGTGGCAATTACCATTTCAATATTTCAACGTTTAAATTCTGCCCTTTCTTCTGTTCTTGTTCGAGGCAGTTTTAACACCGTTCACTGTCGCGTCGTTTGTCACCTGTGACAGGAGATGGTCGTCGGTGTGACCGGAGTGTCTCGAATGTTTAGAATAATAAATAGATGTTTATTTTACAAGATATAAGAATAACTATAATACATTTGACTTTGACACACGCTTCTTCTATTCACGCCTTTCGACTTGTCCAAACACTGTCCCTTCATCCCTCGCACGCCGTAACTCTTCGATGCTTGGAAACGCTGACTCGCGGCAAGGCGAGTCTTGTTTATAGGAAAGAAATCAACACGTTTTTGAACTAAAACAATTATTGTATTTCTTGGGCGTGTTCTCAATAGAATGCGCCTCGAGGGTGAAAACTTCCGAGCTTTATAGCACGGAGCCATCCACACCCGACGTGGTGGTGGATACGGAAGACGTTGAGCGATCATCGCCTTTGGCGGCCCATGCGACACAGGACCCAACGCGAGTCCCCTCGAGCCCTCTCGCCTCGGCAACCGCGGTCCCGCTTCGGTTCCTCGCGAGATCCCTTTGTCGAAGGCCTTATCGCGACATTGTAACACGGTTCCGCTGATGCCATGCGGCTCGGCTACGCACTCGTCCTGCCGGTCCCTGCGTCGCGGTGCTCGGGACCGGACAAGAAGCGAGAATAGATCTTACTGCGTAAAAAGTGAAATTATATTCATCCGTTCGAGCATTCCAAAAATTCAAAGCGCGCGGGTACCTGAGGGTACCATAAACTTTCCCCGGAAAGTCGAACGAGGGGGCTCCAACGGGATACGACGCGGAGAGGACACTCTGGAAATAGCCGTCGAGCGAGACGGACACCGGAGCACTTAGCAGTCGTTTAGAACTATAGCTTAATACATTTTTGGTTAATACCCTATCCTGTATTAAATTCATTTAAGTTGTGCTTACACGATAATTACACTTCAACGGTCTAATAAAATTTTTAAAAATTTATATTTCACGCGTGTTTTCTTTAATAATTACGTCGGGTATGAGGCTCGGAGACTCTGCTGATTCTATCTTTCTTGTTTTCTTCCATTCTATTTAGGACTCAGCATTGTTACATTGAAATGAAATTAATACAACCAACCACTCTATTCTGCAACGTTCATTAGGAAAACGCGTAATAATTCTATATTTACGTATAAACCAACTGGAAGTTGAGGAGTTTCGTAGACTCCACATCGGGCTTTGCGTCCCCAGAAACGGTGTCTCCACGGTAGAGGGTTAAAAACAGGGAATACAAAACCACACTGATATTACTGTTATGACAATAATACTCTCTCTTGAGTTAAACAACTAAATATTTCACTGTGATAAACTGTCGACGGGTTAAAATAAAATAATAATAAAGCATGATATAGTACTATGCTTGAAGCAATGAAAATTTTCTCGTGCCAACGATGTCGTTAGACGAGATTTTATTTATTGAACATTCAGATGATACTTTCTTGTTTTTCTTTAGTACCTTCAAGAGATTTAATTGAAGTATTTATACAGCGAGCATTTTGTTTGAAATAAGCAAAGGTATTTGATGTTTTTGCAGGGAAAAGGGTAGTTTCTGTGCAAGATTCTGAGAAGTTTATTAAGTACGAATTACGAGAAGGAAATATGCAGAGATATTTGATCAAAGAGTGGTATCAGAAGAAGAAGAGTGATATTTCTCGATGCTTTAGCAATGAAAAAGGCAAAGGTACATCTCTCGTAACTACCCTTCGAATACGACAAACATTCGTCGTACTCGATAATCTAGAATGGCGTACAAGTCGAGCAAACCGACCATCGACTTCTGTCATAATACACCCTTATTACTTCCTTAGTTCGATATTTTTCCTACAAACACAACGGTGGAACGGCGTTAAACACCCCATTCATCTTGTATCTGCTTCGAGATAGAACAGTTTAATCGTTCGATTCGAGAACACGTTGTATATACAATCGTTGTTTATTTTGCGTCGTTGGTTACTTTAATGGGAGACATTAAGGTATCTGTGGGATCGTTTAACCGTTTGGTGCCTGAGCGAGAATTGATGGTTATTTAGAAATTTTTTAGTAACTAAGGCAGAATTATTTTTCGAGATATTGGTTTTCGAATTGGGAGTTTCTCAGGTTTCAAAGGGTTAATCTCGAATATTTATATTTGAGATATCGACTCTGAAATGAAAGTTCTGAAAATTTGGGAAATTAAGGAGAAATTGTTCAGGTTTCAAAGGGTTAATCTCGAATATTTATTTTTCGAGATACTGACTTCCAAAGTGGGAATTTCTCACGTTTCAAAAGAATAATCTCAAATATTTATATTCGAGATATTGGCACTCGAATGAAAGTTATGAAAATATGGGAAATCGAAGAAAAATATGCTCAGGTTTCAAAGGATTAGGAATATTAATTTTTCAAACATTGACTTCGAAATGTGAATTTAAAAAACTTGGGAAATCGAGGAAAATTAAGATTTCGAAGACTTAATCTCAGATATTAATTTTCGAAACATTAAAAAAATGTATGAAATCAAGTTTCAAAGGTTTAATCACTCTGAGATACAGTCTCCCAAACGAAAGTCAAAGAAAAACTCTCCAAATTTCAGAAGATCAGTTAATCTGAAATATTTATTTCTCAAGTACTAACTTCTAAAAATGAAAGTCAAGAAAATCTGCGAAATCAAGGAAAGTTTCACAAATTTCAATCTCGAACACTCTAAGATACAAACTCCCAAACGAAAGTGAAACAGAAATCTCAAAAGGTTAGTCTCAACTAACTTATATTTTCGACATCGATCCTCAAAAGAGAGTGAAATTTCACAGAGCTAACTTCAATTACTACGAACCTCGTCGACGTTGTCGCAGTCCCGAAAAAACGTTCACTTCCGGTAGAAAATCCTGGCGCGTCGTTGCGCACTTCCCTCGAGGACTCTTAAAACGTGTGTTGTCCAGGGCTTCGATGGACAGCTCGTCGAGATGCTTTCTCGTCGCTAAAACGGCAACACGATTTCCCCTTCAGTCGAAATCAATTCGTCCGTCTTGGCACGAGATCGCGGGGCCGGCAATTTAATCACGTTTGCCCGACATACGGCCACGGACACGACGTTTCACACTTCTAAACGGAAACTGGGTACACTGTGCGAGAAATCAGCCCCCTAGATCTTTGCAGAACTAACTCGTTGCTGTCTAGCAAATTTTCGCGAAAGAGCTTCGAAGCAACGACGTTTTCAAAAATTGACTATTTACACACTTGCAGAATATTTACGATAGTTTAAAAAATCGAACCAAGGGTAATTTTCAAGGAAATTAGTATTAATTCAAACGAAACACTCAGAAAAATAGATCAAAGTTGCATTTTTCTGTTATTAAATATTCTAATCTGACTGTTTAACTTCAAATTGCAATTCTAGCAAAAAAAAAGGTTAACCCCTTCGTTTTGTGATATTTTAACCAACGCACTTTCGCAGTGAAACTTTCGAAAAGCGAAAATCTTGTTGCAAAAAGAGCAAATTCCAAATATTCCCGAATTTCTATACTTAATACACTTTATTTTAATCAAAATCAAATTTCAACCAACTTATGCAGCTCTGGACAAAGTGAAAATTATTAAAATATCCTATTTTCCCCACGAAATCGACGATTACGCAAAAATCTCGTTGCGAAAAGAGCATATTCCAAATATTCACGAATTTCTATTGTTGATACACTTTATTTGAACTAAAATCAAATTTCAACCAACTTATGCAGCTCTTGGCAAAGTGAAAATTATTAAAATATCCTATTTTCTCCACGAAATCGACGATTACGCAAAAATCTCGTTGCGAAAAGAGCAAATTCCAAATATTCACGAATTTCTATTGTTGATACACTTTATTTGAACTAAAATCAAATTTCAACCAACTTATGCAGCTATCGGTAAACTGGAAATTACGAAAACTCCTAATTTTCCCTGCGAAATCGACGATTTCCCTCTTCATCGTCGAAATAATTTCGTCCAACGCACAATTCCCGAACGACCCGTCTCGCCGAACAACACGAAGCGTACTAACCCAGGCAAACGAAGAAACCAAACATACTCGACCTACCGCCGCTACTCTCTATAAATCAAAGCATCGTAACGAAAACATTGTTTCCAACCTATCTACGAAGGAGACCAACACGCAGCGGCTCGTATCAACAACGAAGACCTTGAATTTGCGTGAAAACAGAGGCGTTCGTCGAACGAGAACGACACTTCCTGCCTCGGAAATACTTGGTAGAGAAGAAAAAAAAAAGGGAATAAATTCACGCGAACAATGGCTCTAAGTGTGAACGTGTGAGGGTTTCCAAGCGTGTATATCGCCCTTGACACGATTATATCTCGGCTACCGGTACAATTCCCAAGCTGCCGCTAATCTCTGTGCTTCTGATCGTTGTTGAACGACGATTAATCCGATAGAGATAGTAGTTAAGGCTATTATTCGAGGGAGAAAGAAAAATTGATCCCCTCTGGGGAGAGGACGTGTCTGTCTGCGACGACGAGAAAGTGTCAACGTCCCCAATTACGCGCAGCCCGGAATCTAGGCGCGCGGCTTGAACGAGCGGCAGCCTTGACCCGCGACATCGCTGGGTTTTACCACGATTCAATTCCTCTCTCTCTTTCTCTCTTTTGCTCGTTCTCTTTCTATAGGTGGATCGGGGCCGAGGCAACGTTTCCACCGGGCAAATCCCCGGAGAAGGTGGCACCGAGCTTACGTAGCTTCTGCTCGAGAGAGAGAAATCCACCCCCACGCAACAAGGTTCTTCTTTAGGGAGTACAGGTGGTTGTGTTGGACTCGAGTCACGAGTAATGTTTTCTTGTGTATTAGGTTGAGAGTGTATGCGTTAGGGTGATACTGGGAATGGGAGGTTTGATTGGTTATGGAAATCTGGAGTTTAGTGTAAGATGGGGGTTGATAATTGTGGAGGTGAAAATTTTGGGAGTTTTTTGGTTGAGATTGAAATTTAACTGTGGAATATTTTTTATTTCATATAGATTGTTGTGGAGATGGGAATTTTTGAAATTTTCTTGCTTCAGAGTTAAAGTTAACTGTGAAATAATTTTCTGTTGTAATTAGATCACTTTGGAGATGAGAATTTGGGAAAATTGCTTCGTTCAGATTGAAATTTAACTGTGAAATAATTTTCTTTTGTAGTTAGATCACTGTGGAGATGAAAATTTTGGAAAAGTTTCTTTACTGAGATACGAATTTGACCGTAAAATAGTTTTTTTCATTGTCCCCTACACTTTCAGTTACATTCATCTCACTTCTCCACTGAAAACGTGAAAATTTGCACCTTCGTAGCATTGGCATAAATGGGACAAGTGATTGGAGCATTCTAGCGTAACTTGTTGCAAAAGAATTCCACATAATAGACACGAAGCATTGCTGATCTCTCAATCTTGATACCATTCATTGTGAAAGAGTACGAAAATGATGTGTACTACACTTGACTGCTTGTCAAATAAAGACTAAGCTTGCACATCATCAATCTGTAAACACATCAATCTCCCTTATCCCATACAAGGCTAGCTACTCTATCAAAAGCAAAGCAGATTCTCACAGAAATTCAACTATCAACTCGTGTAACATACAATATCCAATATTTCTCATCGCTCAATTTTTTCATATTAATTCTCTTCTTGTTCCAAAAAAAAAAAGAAAAAAAAAAATAATCCAAAATCACATATGACATAATATCCTCCAATACAAAATAATCTCCAGCAACATGTACCAAACTCCAACGAAAATCTAATCACTCAATTCTCAAATCTCTCAGTTTTTTCATATTAATTCTCTTCTCAATCTCCAACAAAATCGGTTTATAAAGTCTGGCCCTAAAGTTCATACAGTCCCAAAAAAATGAAAAATCCAAAATTACATATGACCTAATATCCTCCAAACTCCGCCGAAAAATGTCCAATTAGAACAATGACGAATCTCAGAAGAGTACCAAAAAAAAATTCCTCGAGAAGATACACAATTGCCCATATAACCTACATCACCCTAAATGCTTGATTATCCCACGCGACACCGTTCGTTACATCGGCGAGTACATAGTATAGTAGCCGTAGCTCGTGAGCACAGGTGGTTGCAGTCAGTCGAGTGTCACCGAGAGCCACCGCAAACGGGAATACCAACCGCCTGTACATTCGATTACTCGTGGAAGGAGATCCTCCCGCGTGAGGAGCGAGAGAGATTACTACGAGACAACAACACACTAACCAGACGCACTTGGTCGCGATCACATCACGATTCGGTCGTCGGATCGACGCGATCTTTCGACGCTGCTCTCATGTTGCGCGACGCGAGGGTAGCTCTTCCTGCCGGAGAGGAGCTCGATCGACTGGCCTGGGCGAAAGCCGTCGCGCGACTGAAACCGTCCTCTCTGCCCACAGCATCCCTGTTCCTTTACATCTCTCCCGTCACCGCCGCTCTCTCTCTCTCTCCCTTCGAACGTGCACGCGCGATTCCCTCTTATTTCACCGCCCCTGGACGTCGGCGGCGGCGGACGCGCTTTCGTTGTCTCGGTCGGGTTCGACGCTGCGCCGGGGGATTTTATTCGCGAACGCGCGGGCTGATATTTCGGGGGGAACCACCGGGTATAAAGGTTGAAGTTTCGCGCTGATCGTTGGCTTGGAAATTTGTGCGTGCGTGGAAGATTTCCGTGGAACGGGTAATGAAGAGATGAGTTTGACGGTGAGTTTTTGTGAATAGGATTGCGGAGGGTTTGTTTGTTGAAATTGATGGGAAATGCCAGCCGGGTGGTTTTGTTCGAGGAGAATGTTCGCTTTTTTGGCGGTGGTTTTGAAGAGTGCGTAGGTATGAATGTAGGCTGTGTTGTGTTCGTTATGAGCAGGGTGGTTTTTCCTTATCCAGGATTTTCCAAAAACAATGTTTCTAGATTTTAGGAGCACGAACTGGAATTTAAGAAAAATGTCTACCTTTCAGGAGCACCAACTTAGATTTTTAAAAAAAGTCTCTAGCTTTCAGGAGCACCAACTTAAATTTTAAAAAAGTCTCTAGCTTTGAAGAGCCCCAACTTAAATTTTCAAGAAGATGTTTAGCTTTCAGGAGCACCAACTTAAATTTATAAAAGAAGTGTTTAGCTTTCAGGAGCACCAACTTAAATTTGAAAAAGGGTCTAGCTTTCAGAAGTACCAACATAAATTTAGAAGAATCCCTAAATTTCGTGGGTACCACCTTAGGATTTTCCAAAAATAAAGTCTCTATTTTTTGAAGATCTGATAAAGTCTCTTATTTTATTGAAGAATTGATTGTTTGTACACCGATATCACTTCTTAATTCCTATTCGATATTAATTTATACACACTCCACAATAATAATCCTCAAATATCCATCTTACGTATACGTAATTTCCTCCTCGAAACTCGTTAAAAAAAAGTTGCACAGTCCTCAAGTACAGTTCCTTTATCGAAACTGTCCGATCAACAATCTCCCCCCGATGCGTTCTTTCGTCCTTTCTTCTTAAAATCTCCCCGTCGAAAGTGCCTTTTATCGTTACATCGACCACCTCCCCTTGGCGGCAGCCTAATTAGGGGAGGAGGAGCGGAGAACGATTGAATTGCCGCGCGTGGCCGCATAGTTTTATCGAAATCGAACGGTACTAAGTAGTTTTGTTTCTGAAAAGGGGTATAATTAGGGATGGCGGACGGTATATCGGGTTCAGTGCGTACTTGTGAATTTCAAATGATTTCGACGCTTGTGTACAATTCCATCGGAATCGAGTGGAGCACTCGAGCGCCGAGCGAGAATTTCGTTTGTCGTCGGGGGCTGATATCGAAAGTTCCAACGATCCCCCAACGATGGGAGGATGAATTTCTACGCGAAGAGAGAAACTGGGACACGGCGCGTGCGAGTATCGTTTTTCGAAAATTTCTACAATTCGCTCGGCGATCATGTTCGACATTATACGCGAGATCGACTTTCAACGGGGAAAACCCACTTCTCCCGGCCTCGTGATTTTCACCTCGCAATTTCAACACAAATATCCAAGCTTCCAACAATTCTTACCTTCGCATTTATATTGGACAATATGGAATAATCATCCTTTTTACGTGGAAATTTCGCACCGTTTCTGTGTTTGTTTAAATTTTAAATTTAATACCTTTCGTAATTAAAACTGCCAATGCTTCACACTCTCTGTATTTCCTAACACTGATGTTCAATGTTGTTTATGTTAGACAGTGTTAAAATTGACCACCCGGTATATCACACGATGCTACAAACTACCCATAAACCTCGTCATTTTCTTTATCAAAACGATCGAACGTTTCCAATTATAAACCTTTGTCAATCGCAGAAACTGCTCTGTACAGGGTGTCTCGTTCTTACCTTCGCGTAAAATTATTCAACACGTTGAATGCCGCTCCAATTCTGCCGAATTTTTTATTTAAATGCAACACATCCCAGTATGCATAAGTAATATGTCAACAGTTAGAAGTAGGACTATTTAAATATGCTGTGTGATGAATTAGATGACAATTTTTCAATATTGCCATTTATTCGAATTAAATGCTTTCACTAATCTTGGTACCGCCAGTCAACGTGTTCAAAAATCGTATAAAACATTTCTTCGAAAAATGGACAAAATTAAAGGACCTGCTCCAAAAATCCAAACGACCATAACAGACAGCCACATGACGATGAACCAAATTCCTACTGGATTTCTTCCGGATCGATGCATCGAAAGTAACGGAATCAAGTTTTTATAAAACATTTCTTAGAAAACTGAATAAAATTAAAGGGATTCACTCTAAAAATCCAAACGACCATAACAGACAACCATACAACGATGCACCAAATTTCTGCTGAATCCTAGCGAAAAAGGCACGCGACTTTGCGTTCTTCTCGATCGATATAGCGAAAGTAATGGAATCGATCTTTACAAAACATTTCGTAGAAAAATGAACGAAATGAAAGGACTTGCTCTAAAAATCGGAACAACCATAACTAGCAACCACATGAAAATGAACGAAATTTCTACCGGTTCCTGGGGAAAAAGACACGCGTTCTCGATCGATATATCGAAAGTAACGGAAGCAATCCTCGTCGCGACGGAAGAATGGGTCCCTTTCTAACAATACCGACATTTTCTGCGTCCCGTTGCATTGTGTTCGATCAGCGTGTTCCTGCTTGGAAACATTGTTCGAGAAACGGGCCAGCCAGCGATTAATCGGAGCGCAAATATCATTACGTTTTAACCATCTCGTGGCGAACAATCGCGAAAAGGAGGGATAGGAGGTGGAGGAGAGGAGGCCGGCCTCGATTCGGTGGCTCGTGGACCGCCAATTAAATCCGCGCCGCTCGGATATTGCTGGGGATCGAGAACGATTAATTGCTCGCTGGAAGAAAACGGGTATCGACGTCGGTTTCGTTCGCGGTTTCGCTGATCTCCTCTCGGCTTAATGCCGGGGCAAACTCACGGAATTCCGGACAGCGATGAGGTTTCCATGGATGTATCGTATTATTTGACCGATGAGAATTTTCTGTTTCTTTGGCGTTCGTAAGTATTGAGTTGTTGTGTTTCATTTGAATTACAATTATTCGCCGATTGCCAATTATTCGATGAATTCAACGCCTATTTTCGGGAAGCCTTAACGAGCTTGTCGGCATAAAAAGAGGAAACTTAAATTAAAAAATAGGAAAGAGATTATTTTGAACATTAAAGCCGTGTTCAATTTTTCCTCTTTAAATAAATATTGAAGTTTGTGAAAAAGACACTGGATTAATTGGTGCACCTGATAAATAATTCTCAAAGAAATCTACTTGTTTGAATAATCCATTTAAAAATTGCGAGCGTTTCAAAACTGTGGTTCCACTTTTTGCCGAACTTGCAAAAATGAACATCAAACAGACCCAAAAACTACACAGAAATTAAAATCTTTTATTTCACCCTCCTCGAAAAATTCTCCTAAATCGAACCACTATCGCTTACACACCTACGTTCAAAATTACCCTATGATATCAATTTCTCTGATATTCGATCCACAAAATATCACAGCTAAAACGTTCAAACAGACAAAAATCAATTTTTCCCAAAAGACGACCAAAGTCGCTCGTTCTCCAACCGCTCGAAAGAGAATATTTCCTGAGAAAAGAAGAAAAATGCTACTTCTCTACCAAGAATATACGTGTTTGTTGGTCCTGAGACGCGATTTCGTGGACAAACCTAGGGTGTATCGTGGAAAGTCGCAATCTCACCGAAGCACCGTCCGTGATACTCGTTCGATGAATGCCCTCGCAGACCAGGAACAAAGGAAACTTTCTCACAAAGTAGTCGCCTATCGTCCGTTCGAAAAATTCGTTGCCATTGTGCGTCGGGGGATAGAACTTCGATCCTTGGAGCGGCTTCGCGACGAGATCTCGCTTTTAAAAGTCTCCTCGTTGTCGTCGTTTCTCGGTCCACCTTACAATTCTTCCCCCTTCTCGACTCCGCTACATCCCCTGTCGCGGTCTTCTCAGACGATTAAACGGTCGGTATTAGGAAAATTTATGAAATTTCGTCGGCTGGAAAATTTGTTAGATTTCGAGTTGAAGTTGAGGAACTCTGCGGTATTTGGGAAATTACGAGGATTTATACGATTTTTGCACTTTTAAGGATTTCGGGCGTGTTTTAGTTGGGGAATTAAAGTTTGATAATTTTGTCGGTTGGAGAACACCTGTGAAATTCGGCATTTGGAAAATTGGTGATTATAGGAAATAGGAATGTTCTTTATTTGGGAAACTTTTTTAGGTAATGAAATTATAGATCTTTTTGGTCCCTGAAATCTGTAATCTTGAAGTTCTTTCGATTGGAATCTTGCTAATCCCAGAAAGTTCGGGATCTTGAAAATTTCTGGCATCAAGAATTTTAATTA
>NW_017100209.1:565147-580699 GCF_001263275.1 Habropoda laboriosa | reverse complement strand
GATTTTTAATTCTGAAATTTCTTAATCCCTAAAATTTTTAATCTTGAAATTTCTCAGTATCGAATCTTTTCGACGTCTAAAATTTTCAATTTGCTAAATTTCTAAAACCTCTTATCTGAAGAAGATTCCCGCTTGGAAAAATGTCCAACTTTCGAAACACTCGACTCTGTAAATTCGCAGTTGTGAAAGTCGATGCTCGTATCTCTCTTAAAAATACATTCGTCCATAAAATCCGAAGAAATATTCCGCTGTCTTGGTGGCCTTTTTCGAAAACTACACGAAACTTTGCACCCTCCACGGTGATTTGCGGACGCTGATCGAGAATCGAAGGGCAAGTGTCCAGAAATCGAGTCGAAACAGCGATCAATTTCGACGTCTGTTTTCCTTTTCTCTTAATTGAAGGGTGACGCGAAATTCTGCCAAGTTCCACACAGTTCTAAAATGGACCAACGAAACTTCGGACTTGCTTTTACCCCGTTTCACCTGTTTCCATCGTGAAAAGCCATCGATAAATTTCCTTCTCGCGCTGTTTTATCGGTAAAACGATCGTTATAGAAAATTCGATATTATAGAAAATTGTGAAATCATAGTTTCACTCAGTGAAAATTTTATTTTTTAAGTTCTAACATAAAAAGATTAATAACTGAGATAAATTTAATTTTTTAAATTCTAACAAAAATATTAATAACCGAGATAAATTTCATTAAAAAAAATGGTGTTTTTTTACAAACTGCTAATTTAAAGGGATTATTTGTTGAACTGTGACAAATTTTCCAATAAAATCCAGAATTTTCTAACGAAATTTGGTTTAATTGTTCAAGCATGTTCGAGTACTATAACGTCTCCATTCTGAACACTTGATACAGCGTAATTCTAAAACCGAGTTTAATAGGCCTTTTAGCCTATCACCTTCCATTAACCACATGTTGATAATTACGTTATCCTCACGAGTCTCTGTCGATTAGGTTACGCAAGGTACACAAGACCCTTCGATTATATCAATTACGTTTCGTACCTTCGACTCCCGTTAATTCGCGAATTAATTAATCCTTGAAATTTTGAAAAACAAGAAGTTCCTTTCACTAAAGATCACTATAATTCGTGAAACAATCGAAGAAACATTTGGAAAAGAGGCGGTAATCGACTGACGTTAATGAATCAATTGGTAATTAAGTCCGTGCAATTAGAGTGACCAGGCAACCCTTTCGAATATTCCCGCATAATTTCAGGAAAACTCCGTTCGTTCGTTCATTTTTACTGTCTGCGAAATTATCGATAATTGCAACAATAACTTATCAGGCAAAAAATTTGCGTGAAATATTAAAATATATTTTGCATTCAATGGACTCTCATAATAATTCTCAATTCGATTATAATTTCAGAATACTGTTTCCTAGAATTTTCACGAAAGTGGAAAACTGTTATTTTTTCGTAAAATGGAATTCACAAAAATTGAGACAAAATCTGGCCCTCAAGAAGTAAATTCTTTCACCTGCTTTTCAACCTCCAAGAATATCTCTTCATCCGACATCCTCATCGACAGACTATATTAATCTCTTCGCCTACCAAGCAAACTCGGTTCCCCGAAAAATTTCTCCTCCAAGATTGATTGATCGCGCGGCAGTGAGTAGCACGAGAGAGGTTGGCAAGCGGCGAAGGCTTCGCCGGAAGATCGATATTCCCGCGCGACAAGTTCGCAGTGCGACTTTTCAAGGCCAGGGCCTCCGGAAGCCAAAAACTACCGGGCGACATATTTTTCCCGGCCAAAAAGTCACGGTTGCGTCGCGTTGCAGGGAAAAAGTTTCTCTCACGATCAATAAATGGCCACTGTCTACGTGCGCTTTATGGGAAGATCGGTGAAAAGTTACCCGTGAAACGTGCCAGCAAGTTCAGAGGAACGGGGTTTTGGTCCCTGGAAAATTTCGGGATAATGAAGTACCGGTGGTAACAAAACGGCACTTCTCTCTTCTGGATTTGTTGTAATTTTTTTGCCATTGGAAAATTGACGCCTCGATTTCGGAAGTGATTGACTTATACTACTTGCTGATTCCGAAAGAAGAGTCCGAACGTTTGAGAAATGGTTGACTTACACTGCTTACCGATTTCTGAAACTTTTCGAGCGGCTGAGAAATGGTCGACTAAGACTACTTGCTGATACCGAAAAAAAATTCGGGAGTTTGAGAAACGGTTGACTTAAACTACTTTCTCGAAATTCCGGAAGCTAATTAGTAACGTGAGTTAATTAGTAGCATGAGTTGGCTAGTAGTGTGAGTCAGTAATTCCTCAGACGCCCGAAAAATTTGGACTAACTAGCTTCGATCCTGAAAATTTTCTAAAGTTTCTCAAAGCTAAGGCACTCGTTATTGAACTATAAAATTAAGAAGACTCCAATGAATTTTGTCCTCGCTTAAATTGCATACATATTAAAGACAGTGTTAACACCAATTTGTTCCTGTTCGTAATGTTGCATAAGTAAACTTGAATTACGCGAATGCTCCTCCTTGGTAGAATTGAACGAAAGGTGGCAATTACATGGAATTCTCTCGCGTTTAGATTAATAACGGATACACGATGACTTAGGGGACGCTGGTTGCGTTGATGTTCATTTCTATGCTAATAACATCACTTAGTCTAATTCAGTTCAGAGTGTACAACATAGACATCGTGAAGAGAGTCGACTATGCTTCTTGAATATTTATCCAGCTGCTGTCCCGCATGGTCTAGATAATTCGTCTACCAAACTTTAAACATGTTTTACATTGCAAACGACGTGACGTCTTCATCGCTACTTTTCTTAACTTCAAAGCCTGTCAAGAAAAGGGAGACGATGCTCTGTGACACAGGATCTAAGTACCTTTGCATTTTCTGTAAAAAGTAGATGCTAATGTATTTATTAAAATCTATTTATTTAATCTAACATTAATGTTAGTTTCGAGTCCAATTTCTGGCCATTTTAGAGATGGTTGAAAATTGAAATTTGGGAATTAAAGTTTGGGAATTCTTTAATTTGGGAATTAAAATTTGAGAATTCTTTAATTTGGGAATTGAAATTTGAGATTTCCTTAATTTGGGAATTAAAATTTGAAATTTCCTTAATTTGGGAATTAAAATTTGAGAGTTCTTTAATTTGGGAATTCTTTAATTTTGGAATTGAAATTTGAGATTTCCTTTATTTGGGAATTAAAATTTGAGAGTTCTTTAATTTGGGAATTCTTTAATTTTGGAATTGAAATTTGAGATTTCCTTTATTTGGGAATTAAAATTTGAGAATTCCTTAATAAAATTTTCTCGCATTACTCATTAATTACCCAAATTCCCCCTAAGTAGCTAAACTTAGACTTAAAATTACCTACAACACAGACCACCGTTGCAAACACTCTTCAGCAGAGGAATCGTGACAAAACACGGAGCCATCAAATATTCATTTATTTCTGGTAACAACTATGTACACACATATACATACACATAGGCGTATTTAACATGTACGTAAATGCAGAAAGTGGTCCGTACTCGAATATGTTTGAATGAAACCTCCCTCTAAGAGGACTCTCCACCCTCAAAACCACGGCCATCTTCATATTCTCAAATTCGAAAATATTCGGTCGGTAAAAATGCATTCGAGGAGTTTTCTTTACCGACGATTTCCTACATTTCAAACACTTGTTCCGTCATACTGAATGTTCAACTAACAACTTCCGATGATTACTTTGTTATCCGGTAATTTTAGAACGTTTCTCTGATTAGGCCACGTTTTCGCTCGCTTAGATGTTTTCTTTTTCTCTCTCAAAGTTCTAAGGCCCCTGTTTGGCACGCGTTTTATTCCCAAGGGAAAAAGGGCCAAGATTCTTCGCTTATTATTCTAACTTTTTTATTTCTTTTTCTAGAAATTAAATACGAATATGAATAAAACGACTTGAATTCTCTTTCACTCTCTATGGTTGAATAATTATCTTTCGTACAAGAGAGAGATAGATCTATGAATGTTCCTTTTTTTTTTCAGTGATGAATATGAATGAAAAGATACACTTTTGTTGGTTTTTTTTTTTCTGGTAAGAAATAGCACCATGATCGTTTCGAATTGGCCTGCATTCTGAAAAATACTTGTGGATATTCTCGGATAAATCGTTCAAAATACACACACAGCTCTCTGGATGATAAGATTAAAAGACGACGTTTGTAAAAATAATTTGTTCGCGTGTAGAAAGTACATTGGACACGTTTCTTACGCGTATCTCGTCCCGTAGAATCCGAAGACTTTCATCGATAAGACCCTTACTCCTATTTTGTTACTTTTTTTTTTGCATCTTTGGTTCGATATTCGTTAGATATGGTACAAAGTGTGCGTGTCTACTGATAGTAAGTACAAATATACAGGTGTTTGCTCTTGTGTGACGCGTTCGATGGTGGCTAGTCAGATGAATTATTAAAAAAAACGTAAAAATACAAAAAATAACCTGTAGAAAATCAACTGAAAAATTGTCATCTCTATTTTTCATAATCCTACTACTAATATAGTTACTATTAAAAAAAATGCAGATAATTGTGCTCTATTTTAGCACTACTTTCGGTATAAACAGAAAAAAAGTAAATAAATTTTTAAAAAATGAATTTTTTATTTTGGGAAAAGTTTCTTCTATTTCGTGAAAAATCCTTACTTTCGGAGATCATTCTTGTGCTAAAGTCTTCAATTGTATACACTCAATTCCTTAGAAAGCCTTTTTTTCTCGAACTGAAGACGTAACCTTAATTGCTAAATTAAAAATTAAACGGAGAAATGATTTTTCAAAATAAAAACCTGTTTAGAATTCTCTGTATCGATGATCTGACGCGTATTTGTCATTCGAATCGCTAACGAACCGTTCTCTCGTGCAGCACGCACGCACAACACTGAGACTGTGGGCGGAAATAGGAGTAAAAGTATCCAAAAGGCTGTTTAAAAATTCGATAGCACGACACGTGTGATCGTTTCCACGAATGAAAACTTAACTATCAGCGTTTTCCACGCGTTCCACGCCGATGCTGGTATCAAAAACGAGGACACACTTTCGATGAATACTGGCTAATCGTCGAAATCGTACATCTGGTAGGGCTTCCAGTCGAGTTTCTGAAGAGATCTGAGAATTTTACATAGAAAATCGATGGTGAGAAAATAATACATCACTCTTCTATATCTCTAAATTTTTCCACTCACTTTTTCGCGGATTGTATGAATCCAGCGGTCCCACACGTGAAAACACACGCGTCTGGAGCACTCTCCGCGATTAATTCTTTTAGTAAATCGTCTGATAGTGTGCCACGTCTACCTGTCCACGTGCTTCCTGGCTGCGAGAGGATATGTGTAACTTTCAATCTGGAAAATGCCGATATTCCTCGTTGAATATAGTCGGAATTTAAAGAGACGTTAGGGATTCAGATGAATTAATACACCCACTTTTTGTCCGCGCTGACTTTCTCAAGCTGCGCCACGTAGAACATGTTGTCTTCGTCCTTGTTGAAATTAAGTAGATTTATGATCTTCCTGGAAGGTTGACAAATTTATTAAACGTCAAAATTACTGAAACTCTTGGTGTAACTTAAGTTTTTAGTTAATTGAGTTTTTCTTTTTCAAAATTTCTACAAATATTTGACATAATTTTTATATATTTTACATATTTCTATTTAACATTCTTTCCAACTTATCCGCAGAAATTCTGCCTTCACATCCCAAATTTCCCCAATTCAACCTAACCATCAGTTCCCAGCCAAATTTCACTTTTCCCTATCGTTCAAAGCCAACAAAGCACTCCTTTACACTCGAAAAGCTCACGATATGCCGAGGAATTACCGCGAACCGGTGCCAGAAATGTTCTCCAAGTGAATTTAAACAGTGGAGCAACACGCGATGCTTGAAAGTTAAAAGAGGGGAGATACTGACACAGTGCGCCTAGCCAAGGCTCGTTGAACGATGCCAAGCATCGCTGTTAACCCTGTGCCACCCGCGAGCATGTGAACGACCGTGTAACGATCGAAGGATTCTACTACGAAGGCACCTAAAGCATTGCTCAAGGAGAAGGTCTGGCCGATCTGAAGGGCGGTTATGGACGGACTGAGCGCGCCATTTTGGTACTTCTTGATCATCAGACAGAGGCAGTCTGATTTGTAATTTGGCGCCGTGTCGTCGGGATGAAGGCACGGTGGGACTGGCGTGTACGATCTTGATACTTCCATTCCTGCGAAGAAATTTTATTTGCTAATTTTTCAGCGGAAAATTTCGGTAGGCAACAAAAAAATAGCGATATAACGCAACTTAGGAATTATTTCACCCTTTCGCTACGGCAGATTCGAGCTCTTTGCCAAGCCATTTTTACCTTGTAAACTCTCTGTGGGCCATATTGCCTGCAGAAACGGAGGGGAAAAAAAAATAATATGCACGCAGCTTAAACAAACTCGTTCGAATAAAATTTATACATTTTTCAGGCAATAATTGACCGGGCGTGCACTACCAAGAAATAATTCCGACCAGTACGACTACCATGCCTACGGAGAATACGACCGCAAAGAGTTCAAGCGTAACGTGGATGACTGAAGGTAATTTTATAACCACGGCTGTAAAATTTGGTATCTTGGTCGTGACGTTTTTTAAAATTCGTTTTATTAAATTAAGGTGGAAGTGTACCAAAAGGCTGTAACAGTATAGTACGAGCAAATGATCAAAACGCCAATTGTAACGAAAGGGTTAACAGAAGAATAAGATCCAGTAGCTTCTTGAAAATGCTCACGTTCCACTACCGCACCTAACAATTTGACAATATTTAAGAATTTCTTTGTAAGTGTGTGAAATTATCGACAGAACTACAGTCCGGATAAGATTAAGCGACTGTTCAAGCTCACCGAGGAGAAAGTGGTAGAGAAAGTAACTTTGGAAACCAATTGACATTTAACAGACTTTCATTCTACTTATTTGACGAGCAACAGTGATCATTTTCAAGTAAACAAATTTTTATATTTTAAATACTAATTGATAAAAACTGACGATACAGAAATTGCCTAGTCGATAAGCTAATGAACTATCAAATTTAGTTAATTATAGACTGTAGTCGACAGAATTTCTACAATAAAATATGAAAAAAAGGGTTCGACAGTTACCCATGACGTTCATTTTGGCCTCTACGTGCCTGCCAATTGGTACCAACTCCATGAAATCTTTCGCTCGGACGACTAACAGGTGAACTAACTTAGAAAGCGATTTATTCGTAAGTACTTCGTACTCTTTGTACGTTCGACTGTTCCTATTCGTCTCTCTGGATACCGTTTGGGTACCCTGAGACTTCCATATCTCCTTCTTCTTCTTCGTGAACGTGAAATCGACCTGCGTAAATAAAATATTCACCAGAATTTTAACAATCAAATTTTCACAACTGAATTACCTATCCTTTATTTTCTGTAAAGACTCATCTACCAAGAAAAATATTTTTTTTATCATAGTACCTCCATCGTGTCGAAGTTTCTGCTGCAAACAGGCGGCCATTCTACGTCTGCAGCCATTTCTAACTCGTGAACTATTATATCCTTCTCGAAAAACAGTTTGAACAGTAATTTCGAGTCTTGTAGCCTGCATAATTGGTAACAGACTCCTGGATAATCGCGCAAAGTTTGATAGAACAGTGTGATTGAGTTTGTTGTCTGCCTCCAGTCCATCTTTGTGCTGGATATACCACTGTCCGAGACGCTCTCCTGGCTGGCGTTATGAACTGAAAAGAGACATTTCAGGTATCTGTTAAGAAATTTACTTACTAATGTTTCGTGGTAATTCTAAGGATAAAGGAAGTTTGGATAAAGAGGAAATGAATTGACAATTAAAGTTTCTGGAAGTTCTGAAACTAATTAAGAGTGCTGCAACTTAAATTAAGTTGCAAGAAATTATCTGAAGCTAGACAGACAAAATCGTAAAATCCTGAAATCCTTGTTAATCCCAGTTGCAGAATTTCATTTATTCAGGATTGTTGTATTCTGTCCTCAAAGATAGTAGAAAGTACACGACTTCCTTAATACTACTAAATTTCACTTAGAAACTCAGAAAAGGTGATCTTAAAAAGTAATTTTTCTTCTATAGTATGTCTTCTTCGAAATCATTCGAAACTTGTGCTTGAAACATTTCTCAAATCGTTAAAAAAGTGGAGAAATATTTAGGTAGCCTCCTTCATCTTACTTAAAAAATATGATTTTTCATCGAGTCTTCGAAAAAAAGGGAAAAAATTCAAAAAATGTAAAAGCTCATTTTCCGACGAGAAACCTACTTTCCTTCGAAACCATTCGAAAATTACGCTTCAAGCATCTCTCAAAGAGCATATGTTTAAGTATCTCTAGAAACATTTAAATCTGAGAAACTCTTCAAACACGTCGCGCAATTCCCATAAATCAACAAATCTCTAAACACCCAACTCTCCGCAAACTTCCCCAATTGTCTATTCCATTCAAAGCCTCGTCGTCCCCTCTGAAAACCCGTTGAAACGACACAAAACATCCCAGCATCGAACGTTCATTTTTCCCCCCCTTCTTCTCCTCGTTGACAATACACGTTCGAAAGAAAAATCGTCAGCGTTCTCCTTTTATTAACAGCAACAGGACACGCGCTTTCACCGTGTGTGTGTGTGGAATCGACGAGAGTGAGAGAGAGAGTAGCGTATACTCACTCGTGCAACTTGTTATCAGGTTCAACGTCGCTGAGGAACAATTGGTCGTGCTCGAGACGGCGTTTTCTGTCGGCGAGGACGTGGTACCGCTCACAGAGCCACGGCTCAGCCTTCCAACCACGCATTTCTGAAGGATACTCTGATAGTTGACCCAAGCGTGCACCTGAAACGAACGATCTATGGGTACGTAAAAATAATCGTCGATCGACCGTGAGATTAGGGTGTCGGTGATCTAACGAGAATTGGGGGTTGATGGAACTTACGCTTTCGAAGAGCTTCGTGGCATCTTTACCGACGCCTCTCATCAACTCGCTGATACCGCCTGGATGGAAGTCCATGTAACGCGTCACGTTGAACACGATTCCTGCGGTTCAAGGGTTTTGTTTAAGGCATTTTTTTTTGTTTTTTTTTTTTTTGGTTTTTTATTAACTCCTCAACACTCACATTTTTGTATTTTTGTAGGTTTGGAGAGATAAGTTTGCCGTTTGTTTGGAATAGAAAGGACAGCGCAATATGGAAAGTGAGAGAAAATGATTCGACGAAATTGCACTTTTTGGAGAATCTGTTGTGTAAGTGTAAGACAAGGGCGTGAGCGTTAAGGGGTTAAGTATTGGGTCATACTGAGAGTTGGTTAGATTTTAAGGTGGTCATTTTGAAAAGTGGTGACTCCGTTGAAAATGAACATTTTTATTTAAATAATTTCCAAGTTAGTTAGGTTTCGAAAGGACTATTGGTTAATTTTGAAAAATGGTAACTACTTTGAAGTTTTCTCCTTTTCAAGTTTCCAAAACTCTGTCGGTTACTTTTGAAAGACCATAACTCCATTAAAATTGAATATTTTTATTCAAACTAATTTTCATAATTTTCCACGCATTTTTGCCAAACATAAAAACCCTAATCTCCAAGGGAAAGAAACTCACGTGGAAAGACACTTACTCAAAAAAAAAAATTACGAATTACTTTTAACATCTATTAAGAAAAAGAATAAAATACTCGAAAGCCATCATTCCAATTTCGCGGCGACCCCGGAGAGCGTCTCCAAAATGGCGGGCATTGCAAAAATAGGCGGGCAAATTGAATAAAGATACAGGGATTAAAATGGCCAGGCTATCGGTCGTGACTGGCATTGGATAAATATTGGAGGAATCGACATCGTCGTCGTCGTGGATAGTAAATTTTAATCAGGCTAAAAGCAGCCAGCCAGCCAGCCAGCTCGATATTGTCTTTCGCCTCTCTCTCTCTCTGTCGTGACCGCGGCTCGTTTTCTCTCATTCGATGGAAAAGAGGCAACGAGGAGAGGAGAGTCCATCGATTATCGTGATATAGAAGAGGGAGAGAGATATGAGGAGGGACACGGTGATAGAAACTCGGCTAGAATGAAACTTGAACCGGGATCGACTTTAATTCCACGTCTCCAATGGAACCTGTTATTTTACTTAATTTTCCAGCCGGCCACATAAAGACTTCCTTGCGCAATTCCCCACCGTTACTACTCTCTGCCGTTTAACCGATTAACTCGAGCTTTTGCACACACGTACCGGAGAGAATTGCTCTCGTTATTTTCCATCCCTACGTTCCACCACTTCGCAGCTGATAGTTTAACACTTTCCACTTCGAACGCTAATTAGGCTGGCGCGAGTATTCATTTCGACAGGTTGCACTTTTAAAGCTGTAAAATTTCATCAATGTTTGCAATGTAACATTTCGTTTTCCCAGAGTGGTAGTATCAAGTATCGATAGTCAATTTAGTGCTGATACTATCAAGTATCGATGTAATATAGCGTCGATCGCAACTGCCAATATAGTATCGATATAGTGTTGATACTATCGATATAACGTCGATACTATCAATGTAGTATCAGTAATATAGTACCAATAGTGAGTGCTGTAGCCTAATTGGTTTTCTCGGTAAAAATTCCCCGAAAAATGAGGTGAAAATGATGGTCGAAAGTGGAACACCCTGTTAAGCCTCGTATTCACGCGAAGTCATGTCGAAACCGATCCCATTACTAACAAATGAGATCACTCTAAGGGGATGAAGACACTTCTACCCGTTGGATTTCGTTTCTTCGATTTAATTTCAATTAAGCAGCTTCCCCGGAGCAATGGGTTGCCAGTGGAAATAGCATCGACGTGTAATCTCATTAGCGAAAGTCGGGTTTTGCTGTTTCAATCAACTGTTGCTATAAGTTGCTACGAATGAATGGTGAACTTGTGGGAATAGAGATGGAAATTTAGATATTTAGGAGAGAGAGTTTAGGTACGCTGAAAGTCAGAGATGCAAACATATGGAATTTTAAATACTTTTCGAAAATAGCAAAAATTACATATTTAAAAATTTGAAAATTGATAAATTAAAAAAAAAATAGAAATTTAGGTAATTGAGAATTTTAACAGTAGAAAGTAGCAATTCACAGTGTTTGGAATGTGAGAAATTTCAGAGAATAGATATTTAGGCAGCTAAAAGATAAAAATTACAAAAAATAAGATATTCAAATATTTAAAAAATCGCAGATTAGAAGAGCAAACGAAAATTCAGCGGATAATAAGAATTTAAGGTGTTTGAAAAGTTAGACGTTCCAAAGACTATAATCCAGGTACTTAAAAAGTTCCGTCTTTAAAAAAACTTCAAAGAAGATTTAGGTACTCAGACACTTCAACTTCGGAATTACATTCTCCAACGCTCGAGTAACTTTTCAAGACCGTTTTCTTAAATCTTCCTCCTGCAGATTACCATTTATCACCGAGGGAATCTATCTTCGATGACTGTTGGAAATATCAAGAGCTTTCGAAAGCTTCGTACCCTTTAAATAAGAAATTCGAGAGAAAGAAAGCGTACCTCGAATCGCGATCCAAGCGTCATTTTGCTTATTATGACTGGCCAATTCTGACAAGGTTACAACTCGAGAGACGCCACCGACGCCGGTCAAATCGACGCCAGAATTTCCCAGACGAATCCAATCCATCAAACTGTGGCCTGGTGCTAACGCTGTTTTATTTCGAGGATTACCTACAAAATAATACAAAATAAACGCTCGTTTCATTCGTCGTCGATGGAAAGTAAGCAAGAAAATTGGGGGAAAAAATGGCAATTCTAGTTACCATTTTTATCACTCTTATTACCATAGATGAAATATAATTACCATTTATATTTCAGTCATTTTCGGTTAGAAATAAGCGAGAAAACTGGGAAAAAATGGTACTTTTAATTACCATTCGTATCGCCGATAATTTCAATGGCAAATTCTGCAGTTTTGCTACTTTCAATTTCTACCGTTTGTTAAAAACAAAGAAATAAATTAAGGAAAAAGGAATGGTAATTTTAATTACACAATTTCAAAGGGAAATTCTAAATTTTTGTTACACTCTTCGCGACTTTTTCATCCGTATCGCTTATTAAAGAAGTGCTTACGATAAAAGTATAACGCTTAAAGTGAAATAAGCACTTCAAGTCCACACGTGCGAAAACTTCGCGGAAATATGGTCAGAGAATCCTTGTAACTTTCTAAACGCTTTCTCGTAAGATGGAAAATAGACACGCTCGAGGGAAATGGCTAACAGAGATCGTGTATTATTTATTTTACCTCTTCTCCCTGTTTTCTCTAATATCCAGAACAAAATAACACAAGGAATTTGCAAAAGAAAAAAGAATTCTTATGTTCCTTAAAATTTATCAGCTTCGAATCAAATATTAACAAAATTTATCGTGTATTTTGCAATAAGAAAATTGATCAAAAGTAGTTTACAAAATTTTCATGTAATCTCCCTGTTTTATCTATGATCCAGAAAAAATAACAGAAAGAATTTGTGGAAGAAAAGAATTTTTATGTTAAGATTTATATTCATTTTGCAATTATAAAATTGATCGAAACCAGTTCACAATTTTTCACGTAATCTCCCTGTTTTATCTATCATTCAGAAAAAATAACACAAAGAATTTGTATGTTAAAGTTTATCAGCTTCGAACGAAACGACAGCAAAATTTATATTTATTTTACAATTATAAAATAGATTGAAACCAGTTCACAATTCTCCATGTAATCTCACGTTACTAAGCTTATCTGTTTCACGAAAGCTTAATACCTACAGAAGGTAAAAAATCGTATCAGTAGAGATTGATAATCGTACGAAAACATATTCATCGTCCAATTTCGTTACACTTTTGACAAGAATGTTTAAAAAAAGAACACATCTTTTATAAAAGACATACAACAGTTAATCAACTGTTTATTCAGGTAATTATCTCATTAGATAGAACCGCAAAAATCCATTATATGCAACAATACCTTCTTTCTTTTTTTTTTCTTTTTTAAACATTTTTTAAACATTTTTTTAACATTTTAACGCTTTATTCGTTTCAATTAGTTACAACTAAAATGGACATTCGCTCGTTAAATTTAACGAGCAGGGCAGAATTATACGCAGCAGTAATTTCCTCGGGAAATTGCAACAAAGTAGACGAGCATTTTATTTGAAAAACTACAGCGAGAAAAGTGTCGTTACAAGCAACGATAAAAAGAGTCGAACATTTTATTTATAAAATATATATTAAGTGTACATATTATTTGTTTCGATAAATTATAGACGAAACGAACATTCGTCCCTTAAAATTTGACAAGAGAAATATAATTTTTGCAAGGAACTTTCATTTTTATTTTCTGACAAAAACAGTTCAGTAAGAAACAACGAATAATTCGACGAATTAAAATCGAAATGGACGTGGGTCAATTAGGTTTAACAGGAAAAATATAAATTATCGCGAAAAATTGACTAACAATAGAACACTTCGTTAAAAAAACAGAAATCTTCGCTTAAATCATTATTACGTTTAACAAAAAAAAGATAAACTATCGTAAAAAATTTCAAAGAAGCAGTCAAACATTTTTTCCAAGAGAAAAATAAAGTCTACGCTTAATTGGTCGAAGTACGATCGTAATAGACGATCATCGATCACGTGCGATAAGAAAAACTACAAGTCTTCCACGAAGCAATTGAACGCCTAATCAAAAAGAAAAAAAAACGTTAAATTCCAACTAAAACAGATATTCATCGAACGTTCCAATCGATAATACGAGGATCTCGTCGCTTTTCTGTCGAGTGAGACGATTCATAAATTCGCGAGCGAAAAAAAAAGAAAAGGTTAGAAGTTGTTCCGGCGCAAAAAACGGGTTGCGCAAGTAAAACTAATAGGCAATTATCGTTAATTACTGACCGTCCTGAATCTGCAAACCGAGACTCTGCGGAGACCCGTCGCCGTTCATGACGGAAACCAAAGACGCGCCGCAGCATCGTGGCATTTTCTCATCGAAACGTCACAGTTCGCAGACCTTTAACCATCCTCCTGCATAGAGAATTGTATTGCGTGAAAACAAGCAGCCCCTGAACGACCTCCTTTTTTCTTTTTTTGAGGAACAAAAGGAAAAGAGAGAAAAAAAAAAGGGAGAAAACGATTATCTGATTTCACTGGAGAATTCATTCATTTAAAATCCCCTATGAGACAGTTCAATTATAGGATGACTTAATATAAAGGTTATGTCGCAGTAAAAATTTCTGCTAAATTGCAAAGGCGATTTACAAGGATCGCAGAAAGCAAAATTTTAATTATACCGATATAAATAAAAAGATTTGGGATAAATTCTGGATTTTCAGCTTTGATCGTTTTTACTGTGATAAAAATGTGAAAAATGATAAATAAACTCCGTTGAATTAGTGAATACAGGAACGATAGGGGAGTGGACCGTAGACAGACGTAATTACGTAACCAATAAAAGTATATTTTCTAAAATTCCAACGTTTATATAGGTTGAATGAGAATGACGAAAAAAATGAAAGAAAATAATTTGAAATCTTTAAATGAACGATTACTACAAAAGTACAATGAAAAGCAACGAAACGTAGAAAAGCTTTCTTTTAAAAAAAACCGACGTATTCCCATAGACGAATGAGCACCTTCTCCCCGCAGAGGCGCTATAGCGTGGAATGAACTGTAAATATTGTTTCAGCGCGTTAAAACAGCTGCAAAGCCGGCGACGAAATCAAAAAGGGGAAACATGAGGCCATCAACGAGTCACTATAAGCCAGAGTTAAATACTCCAGAGCTCTGGAAACCGTGGTCAAGACAATAGCCAAGGACCAAAGTAACGCAAACAAATGGCCCGAGCCCGCCATGTCTGCGACAAACGGGACAGCGAAACGGCGGGAACGCGCGTACCTGACAACGAAGCCGCGTCGATGTGTGGCTTCGTCATATATACCGGTGAGTATCGTGGCGAATCGAGGCGAACGACGCACAGTAGTTCGTCGATCGATCCTGTCCTCAGCCTAAATGATCCTCACTTTTCAGCGGGATCCTTTGTAACCGGAGACTGGCACAGGGACAAGAAGCACGCAGAAGTCTGTGATGTCTATTCGAGAAGAAAAGATTTGTCACAGTGACACCTCTGAGGTTATGTTGAACAGTTTTATAGGTGAATCTCATGGGAGACTCATTCTGTCCATTAGAAGATATTTCTCACAAAGCTATGAAACGGTATAAATTCAGGTTCGAGTTATTATATATGTGTAATTCGTAGAATTGTTAGAGGTTAGGTTCGATTAATCGAGACTACAAAACGAAACACTGAACTGTGACTAATTTCAGGAAACGTGATCGCGAGAGAAGCAGCAAGGCGAAACGTTGATCCCCCGCTGGTGGACTGGAAGGTACTGCACCGAAACACGCGGACCGATATAGCCCTCGGACAGGTAGATCAATATAGTAGCTACGGCGTGCCTAACACGCAGGATCTCGCCAGTAAGCGCGTGGCTCTCCGGCCGCTGAGATCGACAGAGCTCTCTATCTCTCTGTGGCCTGTTAATTCGGCCAAATGCTGATTCTTCA
>NW_017100209.1:540932-565114 GCF_001263275.1 Habropoda laboriosa | reverse complement strand
TTCCCTCACCGTGACATCGTTTCCCTTTAGCATCGTTGTTCGCTCAGTCTTGTCTTCTCGGAGTGGGTTGCTGAATGCGTTGGATTTAGCTTGCGGCGTGGGTTGAGGATGAATGTTTAGAGAACTGGGAGTGAATCAGCGAGCTGAATCGAGGATGTTATTTAGGTATTGTTTGAGATGGGATTGAGGGAATGCTTGTGGTAGGTTTGATGGAAAGAGGGAAGAAGTGGTTTGAGATGTATTTGAAGGATGATTAAGATTATGTAGTTGAAGAAGAGCTTGGCTTTAAGTAAGAAGAGATGAATATAGAATTGTTGGAGTGAAGTTTGATTAGAAGAATGGAAGGGTATTTGAGTGATATTATTTGGGATGAAAATTAGGTCTGAAGCTATTGGCTTTTGAAGACTAAGCACATTATTGTTTTCATCCTTTGAGCTAATTCAGTTATGAAGTGCTCAGGACTTGCGTGGTTGATAGAGAAGAGATTCAGGGTTAAGAGGTGTGCTTGTAGGTGCTTTAGAGTTAATGACACTGAATCTTACTAATTAGAGGGAACTCAATCTTGTTACTTTTCACCCGAATAATTTCCCAGTCAAGTGGATAATGATGTTATTAATCACGGATAACGCGACGAACTTTTCAGGCGTTATGCTATTCGAGGACTAATTAACTTTGTAAAGTTAGAAATTCAGTTCTCCTACAATTCCTATCTTCCTCTTAAATTAAGATCGTTATTAAATCGTGTCAATTTTTCAATCTTGAAGTGAAGTTAAATAAAGAACAAATTACTACAAGGCTCACGTTTGACCTTTTATACAAAGCACTCCAATTTCAGTACAAAACAACCGCAATCTTGACTTCTTTCCATCTTCGACAAGATCTAAAACGATTCTCCATCTGATTGTCATAAATCAGAAAATTCACGACACTTTTCCCACAACTCGTGGAGAACTGAATAACGCCGTTATCGTTACCATCTTCGTCCAGTATGCGAGCCGCCATTTCTCAAAAGTAGATTCACTGGAGGAAATGATCAGTTGATGTCCGGTAACCGAGGAAAATTCAATCAAGCAGGCGATTCGTAACTGGAATATTTCCATCGAAGACATTGATCCTCAGAAAACTCGATAACCGATATAAAATTAGCGGATGTTTAATATTTCCTATTCCTCGTTGGTTACTCCTGTGATTAAAATTTCACGATACAAAGTGAACTTGACACTGATCACACAGAAACTCTCATTTGAATGATTACAAAAAAACCCGAAGAATTCCAGGTAAAAAGAGAAGTTCCAATTGGCAGTGATCCAAGCAGTTTATTAACACCAAGAAATCATTGTACAAAACAAAAGCATGTGCTACAGTATAAACGGTGTTCCGGCTGCAAAAAAATGTAACATTTAAAAACTAGGGCTCGATCGCAGGACCGTGGAATTATTGATTTACGTCAGTCAACGATGTTGTTATCGGCAGTCGATCAACGTTCATTGCCATTTATCAACCATTAAGTAACACTATATTTATCACACTTTATTCGTTGTAGTAACGTGACCTCGAAGCACGATTAATCAACAACACAACGTCAATAAAACGACGAACGCGTCAATCAAAATACACGAAGCCTTCGAACGTGGACCATATATATATATAGAGAGAGAGAGAGAGAGACGTGATCAATATTCGGCTAAACTTATCGAGCCTCAGAATTATAAATAGAAGGGTATCGAGCAGCAATGCAGAAGCGACAAAAGACTATCCCAAGTCTTGTGAATAGGAATAAATCAACTGAGTTCTCTGGCTGGATAAGGTTTGCAAACCGTTTTGGTTTCTCTGAAGAGTCTTCGGGGATATTTATTATTCCAAGATGGCCAGTGTTTGTAGAGATACCGGTGGAAAGCATTAGAAACGTCATAGTGAACTTAATCTCGTTTCACGAATCCTTGGATATTCTTGGTTTCTTCTTTTCTGTTTTTTTTTCTTTTAAAGTAAAGCACAAGATGGACTAGGTCGTAGAATTAGACTTCAGAAGGGAGATTGGAGTAAACAAATTATAATTATTCATTTCTTTCTCTGGTTTTTTCTTTTTAATCGAACTGCGGATTAATAATGGATTCGAGGAAATCGTACGTGATCGACGGAAATGCAAATAATCATAATGTGTTTGTCCCTGTACAAAAAACAACGAGGGCTATATCTATAGATGATTGTTTTTCACATTCGTCACTCTGTTATCTTTATTACGCATAAGCCTTGTTGCATAGAAATCGAGGTCGCATTACGGTGCCATTTATGTAAGTGCATGTCTCGCTATAGAATGCACAGTGAATTCGTTCGTAGGAACAGAAAGAATCGATTGATTGGATTCCAGAACCTGGATTAAGGCTATTTTAACCAATTAAGATACAATGCGGTGAATTAAGCCTAATATCCAATATGTCCACCGCCTACGAGGCTCTAAGGGACTCAAGTCCCACGCTGAGTGGTCGAGTGAAGCATTCGAGTACATTAAACCCCATAGAATTCAAAGGTTAAACGAATTCGTCAATAGTATAGTCTGGGCCAAATATTTTGCATTCAAGGCTATTAAATCATTCTCTTCACAGCTCTTAGTTGGCTCTTTAACAACAAAATTTTAATTTTGTTCTGTGACATTATTATATACTTCCACTTTTTAATTTTTAATAAGAACAGGGAAGAGTAATAAATTCTTGTCTAATTTATTTATCCTATATTAATTCATACAGTCTGTTTCAGTTTTTTAAATGAAGATTATGTCCTTTTATCTCAATGAACAAAGTTACTTGAGTAAAATAATCAGTCCATAAAATTGGATGATATAAACTGAGCAACAGCTTATGATTCACCCTAACAGACTGATATAACATTGTTCCAGCATGACCTTGACCAGTCAATTACTTCTAAACAGGCTATAGCAGCACTAACCTACCAACAGCAAACATCAAAACATGTAGCAACAAAAATAGAAGCCACTCCCAAGCCGTTTAATTGACAATCAAGAAAATGACCTTGGATAGCCTTGGATGAAACCTTTCACCCTAATCACAATTCAACACCAGACAAAACAACATTAACCCTGGGTTACCCTGGTGGACTTTGACAATGTGATTTCACTAATGTCGAGAGCTTTGAACTAACTAAAAACAATTAAATTAAAAAATTCACCAGATTAACATAGGGTTGTAAACGCTCTTCTCTTCCCAACAAAGACAAACCAGTCATTCACGATCTCGATCCAGCACCAATTCTCACTATCGGGACAGGACAGGGGACAGAATGGTCACGCCGAATGGCCCTGCCCTACCCTATCCTGACCCAATAATGCAAATCGGGAACGACTCCCGTTGACAAGAATGGCTTTGTAAACAAAAAATAGAAAAATATAACGTTGATTTCAGTCCCACGATGTATCCTTCTATGTTGGGATGACCTTGAGTAAGACCGATTCTCACTATCGGGACAGGACAGGGGACAAAATATACACGCCGATCGGCCCTGCCCTGCTCTATCCTGACCCAATAATGCGAACCGGGCATGATCCTGCTGGGAATCGATTGCTGGTGATGAATGGAAGAGACGTCCCGTGTCGCCTGGCGTTCTCAACTACTTGAAGCAATTGGGACAGCCCAAGAAAGCGTGTTATCGAGCTGAATTGGAAGCGGTGTTGTGAAGAAAAGATGAGGATGATGGAGATCTTCATTGTAGAGTCTGTATCGTTTCATCTCATCTCCGCTATTGTTTCAATAGAATTTTATTCTTTAAGTGTATGTACTTATTTTTGTTTTTTATTTTTTAGATAAGTTTGGTCGAGTTCACAGAAGTGTGCAACAAATGTGTGCTCTCTCCTTTAAGTCGTACATATATGGGCTGTGTGTGTGTGCGCGCATGTTTGTAGTGCAAGCTTTTTGGACAAGCTGATGATGGCGTCAAATTGAATTTCCAGGAGCGTGATCAAAGTTTGACTAATAGGCGAGGTTTAAACCGTGTTTAACGGTAATTAATCACCGTTGCAATTTATTAGGGTGTCTGGCGCATCCTGGATGCTCTCACGAGACCGCTCCACGGACTCGAGAGTTGCGAATGAAGTTGTTGCGGGACCGTTTGCGGGGTATATACACTTCCGATCGATTCTTGTCCATTTAGGGATTGAATCGGACCGCGAGCGTGCTTTAGGCTGGAGAAAACGGTATACAGAGGTGTTTTGTGATAAGGGAATTGTTCTGATAAGCGAGAGAGGAGAAGCGTGGGCAGATAAGGATTTTAACCATTCACACGTACAACGGCAATCTTCTCGATTTCAAATTCTTTTGGAGAGAAAGAAAATCATCGAACGTTTCAAAAATAGAACACCTAATTACTTCCACGAATCTCTTATATAAAAATAAAAAATCCCACCCTATGAATTAATAATTTGTAAATTAATAAATTAAATTCTTTAAAAATTATCGGTTTTACAATTTTGTCCCGCTGCAAAAAAAAAAAACAAAAAGCTGATCATCACTGGTACAACATGTAAAATTAGTAAACATGGCAAGAAGATAATTCTGTATAATTCCAAAATAAATTCTAAAGATACTTAAACTCTCTGAGAAGATTAAATCCAAGTTTGCTTGATTCTTATCAGTGAAAACAGCAATAAAATTAGAAACTTCCTCGTTCGTCCATCAACAACAACGTCATTTAAAACAATTAAGCGTCAACGATCCGGATTGAATGAACCAAAGATAATTAAAAAGCAATTAAACGTCCATTTTTGTTGCAATAAAATTCGAAACACCATTGTATACCACCGTTTGTGAATGCGTGCAAACGACTAAAAGCCAGAGAACTATTTCTGAACAATCAGTGTAACAGCTCACCGGTAGCTGAGCCTGATGACGACGATCCCATTTGACTAACTGCCCTGGCCTCATGGAATTGCTTCACTCTAGCAACTCCACTGGGCAACAATACCGCCTTCTTCGCCAGAACACTGGTGGCAGACGAGGAAGATTTCATGTCCACCTTCTTCATCTTCTCCTGAATATCCTTCGCATCGTCCTTCGCCTCTGTATCATCTTTTCTCGCTTGTTCCTGACGCAGACCTTTCTTCATCTCTCACCTCGAGTCTTTTAATTGCAGTTCGAAAAACGACTTACGGTCCCCTCAGCATGAACTATGCCATAGTATAACGGATCGAATCTAAGGAAACAGAGGAAAAACTGTTGCACTGGCTAGCTCATGTTTGAGGAACGGCTTGTACCGAATGAACGGTCAAGGTTATGTTATTGAAGTCGGTTCTATCGAGTTCAAACTGGTATCTGCGCTTTATGCTTTCTTTCTTTATGTATTGCCGAGAAAAGATAGACGTAGGTATAATCGACGTTTCATAACTGGAAGATTTTTATTTGAATTTTTTCATATTAAAAGATAAAAAATGAAAGACGGTAATTGGAAAATTTGCAATAACAGTAAATGTAGAGAAAAATAGATGCATCTGTCGAATAATGATTATAGTAATGATAAAAACACTACTCGAACGAGCGTGAGTGCAAGAACCTCCGAGATAAAAGCTGAAAACGTCTTTTAACGACAGTATTTAATCTGCCGGAAGTTAGTAGCCGTATACGGAACCGCTGGACAAATAACATTTCACTACGCTCAGTTAAATTTATTGTGAAACGGCGCGCGTATTGCGTGTCATTAAGAGGTAATTGTCGTAAAAATTTAGAAAGCGAAACACGCAGCAAGAAACGAAATATTCGTATCACTTTCTCCTGGGGTTTCACGAATAATAAAAACAAGAACGTCGAACAAGTTTCATTGGAAGTGGTTTTATTTTCATAAAGGCGAGTATATATGTAATGTGGTTTATTTTCTTTGGTTATTTTTATCGTGTAGGAAAATATTGAGATAAGATACATCATCGATAAAAAAAAAGAAGATTGTGTTCGAAAAATTTGTTTTTCAACCACGCCCATTTTTTTTTTAAATACTTCGCACACGTAGAGATTCATGAAAACGAATGATAAGGTTCGAAAAGAATTTGAAACACCTACGCCATTGGTCGCAACGATTCGAAATTTCGATCGATATTATCATTCAGAACTTTCAGTTTATTGAGAACTTTACAAAGTTTGTTCAGTCGTCGAAAACGAGGAAAAAATTGAACAATTAATTCGGTAGATGTGAGAATTTAATATAAATAAGAAACAAGTGACCGAAATAAATTAAAATAGGTTGCGCAGGTTCCGGACAATGCAACGTTGAAACTGGTTCAATAAACCGATATCCGAAATACATCGCGCGCTATTAAATAAGCTTGCCGGTAGACGTGGGGTAAAAAAATATACGATGACACGAGGTTAAAGACTCGACACGACGTATCGGAAACAGGAGCAGTGGACGGAAAACAACCCAGCTGATTTAAGATCCTCGTCATATTCATAAAAGACATTGCAAAATCGTTATTCAGACATTAACGCGGCAAATCAAGAAGCAAAAAATCAAACAAAAACGTATGTAAAGAATGATAAATAAAAACCGTGTAAACACAACCGTGGAAACGTAAACCGTATTGCACAATTCTTATGTTAGTCAAAACAATGTAACGCACACACTAGCTCAAGGTGAGTCATAATACTTAACGAAATAATGACGGGTGTTTGCAATGTGAAAGCAACGTTGAGTAATTTCAAATCGCGCACATGAAATCGTTCTTTATGTGACGCAATCACATAAGGTCAACAGAGGAACGTGAAAAAAGAACGAATACTCATTTATTTCGCATAATTTTCCAGCAGCAGTAGCAGTAGCAATATACAAATAGTAGGTAAATTAGCGGCAGAGGGACGCGCGTAAAGCCGGACGTACTCGGTCGAAAGTAATATGCAAAGCTACGTTAGGAAGGGCGAGACTCACTCCCATGTGGAAATATTAATAAAACGACGATAATCAAAGTCACCGGTGGGTGGATGGGTGGGAGGATGAGACGAGGTGGAGAAGCGGAATGGCTGGTTCGAGGCTTTTCGAGAATCTCGTGACGGTAATTAAGAGGAGAAAAAAGTTGAGAAGCGAGGAATGCGTGAATCGTGAATCCGGACGTTTTCGCGAAACGAATATGTATTGCGGCGCGAAACCGCACGCTCGTGAGCTCTCTAACCTCAAAAAGGCGATCGGCGATCGTGAGCCGCATGTCAGCTCGGAGGACGTAGGAGCCAGTCTCACCGTGCACTATACCGCCACGTCGTTAACTCGGCACGAGACGCAGCCAATAATAAAATCACCAAGGATAATGAGCGTTCTTTGTCGAGTGATAAGGAAGCAAGTGGCCACAAAGTGACATTCACCCTGTCGTACATACACGCGCGCGCACATTGACGTCATGTCCTCGCTCCCACTCTTCGCCTAACTTTCCAGCGATCGAATTGCCCTCTGTCGGCCGCTTCAGCGATCAGCGATCGGAAGCCTTCGAATCGTGCCGAATCGCGCTAGACGAGTGAAGTTTGTTAAAACTTAAGTGAGAAGGAAGTGAAGGAGCAAGAAAATGAGGAATAGGTGAAGTGGTAAAACGGGAGAAATGTAGTGTAGGTTTCGAGAGGTGTCTGGTTCATTTGGAAAAGTCACAGTTTCAAAGATTGAAGTGACAGGTATTTAACAAATTGAATTTTATTACATTCTTATAATGTGCAAAATGTATATTGTTTTTTGTTACTGTTCATTTACTATTCCTTTTCTGAAATAATTGAGGTTTCTTACGATGAATATTTTTATTTACGTACTGTAAGATATTGTTGAAAAAGTTGAAGTATTTCCTAACAGATGTAAATATGTATGTTGCTCGAAACCGGTTACCCGCATAACGAAACACGTAAAGATAAACCACGATCATCCTTTTAAAGCCATTAATCACCTAAAGTTATTCATTGAAGCTTTGAATCGCGCACGATTTTTCAAACAAGTAACGAACAACTGAAACAGTCCATTATTAACAGTACCTGTTACAATTACGATTTAAAATTCATAGTTTATTTCTGTTGTGATTTTATTACAAAACTAACATAGTGCTGACGATACTGTTTCACAAGGTAATGGGAATCATGTTAAAAAGGCATTGAATAATGCACTCATCTATCCGCGCGAAATGCACATAACAAAATTATAGATACCTTTCGCGAAAGTATCGTTCCCATCGCTAACTAGCGGCCATCTTACAGTGTACCCCCGACCTGCAAAATATCTCTCCGGCGCATAAAAGGTCGTAAGTCCCCAGACCGTCAAGCAACTATAGCGATTGCGCGAATACCATATAGTCGGTGCCGGCAAAGGTGTAAGCGGTGTTCGCAAGCGGTGTCAGTCGTCTACGGGTGCCGGAAAAAGCGGCATCACACAAAGGGCAATACTGCGCTGTCGATGACTCGTCACTTAAATCGGTATTTTTTCAGTGAGGTGTCAGACGATACTGATTCGCTCACTGACTCGCAGCAAGCATCTTCAGTTAGCTCGTCAAACAAATTACCATTGTAAGTACCATCGAAACACAGGCTTCCCTAACATCTATTGCATTCAGTATTTCACTGTATGTATCGTTGTACAATCGGTGATCTTAAAACATCACCGAGTTATTTCAAGTGTACATGTTTAAAATTCCTTCAACGCCTCGATCGTAAATCATCCATCACTGAGACACGCTTGGGGATTCGATTACCGTTACGCGAGCAACTTCATGACCATGGCCGGTTAACCGTGTCCGTTAATCGAACTTGTATAGCAAATCGTTTCGATCGTGATTAACTGTTGTAATAAACCGTCCATCTTTTCATAAGTCGCTCATTTATAGACAAGAGACAGGCCGCTCCCCTGTGCTTGTTACGCGACAACTTTACGGCGTGTTCCCGACCGATGGAAAACGCCCGACCGTGGCCAACGGTCTGAAATACGGCGCAAGTAACTTCCGGCCTCGACAAACACTATCAAACTCACATGGTATTGGTCCAGTAGCCTTGACGCGTAACTCCTCCATTACATCATTATATCGGTCTGTCAGCGTGAACTCGACGATGACATTACTGGGCTGACGGCATCCGTTCGCGTCGGATGAATATCTTTTCAGATGCGAGTCGCGTGCGCATCGATGCTCATCCCGACGGCCGTTCGTGATGCGCGCGAATAATCGATACACAAGCCGGCATTTTCCATAAAAACATACACGGCTACTTTTAGTCGCCACACTGAGATAATTCGTGTCGCCAGATTAGCCGATTAATCGACATCAGCTGTAGTGATACGTAACCATGGTAAAAGATAACGATCCAGGTGATCCAACTGACCGATGTAGATCGTGCCATCTGATGGCAAAACGGCCCCTAACGCGAACGCAATCTAGTCTTGTTCGGATTTTTCCTCCGACCATTCCGATGAATTGCACAAATTAGTTGTATGCAATTATAATTCATCACTGTGCGTATTAAATTACAAACTACTGCGAGCTATATCGGCGCGATGCGGTGATCTCTTTCAACAACCATTAAACGACATAACGACAGAAACGTTTATGTAATTTACAATAAGCCTGTTGATTTTGTCAGCGTGGAACGATGAAAGAAAAAAATATGTGTTAACCAGTGTGTTGAAAGTTGTTGAATAGTTTTTTGCTTTCGAAAAATCTCAGACAGTGTCGTATTTAAGTTGTTGGAGAAGTTTGAAGTATGAGCATGCGTGGCATATCTAGCCAGGATGTTTTTTTATTGAAATTTTTATTGCCTAAGAGCGATTACATTTTATGCCGGACGTAACATGATCGCGCACAATAAAAATAATCGAGTTATCGTATTCACTATTGCATCGATTTCTGAGCCGAAGCTTTATTAAAAACTTGGTTTCGTTTCTGTTTTTTCTTTCTTCTGAATGTGCTTTTCAACGGTCCTTTTATACCTGTTTATAAAGACCGGGAGAATAACGTAATTTTTAAAAATAAGTATTACCGAATAATGTAAGCAAGAGATGAAAACAGAATCTGTCCTGGTTGGAATGATACATCTTTTGAATATCAATTAGTTTGTTTAAAAACACGATGATAAGCATAATTACATTTGATATTTAAATAAATATATACTAATATTTAAATAAATATGTTAATAATTAGGTATAAATCATGACTTAACAGTTTTGTGAACACTGATTAATGTTATTTAACTATCTGCTTCTACATTTACTATATAATGAAAATTAATATTCCTATTACTTATAATTACTAAATTAATATATAGACCTGTAATAAATTAATTCTTATCTTTGTGATAAAATCTTTGTGTTTCTGTGCTTTATTATAAGTATTACTTAATTTCAGTGTACTTAACATTTTACCTTTTACAGATAAATGTCTACTAAACGTAAAAATCAAAACACAATGCAGTCAAAAGGACACATATTAAATATGATTCATCGGTTTATTGAATTGATTGCCAGAAGGATATTTCTGTGCATTGCATACTTAAGAGGACCTCCAGAATTGCAACCACCTATAAAGGATCTAACACTTTTACATAGTGCAACAGTCCTAGCTTTTAAAATTCGAAATAAACAAGTAAGTAAAATATCTTCTTTCAGTATGAAATAATTTTGTTTCAAGATAGCTGTAAGATAAGATACAGACATTCAAAAGAACAAAAATTAAAATTAAATATTATCATATTGATATTTATCTGCTAATAAACATGTGTATACTTAATCTGTGGGAAACTTTCTGTTTACAGTTAACTTCCGAAGAGGTAGTGCAATCATACATAGATAGGATAAGAGAAATTCAACCAGTATTAAACTGTGTGGTGGAGGAACGCTTTGAAGATGCCCTTAAGGAGGCTGGAAAGTGTGATGAGCTATTAAAATCTCAAAATGCTCCATCTCCTCAAGGTTTAGCTGAAGAAAAACCGTTTTTTGGTGTGCCTTTTACTACAAAGGTAAATTAATTAGATGTATACATGCTTCAAACAAGTTTATATGCTAATACAAATGCTAATACATATAAATATCTCGTTTTATATCATAGGACTGCATTGGAATTGCTAATATGAAGCAAACAGCTGGTTTAACACTTCGCAAAAATACCATTGCTGATCGCGATGCGGAAGTGATTAGATTAATGAGAACTGCAGGAGCCATTCCTCTAGCAACAACGAATGTTTCAGAGTTGGCCATGTGGTGGGAAACGTCTAATTGTTTATACGGAACTACGAAAAATCCTTACAACACTAGGCATATTGTTGGAGGATCTTCTGGTGGTGAAGGTTGTATACAGGCAGCAGCTGGTTCACCACTAGGCATAGGCTCAGATATTGGCGGTTCTATTCGTATGCCATGCTTTTTCAATGGAATTTTTGGACACAAACCTTCTAAATGTATAGTATCAAACGATGGTCAATACCCGAGTGCTCAAAGCGAAGACCAGGACCGTTTGCTCGCAATTGGCCCAATGTGTAGACACGCACAGGACCTGCTACCTATATTAAAAGTTCTCGCAAATAAAAACGTAGACATGTTGCGTTTAAATGAGAAAGTAGACATTTCTAAAGTGAAGGTATGAATGATACACTTGAATTCCATTCGACGATTATATACAACATAAGTATTCATTTTAACTTACTAAATTGATAAGTATTAATTTTAATTTAGTTCTATTACATGGAAGATGACGGCGGCCAACTCTTTACATCCCAGGTCGAACCGGAAATAAAAGAGGCCATGAGGAAAGTGGTTCGCCACCTGGAGAAAGCGCATAAAATCAAAGCTACTAAACTTAATATTAGAAAACTGAAAAAAAGCATCGCGCTTTGGATGGCAAACATGACCTGTAAAGACGAGAAAGATTTTACGTACGAATTGATGAACAGAAACGGTCACATAAATCTGTGGTGGGAGTTTTTAAAATGGATAACGTGCATGGGTAATCATACCTTAATAGCTCTCCTTACTGCCACATTCGAAAGATTCACTGTGAAACATGGAAGCGAGAAACACACTAAACTAATTCAAGAAAGTAAAGACCTTTATCGAGAATTACAGGTATGATCTTTGATCGAGTCGTCCATATATTGTATATAATTTTTATCTTTTATAAATTTTTAATGCAATATTATAAATTGATAAGTACCCGTAATGTAACTCATCAGGGTTGGAATTGGCACCTATCTTCTTCGCCTTCCTTTCTTACTATCGCATTGCGGAAGTATACTCTTTATTAAAATGGACGTGATTTCTTTCTCGAGTATCTCGTGCAAATTGGTCAGACTACTAGTCTATCTTTCACGGTATCACGTGTTATTTCTAATAAGTAGCAGAAACTTGTCGCTCTGCATGCCGAATGAAACTTTTTCCACTCAATAGTGAAAGAATTCTACTTTATTTTTGTAAATCTGTTTTCACCTTGTAGTTGTATTCACGCGACGAGAATCGAGTGATTGAACTTAAAGCATGTACCCAGAAATATCCATATTTTCTTCTTTTCTTTCCTCTTTGATATTTTATTATAAATTTTTAATCGATCTTTCTTTAATAGGATATTTTGGGTGAAGACGGTGTGTTCCTGTATCCAACGCATCCAACTGCAGCGCCATTACACCATGAACCACTTGTTAAGCCATTTAATTTTTCATACACTGGTATTATCAATGTTTTGGGTTTGCCTGCTACCGCTTGCCCCTTAGGTCTGAATTCGCAAGGACTTCCCATTGGTATACAGGTACGATTTTTCTGCGTTCATATTGATATAGTTATTCTTAATATTACACATTTACATCTACTGCAGATTGTCGGTGGCCTAAATCAAGATCATTTAACAATAGCAGTTGCTGAAGAGCTAGAACGAGGTTTTGGAGGCTGGGTACCTCCCGCTATTGTAGCTTGATACATCCGACTTTCAGGCAATAATTCAGCGCATGACACAATGCATAAAGTCTCCTTTTACCATATTCTGCCATTGTTATTTTTCGAGAACTAGTTTACACCCAAATAAAATTTGTACCAGAAAATCATAAGGTAAAGTACAAACTCGTATTCAGAAAGTAGATATCCGCGTTTAAATGTCCCAAGCATGTTTGCAATAGAACTCACAAAGGGACAAATGATTCTAACGAATATAAGCAACTTGAGATATACAAAAAAAAATTGTTATGTCGGTTCGAACAATCGACGATAAACTGTTTTCCGCCGAACGTGCAAACTCGTATTTGTTCAAGCGAGAATAACTGTACTTTTCGCAATCGTATAAATATATACAATATATATGTATTTATATTTATAAATTGATGTTAAAAGATTCTTTCTTCTGAGAAGAATCATGTTCACAGAAGTAATAATGTTTGTACATAAGTAAACTACTACATTGTATTTAACTAACGTTTTTATATACCTCATCATAGATCTCTATGTAGGATTTTCTATTTTCATACGAATCAAGAGAAAAAGGGAGATGGAGAGTGTGTGGATGATAGATAAACAGAAAAAGGAATCACATGGTAGCAGGGGTGCTTTCGGTAATGTGATAAAGTATTAAAGATTTTATGTTTATAATGTGTATTGATGTTAAACTCATATACATATATATTTTATGTACTGAGCAAATAAATTTTTATTCCATTATCCTATCTCAACTTCTCTTTACCAATCTGCGAAAAAAATTTATGTACAATTTTTCTATAGAACATTAAAGTTTTCTAACTTATAATTTACCTAATTTATTTTTGCATCGATTAATGCAAATTTTGATTATAACTTCTAAACATCTTACTCTTCACACACACACAAAAAAAAAAGAAACACGAATAAATTCGAATATTAAAATACAATTTTATTTAAAAATACATTCTTGAAAGGAAGAACTAAAAAAAGATACCTATGTGTGCTTAATATTCTAAGTACATAATGCGCCTTTTTCGGGTATGTAATACGAGATGAGAGATCTTCAATTCCATGATACATTTGATATCAATAAATAATTTAATACATATATACAATACTAATACGAATTATTCATCGCAGAAAACCTTTTAAAAAATGTAAGTGGCAGTTGTATGAATTTCATACACGTAAAAACATATTTACCCATGTTCGTGATTTCATGGGCTACGTTAAAAAATGGACTAATACAATTATATCGATAAATATATTATAAATTTATGTTTTCTACTAATACCTAGGTAATGTATCGATTTGAGTTAAGACAAAATCTTCTGTCTTCTAAAGTCTAATTCATAAAAAATGAAACAAGAACAAAAGCCTCATTAACATTTACATACGTATTAAAAATGATGTATACCGTATCACAATATATCTCTTAACACCTACAGAGAGTTATTAAAAATTCATTTCGCGTGATCTACTACATTTGATCAATCCTAAACCTTGCGGCAACATTTGATTTAATTATACTCAAAATCAAAGTTAACGCCTTCTCACGTAAGTACTCGATCAATTTGTTTTAACCTAACAGCTCGAGTGGATTAACATTACGTTATGAGATTCGTTTCTTCCGAGGGAATTTCACTTTTAGCTGTCTCAATGAGGGCATTCTCTGATCTGTTATCTAATGAATTGTCCTTACTATCGTCGCTGTCTGGCCTATTCGAAATCTCGTATTCATTCGAGTGCCTCTCCGACTGAAACCCTAATAAATTATCCCCTGCATCTTTGTATCGTTCCGTTTTGTCGTCGTAGTAATCGGTATTTCCATTGTTTAACATTTTATCTCTAGTCCTACAATACGAGTCCTCATCCTCTTTTATCGTTCTACTTTCTCTTCTACCGTCTTTCCTTTCTTCGTGGCCATTAGTGCGATTAATTAAGTTCAGTTCTACGTTTGTTCCTCCAGCCTTCTTCGGCGACTGATTTTTCGTAGAATTACCAAAAGGATTGAAGAATCGTCTTCCGTTCTCTTTGTTCACGCTATTGTTCGACTTCATGGAATCCGCCTCGTTTCTTTTGTGGTCCTCCATGTCTCTAGACTCTTGTTTTCTATCATAAGGCTGCTCCGCGGCGTTCTCAGCCTGTTCCCTTTCCTTTTTCACCGCGGTTAACTCAGCTTCTTTCATCGCCGAATGAATAACTGGTTCAGCCCATAGTCCTGGATTAAATGCTGGCCCTGTGCCACCCAATTCCGCTGGCAGAATATCAGTGGGCAGGTGTTCATGCAGGGTGCTTAAGTTGTTCCCGTGCAAGTAGATCTGGAAGTATTAATCACACACGGATTTACTTACTACTAAACAACAAATTAACACGTTACTGTAAAGAATTATTCTTAAGCTACAATATACAGAACGTTCTTCAGGGGTAAAGAACACTTATTGAAAAGTATAATACTCATTCATTGTACAAACACTGTGGTACTTTAGTTCTTATAATGCCACCTTGAATTATCTCCTGGTCAATATTTAATGTTGCGTATCTAGAAGCGTGTGTGTAAAAGCATTTGACTTTCTGTGTCAAGTGATTATACGCGCAATTATAACTAACGCAATTATCACTCTCCATTGATCAAGTGTATTATTATCTACAACTTTTAACGTGTTAACATATATTGTTGTGTTTTGAAATCAGAATAACTCGCAATATCGGGTTTTCTTAATATACTACTAGTTACTGCTCACACTTGATACAGTATACACTTTAATTCAGGGGTATATAATTTCATGTATTTTCCGATACTTTGTTCCTCCACATATTCCCCCTACCTTATTTCGGGTCTTTTCGTCCAAGAAAGGTTTCACGAGGGCCAATGTGGCCTGAACGTAGAGCGGGGCCGATAGGAAGTGTATAGCTTTGAATCTAGCCGGAAATCGTCCTCGAAGAGCGGCTATTAGGTTTCGCAGTGCCGCTGCGCCTAAGGCACCGCCCTGTCGTAAAGAGAATCCGCTCCAATCTACCACCGCCACGAAACCGGATTGCTAGAAAAAGGAAAGAGAAAAAATGGAACGCTTACAGCCAGAGCAGACTACAGAATCTTTGCTCTTTAAATAATTCTAACGCTGTGTATACGAACCTGATTCCTCGGATCTTGTATGAGGATTTCAAGAACCAAGAAAAGAGCTCGTTGAACTGATAAAGCTGGTACCGCGACTGGGTCCCATTGCGAGGCCAAAATAACGAGTACACATCTCCCTTTCCTACAAACGAATTAGAAATATGAATTACAACGTTGTATAATTATATTTCTATTTTTAAAATGTATCCACGTATTAATGAATAGAAAAATGACGGTGAAAGCTGTTAATATTTTCAAGTTTGTTAAATTGAACAGTAAACGTTCATACGAATTAACGTAAAACACACATACACACATTTCAGAGTGTTCTAACTAGAACGGAAATGGATTTAAATTTTAAAATGTTACCTATCACGTGCAGGAAGCACACCCGGTATTCCTGCGCGCAGCGCGCGCTGCAACGCTGGATCTCTGGCCGTTAGATTGCCGAAGATATCCTGTCGATGTGCTACTTGCGCCTGATAAGCAGCTATCAGGGCAGCAGCTTGTTCCGTGCGATATTTCCGGGCCAACAGGAAACGCGTAATATATTCATCCGTGCAGTGCTTCAAGTCTAGGAGCAAAGAGACGGGTCATTATCATGCTTCACGTGAAAAAAATAGCCGACAGGAAGCCGCTCGAACGCGGACATTATGCCGGAAATTCGTGGATCGACGCATGGAAAACGAATCAGACTAGGCGAAGGTTAATTTACTTGCACGAAACGGAACGTCGGTTTACTATAGCTAACGGGACAGGTTCAACGAAAATTACTAATGCGGGTACTTCGCCTGGATGAATGTTTTTCGAAAAAATTTTTTTCAAACGAGGTTGCGAACCTTCAATGTACACCTGTCACCCTTTACCATACTTCGAAATTCTTTGTTCGTTTATATTTACTCTCTCAATTTCTGTACCAACAACTTTAACAAATAATCCAGGTAGAAAAAGAAGATGAAATATCTCAAACGTTGCGAATGAACCCTTTCTTACCTACATCCGGCATTTCACGCAATATCGCTCGAACGGTTTTAATGGCCAGTTTCTTGTCACGTTTGTCGAATCTAGCCTCCTCGTCATAAATACTCCGCGCCAAAGCGGTGCTTATGTGACCTCTCGTGGTGTCATACATGTACTCACAATACTCGGACATCTTGTGAATCCTTTCTCTGCTTTACCACAGATCTAAAGCAATCAATCATAATTACAACATCCGAGGAAAGATCGCTCGGCTGTATCATTAAATGAGCTTTACATCGATAAATTAGCACATGCAATATGATGTTTCATAGAAATAGAATGGACTTGTAGATAAAAATAGTATACGTTCGCGGATGTATGAAGTATCACGTAAATATTGAACAGTTAAAACAGACACTCCCATAAAGCAAATGCCCAATGCAAACGATATTTATCTCTAAGTACTTTTCTCCTTCGATAAAGATGATCTATCAGCGTTAACTATACCGATCGCTCGGTGCATTGCACATGTGCGCAAAAACGTATGTACTTGATTTACAATAGCTGCACTCGAAAGAAATGACCGTGAACAATGGCGAGACGATAAAAAACTAAAAACATATTCCAAATGTCTATTTATACCTGAATTATATTTTATGGAAATTTCTAATTAATGCGTTATTCAGAACTCTTTTTACACATTGTTTTTATGTCATAATGGTTTCTATCAAACTAAACAGATGAGTTGAAATGTTAATTACTAAGACGTAAAACAAGGCACTGCTGTACCGTGAATGAGTCATTTCTAGGTGAAACACCGTTCAGACGCAACACATCTCGCTGGAGAACTGCGACCGGTTCGTGTAACTGCTCATCGGGACTTTTACTTCGATCTCACAGTCTCTGTAAAATCGTTCCCGTGTGATTTATAGGATAGAATTTATTTTCTGCGACGCGAATCGGTCAGTGATCGACCGTGAACCAACATTTTCCAAATGTGAAGCATTCCTTTTTTTTAGCAGACGATCATTACGCTCCATTTAATTCGCCAAGTGTGGTGCAGACTGAACATATGTCAATATGCACCATGTACCCGCATTATGTTTACGAGAATTTTTTCTTAGTAAGCTAATTTACTTATGTCACGTGCAATGGCATTCAATTTTCAATGCTTTTGTACCAACAAAAAAGCCAACGCGTTCATGTGTCGCATTGTTTCAACATTTCAACCCTTCGTAAACTGTTCAATTCGTTAGAAGTATAATAGCCTTAATTGCAGCGTATGTAATTATAATGTAAACTGAAATTACGTACAGGAACTTATTAACTTATTGTGGTTTTCAGTAAAATTCGGGAAACACGAGGAGTCATTCAAACCTCGTTAAAATTACCGTTTATAAGTTGCACTTAGTATTGTTTTTAACGTCAAAAGTTGGAACACGATGTCTGCTCACGTACACTATTTTATCATATAACATTTCTTTGAAAGCAAGTTTTTTATTAAACGTATCACATGCACCTCTGGTCATTTGAAAAGTTAAACGTTCAACGGAATACGAACGAGAGATCAATAACTGTCTGTTATAACATAATTTATAACTCGTTGAACTTAATTAAACTATGTTTTCAGTACTGAACTTACGTAGTATAGTTTCAATAATCGCTAAACACTTCGGTAAAGATCACACTTTATCCTTTTCTGTATTTATTTTCTATCACCGTTTCAATTGACCACTATCACGCAATCCCACGATAAGATTTTCACAATATAATAGAAATTGCACTATTGTGGGAAATATCAATATCACTGCACGATTAATTTATCATAACAGCGTTACATGTATCTGTTTCAAATTCGTAAGCGAGGGAGACAAAGGACTCGTACATCGGAGGAACCTCGTTGCTCGAACGGTCACGAGCGAACGGCGCGCAATGAAGTCGCCTGTTGCGATTCGCTCGAAAGTGTTAGAGCATTGGGAAACAAAGGAGTGAGTGAGACTCTCAAGGAGAGACGCTCACGCGATTGGTCGAAGCAAGAAAAGAGACGCCCGCGGTGTAACGATGGACTTAAGACACGTCGAGTCGGTACAAATGCGCGGCATAAGTTTTTAGAAACTTACGAACTAAACGCACTTCGGTTTATCAACATTGTTTTTCAAATTAAAATACAATTTTATATAAATTAAATCCTTAAAGTTTTCAAAAACATTGTAATTCTTTTATATTCGCTGCAAGTGTCGAGTTTTTCGTTTCCAATCATCCAATACTTGAGATGATTAATAATATTCGAAGTGATTTAAATAGAAATAGGTTATAGTCACTGAAAGAATGTGTAACAAGGAAAACAATGTACCCATCACTACTTCAACGGAATTGGATAAAAATAAAGGACCAGCATGATAGAAAGAGAGACGAGAACAACTCGGTTACGTTCGAACGTGAAAAGGATAAGTACAGACAGAAAGAGAAAAAGAATAACCAGTGCTGAAATCGAACAGGAGAAAGAAAGGAGAGTGGCGAGATAGAGAGGGAGGAAATGAGAACTGGGATAGAAAGGAACAGGCAACGTGAGGGGAAGAGACGAAACGTTGACAGAGTGAGGAAAAGAGACAATCGCAAAAGTGGGAGCAAGAAAGATGGAGAGAAAGACGGACGAAGCCGGTTACCGGTACGGCTGACTCACCGATCGTTCTTGTTGCGCTATCAGGTAAAACCGTTCTCCAAAAAATGCGAGCATCCACTAGTAAAATATATAGGAAGCGCCAGCAGGTGCATAAAATTTAATTACATTATTTTTTACATCAAATGAAAATTAAACAATGCACTGTTTTTAAGTACATATTTTCTATGCGAGGCTACGTGACTTGTTGCAAGAGTTTCGTAATACATTTTTACCGACCGAAACACCTACCCACTTTTTTCTACTGTCGATGATACAATTTGAAGCAGAAATTTGTTTTATCTTTTTAGTAACTATTTTTCACTTAAGAAATAATTTAGTGTGAAATTCGTTGTTCAAAGATACTTAGACTTGACCATCGCAATGTGAAGTACTCGTTCGTAGACTGTGTTTAGTGATTAGCCTCAGTTTCTTTGTCGCACACCTGTGTTCGAGGTTTCTCAGAAAAATTAATCGAGCAGATGCCTCGTGTCCGGTTTTTGTCAGTTTGATCGAACACGACACCCCGGAAACCGTGAACTCGATTATTTTTTCCTTCTTGTGGGTTTCCACAAATTACCCTTGTGGCGTGTACCGTCGCAAAAAAGTTTTCACTCGAAAATAAAAACTCAACCCTTTCGACGATTATTCCAACGGAAACGAACATTTTACGCTAGAAAAGAGAAAAAACAGGTTCGTGTCAGTTTTGCGTCGAGAAATTGATGGTTGCAATTCACGTTACGAATAACCTGCCAAGTCATGCAATTATTTAAAATATCATGTTACGTTGTTTCCTGAAACTAGTTCTACTACATCGATCCTCACGAACTTCTCCTCATCGAAAATAAGCAATTAAGGATATTGCGAAATATTTGATCCTTGAAATGTAAAACGACACGGGCGATTGCTGTAATCGCGAAAAACAAACAAAATTCTGTCGTTAATAATTTTGCAACGATCGTGTTGAGTCACGGTTCGAGGTCGCGAGATGGTAAATTGCATCATAAACATACACAACGATTAACGATCGGTAATTCTTTACAAGCGTACCAATGGAAAATTGACATTTTACATGAAAGTGATGCGTACGAGAAACATTTGTACAGAACGCCCTCTCGAAACAAGCGGCCGGATGATTGAAACGCTGCAGTATATCCGATAAAGGAACAAGATCTTGTATTATAGCGCGAAACCATTCAATTCTTCCATCGATCGATTTCACCAAGGACGAGGTACAGCGATATCACGTTCTGTAGATTAAGCAGCATAATCCACGATAGTTAGTCCGTCAAAACTACATATGTATGTGTTGATACGTATCGAGTAGCCATCATTTGCAATTGAAAATAGTATGAGCATAAATTTTTCAGTAGTACAGAAATAGAACTAATTATTTCGAAGTATTTTTTCTAGAAAATTTAATCAATGCTATTTACAGTGATTTAGGATTTACAATGGTGTTACTTTATTATACAATTAACAATTGTAATTGTTGGAAATATATAAAATAGATGTTAGTACATATAATAGGGGAATGGTATAATTGTGTTGTTGTAGTAATAGAACTTAATGGTCCTCCAATATGTTACTACCACATTCAATTGAGTTCAATAAAACAATTAACTTGAAGGAGTTTTTGATGACGCTTAACTTTGAGATCACTTAGCAAGTAGCAATTTATGCCAAATTGTACAACACGTGTGGCATACTTAAGCTCCTCCTTATAATCAATACCACAGTATTTACTTGAATGTAAAAACAACTACGTTCAAATTACAAATTAACATCTCATTTTTGACGCAGTTAATAATTCATACTCGACAGCAGTAAGAATTATCAAACACTGTAAATTTTCAGGAATAACATCCAACGTACAAATTAGAATTTTCAAATGAAAAATAGCATGGAGATTACGTTACATTTAAAATCGACAATCATTGCGAAAACCAATGCAGTACATTTAATAAACGATCATGGGGCTTTGAAACGGCGACACATATAAGTTACATATTTTTTTGCGGTGCACCGTGCGCTTGTCTGCGCTCGAAGGACGAAAACAGATCTGTTCGGGTAACGCCGCCTTATATTACGTAACATAACGGTAGAAGCGTGGCAGAGAAGGAGACAGAAGTTACCGGTTTCTTTTGGCGTTGAAAAAGGTGGCCGCAACCCATTTTCTCGAGGTTTTGATACCTTAATGCAATCGAGTTTCAATACTAATATCCGCCATCTTTGGTCCGAAGAAGCTATTTAAAATGACATTAAAAACAGTATTTCGTATTGCGACTATCAAAGCGAAGTTTTATTTCCTTTCTATAATTACAGTAATTTATGATAACAAACAAGGAGCAGGTATAAATTATGACAATGAACAAAAAACTAACGATGTTTTAAACATTAACAACTGCTCACTTCCTTTGAACTTATACGTTTAGAAGATAGTTATCTTTGCATTGTATTATAAATGACGGTATTCTTTCTGAATGAGCGTGAACACGTAACAGGTGTAAGAACATTGATCAATTTATTTTCCGTCGTACGTCGAGGGAAAACAGAAAGTCATTGGGACGCGATTTGAACAGCGAAACGAAAAGGAAAGTGCACCGTATTCTTAGTGGAACTGCTTTAATGTGGTTGTAATCAAAACGTTAGGGCCCGGTGCAGACGAGCGATGCGACGACGTTGTGATTTCGCAGCGGTGACGCTGTGTGATTCGACAGGGTTATATTTCTAACGATACAATGTGTATTAAACCTTTGTCACAGTCTGCTCAATAATAATTGCTATATTAGTAAAAATTAACCTGCAGTGATCAACGATTAAGGCGTAAACAAGTTTTTCAAATATACTGCAACAAAAGAACGAGTTCCAAGTTGACATCGAACGGCTCTAAACGAGGCTCGAGTTCCTCCTTATCTTGCTCAAACTGATGTTTCGGTGCTCGGATTACGTGCACTTGGACGCCTGACCGTTTTTATGACCGCACTAAAGCACTTCCACCAAGAATAGTTACGTCGTTTTTCCTTTTAGGGGGAGAATTATTATGACATGGTAAAAGCACACGTAAGGCTTGATTATTACGCTTCGTGTAACTCAGACTTACTAATTGATGGCTATCATTTCATTAAAAAAATATATAAGCGCAAAGTATGTTGCAATTGGTCACGGTTTCGTATAAATTTTCCACAAACAAATGTAAAAGAAACTTGCGCGAGGATACATTATAAATATGTAATATTAGAGTAATACTTCTCAATATAATTTCGTTTATTCGGTTAATCTGAAAAATATTATTTGAAAAATTTCTTTAGAAAAATTTGAGTTCTGCAACATGGAGTTCAAGGCTCGACGAACCATGACAGTGAAAAAAAGCCAACTATAACAAAGGTGTATTCTTTGATTGTGTAGGGATATAAGTGGAGTGTATAGTTACCTGTTTATACTATGTTAACAGTATAATTTCGTATCGAATAGCTGTGACCATAAATGACACATGGAACTGAACCACTGCATCGAACGAACGAAAGAAACGCAAGCTGTCGTTCATACGTGATAGCACACGCGAACGATTCTTGAAAAGTACGCGACACTAGAAACAATGCTTCCGTAATGCACCAGGTGAACACTACCTTCGGCGCGAAACTGTTTGTTCGAAACTGTTAGCTGGATGATTCGCCAGTGAGCCCTCTATGGTCACTGTCGTTACTAACAGAAACTATTCTTTATTCCTAGGTAAAAATGTTCGCGGTTACGTTGTGCCTAACTTGGAAAATTTTATGAAGTGCAATATATTCTACAATATGGATTATGCATTGTGGAAGTAGTAAATTGGTGTTAAAAAAGTCTGATGGCATTGTTGCTGCATTTTATTGAATTGTATGATATAATTTATGTTAATATTGAATACTGTATACTTTATACGAGATATTACAAACATATTGAAATAAAATAAAAATTATAATAAAATAAAAATTTTGTAATAATAATGTTATTGTACTTAAGTGTCTAAATTTCTTCTTGAAGATACAAGGTAATTGAAACGACGGGAAAGTTAGTTGTACTAATTGACACGCGAGGTCGCCACTGGTGGTGTAACACAAGATAAAAATATTATTTGCATAATATTTATTAAAATTCATGTATATTGTTCATGTATAATGAATCAGTTGATTGTTTTAGTGCACATTTATAATAAATTTCGTGTACCTTTATTTATATCAGAAATCAGGATCAGTAAAGGTCAGTTGATAAAATGATCATACATATTTTATAAAAATTTAAATATCATCAAAAATATCTGAAGTCCGGGAGAACCGGTTCACGCTTGCAAAATAAATAATACTTTCAAAATAGTGTATTTACACTTTCGGTATCTGTTTAGCGATTGCAACACGTACGTAATTTTGTTACAAAAAATGCATAATTCAACAAAACGAAAGCGATTTCGTATCGATGAACAGAAGTTTCGCTTAAATATAACGAGATATCTTGTTCAAAGAATATTTATATAATGTCAGATCCATATTTAACTAACATTATATCTAACGATTCTTC